>NC_137053.1:4942500-5282500 GCF_032717465.1 Coenobita brevimanus | reverse complement strand
AGCCCGGGTGTGGCGGTTCACATGAGCTTATTATGTTTCGTTCAGTTAATTTAAACTCTGTGCTGTGTAGGGGTTTTTATTATTTTTTTTTCCTTTCATCCTTTCCCCTCGCTCGCCATAATTTTTCCTGTCCTCTTCGTGCTACATATTAACGCTTCTTCTCTTTCTCTCTCTCTCTCTCTCTCTCTCTCTCTCTCTCTCTCTCTCTCTCTCTCTCTCTCTCTCTCTCTTCATACTCTGTTTTTTCTTCTCATTCTCTGTGTATCAGATCTGTGCATTTCTTTACCCTTTCCTTCTTTCTCTATATTTTTCTTTCCTCTTAATTTTTCCATATTAATTCTGTGCTTTTTTTTTTTACACTTCTTACTCTATTTTTTTTTTTTCCTCTGTTCTTCATGGCATAATTTTCCCATCTGTCTCTTTCTACCATATTTTTTTTTCCTTCCATTCCTCCACCTCTCAGTTCTATCATTTTTTCCTCCACCTCTTCGTGATTTTCTCTCCTTCATATCTCCATGGAATACTTCTTGCCTCTTTCCATCCGCCTCTTCTTAGCATATTCTTCTTTTCCTTTACTTCCTTTCATTTTTCGCTCTCCATCTATTCGTTTTATTTTTCTTTCCTCCGTCTCGTTTCTTTTTTTTTTTTCTTTTCTTTTTTTTTTTTTGTCTCCTCTCGTTCCTCCATTTTTTTTTCCTTTTTCCGTCTCTTCTTTCTGTTGTTTTTGTTTTTCTCTTTTCTTCCTCTTTTGTTTCTTTGACCATTTTATGCGTAGGTAATAATGTATCGGTGAAAGGAGGAGGGATGAAGATAGGTGTGTGTGTGTGTGTGTGTGTGTGAATGGTTGTTTATGAGGGTGTACGTGTATACTGCAATGCTTATGTCAGTGTACGCAGGAGCTTCTATGTGTGTGTGTGTGTGTGTGTGTGTGTGTGTGTGTGTGTGTGTGTGTGTGGTTGTTTATGAGGGTGTACGTGTATATTGCGATGCTTGTGTCAGAGTACGCCGGAGCTTGTGTGTGTGTGTGTGTGTGTGTGTGTGTTAAAGTCGTGTCGGTATAAGTTGTTCCAGATGTCCAGCCGTGTCCCGGTCTGATATTACCTTCACCAAATGCAGACTCCCTCGCTTAACGATGCTCCTCTCTCATTATGCGTCGTCCCATCTTCGTTCTCTCTCTCTCTCTCTCTCTCTCTCTCTCTCGCGCGCGCAAGCAGTGTCCCCTTGTTCAACACTGTTATGATTGTGTTTATACCATTCTCCTCTCGCCACTCCTCTCCTCTCATCTCCTCTCATCTCAAGTCATCTCATTTCATCTCATCTTATTTCATCTCATCTCATTCTTACCACTCCTCCTCTCTTCTCATACCTACCTCTCATTTCATCTCCTCTCATCTCCATACCTTTCCTCTTCTCTCTTCTCTTCTCTTTTCTTCTCTTCTCCTCTCCTCTCCTCTCCTCTCCTCTCTTCTCTTCTCCTCTCCTCTCCTCTCCTCTCCTCACCTCTCTTCTCCTCTCCTCTCCTCTCTTCTCTTCGCTTCTCTCCTCTCCTTTCCTCTCCTCTCCTCTCCTCTCCTCTTTTCTTCTCTTCTCTCTTCTCCTCTCCTCTCCTCTCCTCTTATATTCATTTTCTTCCACTCTTCTCCCCTCTCACCTCTTTTCTTTGCTCTCTCCACATCCTGTCCTTTCCCATCCACTCATCTCCTCTCTTCTCATCTTTCTCTTCTCTTTTCCCTCCTTTCCTGCCCTCTCTTTTATTCATTTTCTTCTGCTCTTCTCCCCTCTCACCTCTTTGCTCTCTCTCCACCTCTTATTCTTTCCCTTCCTCTCCCCTCTCCTGCCCTCTCGTTTTCCCTTCCATCCTCTTCTCTCCTGCCGTCTCTCACTTTCTCTCCTATCTTCATCACTTCCCTCCTCTCCTCTCTTCTCCTCTCCTCTCCTCTTCTCTCCTCGTCATGTCCTCCGCTGTAATTGTTGTGTTCATAGGACGGCTTTTATCACCTGCTGTCTCTCCTTTTCCCTCCTCTCCTCTCCTCTCCTTTTCCCTCCCCTCCTCTCCTCTCCCCTCCTCTCCCCTCCTCTCCTCTCCTCTCCTTGCTATGCCCACCGCCGTAATAGTCGTGTTCACAGGATGGAGGGGCGACAAGGGAAGAACGACATGCGCCCCCGACATGGCAACGTGGATCATGAAGCCAAAAATCTAGCCTAATTTAAGCTAGATCTTGCTAATGGCAGTGGTGGTATTAATTCTGGAGGAGGGGGATTGGGGGGAGGGAGGGGAGGGACGGTAGAGTGGGTGGGGGAAGGGAGGGGTGGGACGGTAGAGTGGGTAGGGGAAGGGAGGGATGAAAGTAAGGGTAGGTAGGGAAAGGGGATGAAAGTTAGAGTGGGTGGGTGGAAGGTTGAGATGGAGGTTTGGGTGGGTGAGGGAAAGGGGATGGAGGTTGGGGTGGTTGGGGGGGGGAAGGTTGGGATGAATGTTAGAGTGGGTGGCGGAAAGGGGATGGAGGTTGGGGTGGTTGGGGGGGGAAGATTGGGATGGAGGTTAGAGTAGGTGAGTGGAAGGTTGGGATGGAGGTTTGGGTGGGTGGGGGAAGGGGGATTGAAGTTAAAGTGGGTGGGGGAAGGGGGTGGGTGGAGGTTTAAGTGGATGGGGAAGGAGGTAGTGAAGGTTTAGAGTGGGTGGGGGAAGGGGGAGATTGAGGGTAGAGTGGGTGGGAAGGGGTGAATGAAGGTTAGAGTGGGTGGGGGAAGGGGGGATGGAGGTTAGAGTGGATGTGGAAAGGAGAATGTTGGAGATTGAAATGGGATGGGAAAGAAGGGAAGATAAGACTAAGAGCGGATGGGAAAGGGTGGGAAGGGTTGGGGTAAGAGGGTGGGGAAGGCGAGGAGGACTGGAGTGAAAGTGGGGAGGATGAGACTGAGAGGCATGAGGAAGGGTGGGGAGGGCTGAAGTGAGAGGATGGGGAAGAGAGTGAAAGGCTGACGTGAGTCGGTGGGGAAGATGGTGAAGATTTGAGTGAGAGAGGATGAGGAAGGGAGGGAGTGTTGGAGTGAGAGTGAGGAAGGGAGCGGATGGTTAGAGAGTGAGATGGGGAAGGGAGGGAGAAGTAGAGTGAGAGGGGATGGGGAAGGGAGGGAAAATCAGAGTGAGGGGTGATAGGGAAGGAGAAAATGGTAGAATGAAAGGGAATGAAGGCGGAGAGGATCAGATTGAAAGAAGATGGGGATGAGTGTGAAGGGGTAAGGGGAAAGATGGGGGGAAGGTTAGGTGGGAGAGGAAGGGAGGAGGATAGGAGGTGGCGGTACTAAATCAGAGCATATTTGCAGCGTGGGTGTAAAGTTGGTCATTGTGTAAGCAGGATTGTGATTGCGTGCGTGAGAGAGGAGGTTATTGATTGCCCCTGCTTGTGTGTGTGTGTGTGTGTGTGTGTGTGTGTGTGTGTGTGTGTGTGTGTGTGCATGTCTGTATATTTCCCTGTTTAAAAAAATTGTGTATACGTGCATTATAAGCAAACTCTGAGGCCCAAATCATCTTCAGTCCCTCAGACAAAGATTTACAAGTTACATAATTTACAAGTTACATAATTTACAAGTTACAAAACCACAAGTCCACCGCCCTGAAATTGGCAGGTGCATGTTCATACGCCGTGGAGAATAATGAAGCGGGAAGGGGGTCAGTAAAGGCAGGGCGGGGGAGACTACGCTAAGAAATATCCCTTTGATCTGAGACTCCCTCACTCCAATAACTTACCCTCCACTTTAGTCTCGCTGCAGATGGTTTGTTTTATACCATCTGGGAGAGCTGTCCACCAATGAAGGGATAAATAGGGATTGTATCGGCCTAATCACCCCAGTTTGAGGGGTCACCGAAGCTAAACTAAATCGTCTGTTGGTCGGAGTTACGAAAAATTAATGACGCCCATAAATTGGAGAGGTAAAATTCCTTCAATGCGATGGTCATTTTCCTTTTTTTTTTTTTTTTTTTTTTTTTTTCATGTTACCTCAATTTTTTTCATAATGCGAGAGAATTTTTGAGCTGGAGGGGTTTGGTACAGCCTTCACCAAGAACCCTTTCACTGCCAAGGCGTTCTCGTAAGCTTAACAATATCGTAAGGTGATATAACAAAATCGCCAGGAGGTATAACAAAATCGCCAGGAGAGAGAACAAAATCGCCAAGAGATATAACAAAATCGCCAGGTGATATAACAAAATCGCCAGGAGATATAACAAAATCGCCAGGTGAAATAACAAAATCGCCAGGAGATATAACAAAATCGCCAGGTGATATAACAAAATCGCCAGGAGATATAACAAAATCGCCAGGTGATATAATAAAATCACCAGGAGATATAACAAAATCACCAGGTGAAATAACAAAATCGCCAGGAGATATAACAAAATCGCCAGGTGATATAACAAAATCACCAGGAGATATAACAAAATCACCAGGTGAAATAACAAAATCGCCAGGTGATATAACGAAATCGCCAGGAGATACAACAAAATCGCCAGGAGATATAACAAGAATAAACTAGAAATAACGTTCTCGTGCTGAAGGGGTTAATGGGTCACAGTTTGGTCAATTTTTCACTAATATATTTTTCTATCGCGTCAGGCTGCTTCATAACCCTTTGAGTCCGGGCACGCCTTTTCTTTTCTTTTCTTTTTTTTTTTCTTTTTTTTTTTCAATCGGGAAGATCACTAGGAAGGGCCCTGTCCGACTGTCTGTCACTAACGATTTTTGGACGCGAAGTCTTTCACTCTCATAGACACGCCAGCGACTTTTGTGTAGCCACACGACACTACACTACACTACACTACACTACACTGCGCTACACTACACTGCACCTTCCCACACCACACCACACCACAACACACCACGTCACACTACACCACACCACACCACACCACACCACACCACAACACACCACATCACACTACACTACACTACACTACACTACACTACACTACACTACACTACACCACACCACACCACACCACACCACACCACACCACACTTTCCTACAACATACCACACCACCGCACAAAATCACCCTCCCACATCATTCCACACCAATGGCATTAACTGAAGGTCTCTGAATCTCCCACATCTAGTAATTCTATACATTCGTTTGCTTATTCTTGCACCCTCTACATGATTTTATTCAGTGTAGGAAAAGCCTCACGTTCCGAAGAGGGTGATGATGGTCGTATTTCATTTCGTCAGTTCGGATATGTAGTCTTTCGCAAGCTGAAGAGGACACAGCATGGTGATAGTAGTAGTAGTAGTAGTAGTTGTTGTTGTTGTTGTTGTTGTTGTTGTTGTTGCAGTCCCAGGTTCATGTTCATGTGAAACTTAAACCCTGTGGACTGCAGGCCCAAGCTGTCCTACTGCGGTCCACCATTCTTCGTTTGGGGAGGGATAGGGAGGGAAATGAAGGACCTTAGCATAACCAGGCAGTGTAATCAACCAGGTATATCGGCGCCACCACTTAGGGAGCAAAAATGTACATGTTACAGGATTTTGCCGTCTTCATGCTATGCTTTATATCAGTGTAATATAACCACCACTTTTTTTCTTCCATATTCTAACAAAACAATTATGATTAGAATATTCGTGCGTTTTTAGTGTCTTGCGAATGGCGACCCCGAATTGAAAGTTAATTTTGTTCTTACTGTAAGCGACTGTAAATTCTAGGGTCATAGTCAGAGTGGCTAGTGTTTTGAGAGGGAAGAGAGCAGTGGAGAATCAGAGGTGAAAGACCAAAGCATAGGAGACAGTGTTAGCTGAGAGTGATGAATATGAAATGTTGATTGGTGTGAGCGTAGAGTTTTGTGTTGATGCATATTGTGATACCCTTTGTCATTGCGGTGTGTGTAATGCTTGTTATATATTCTGTTTTTACACACACACACACACACACACACACAAATGTTTATATAGGTACATACATACATAATCGTACATACATATGGATACAGAGAGAGAGAGAGAGAGAGAGAGTTGTAATAAGATGTTTGTGGTCAGTTTTGGCTCAGTCACTGTGGATGTGCTATGGGACATCACGTTTTTACATAACACAAAAAAATACGGAAGCAACAGCCCTCACTACTCTTCCTTGCCCTCATTCATCACCACCACTTCTACCACCACCACCACCTCTCTCCAACCGTGTCATCGAAACAAATAATCGACCGACGCCATTGTGCTACGGACGGGGGTCCACTCTTACCTTCTCTAGATTAATTAGGAGCGAGGGGGCGTCCTTCCTGATACTTGTCGGGCCGGATAAAAGCACCAGAGTGATTGTCCGAAGAACTGAAGGAGGGAGGAAAAAGGAATGAGAAAGAAAATCCATCATGGTAAAAGAGGGAGGGAAGGTGTGGAGGGATGGAGAGGGCCGAGTGAGGGTAGACTTAATTAGGAATGGCGTGACAAGCCTGTGTTAGTGTAATTATGGTGTGGCGTGCTTGGTGGGGAAATAAGACGGTCGGGAGTGGTGTCCTGGAGTGATATGGTGGTGTGGTGCGGTGTGATCGAGAATTGTGGAGTGGTATGACATGGGTCCGTATTCTCCCTCTCACATCTTCCTTAGCGATTTATTTTTGGATGTGTCTGGTTAATATCCTTTTGTATGTCGTTTGTGCAGAGGATGGCGATGTTAGAAGGCTTTGTTTAACCCAGAGCAGGACAGTAAGTTGTAATAAGTAAAATAAATTGCTTAGGGAACTGCTTTAGGGAGCTTCCTTAACCGACGAGAATTCGGGCAATGGCGGTGTGATTTGACTGAGTGGTGTAGCGTGGTGGGGTGGTGGTATGGTGTGGTGTGGTGTGGTGTGGTTTGGTATGGTAAGTGGTGTGGCGTAGTGGTATGGTGTGGTGGTATGATCTGGTCGAGTAATGTGGTGTGCTGCGGTTTGGTGTGGTAAGTGGTGTGGCGGAGTGGTGTGGTGCGGTTTGGTGTAGTAAGTGGTGTGGCGTAGTGGTGTGGTGTGGTGATATGATATGCTCGAGTGGTGTGGTGTGGTGATATGATCTGGCTGAGTGGTGTGGTGCGGTTTGGTATGTAAGTGGTATGGTGTAACGGTGTCGTGTGGTGGTATGATCTGCTCGAGTGGTGTGGTGTGGTGTGGTGTGGTGTGGTAGTGGTGTCGTGCTCATGGGCTCACTTCCAGTATTATTTGGTAAAGTTTGTAATGACGAGAGTAATCAATGTAGCTGCTGTGCTGTTCTGTGTTGTGCCGTGCTGTGCTATGCTATGCTGTGCTATGTTGTGATGTGCTATGCTGTGCTATGTTGTGATGTGCTATGCTGTGCTATGTTGTGATGTGCTGTGCTGTGCTGTGCTGTGGCGTGCTGTGCTGTGCTGTCCAACCCTACGTTGCTTGTGTCGCAGTGGAGGTGTATTTGTGTCTTTCTGCGAGATAGAGTGATTGATTGAACGATTGATTGTGTGGTTGGTTGATTGAGAGAGAGAGAGAGAGAGAGAGAGAGTTTACTATAACAGTGTGTGTGTGTATGTGTGTGTGTTTAGAGATGATTGTTGAAGAATTACAATGAGTTGGCGCA
Source organism: Coenobita brevimanus (assembly GCF_032717465.1). Taxonomy (NCBI): domain Eukaryota; kingdom Metazoa; phylum Arthropoda; class Malacostraca; order Decapoda; family Coenobitidae; genus Coenobita; species Coenobita brevimanus. The sequence continues at coordinate 5,274,929 of NC_137053.1, read as the reverse complement.
ATAGTGTGTATAGAGTGAATGACAGGATCTAAAGATGGTATTATACGATGCTGTGAATGTCTAGGTGGGTCAAGGGATTAAGTGTGTTTAAGAGTGAGGATGGAACGGGTTAGGAGGATACGTGGGTAAAAGTTTGTTGAGGTGAGAATGCAGGTAGGAAGGAATAAAGGTGTAAAATGAAAGGTGTACTTGGCGAGTGGAGGGAAACTGGGTGGAGTTTTTTTTTTTTCTAGACTGTAAAGGTGCATGTAGTAGTAGTAGTAGTAGATGGTGTTGACTTCAAGTTCATCTGAATGTGAACCCAGTAGACTGCAGGATAAAGATGCTCCCTACTGCAGTCTACCATTCCACTATTTGGGGATAGGGAGGGAGTTAAGGGATATTTGCAAAACTAGGCATTGGAGCCGCCCAGCAATATTGTGGGTCTCCCAAGCAAAAAAAAAAAAAAAAAAAATGTATGGTGCCTACAAGGAGAAATTACTCAAAGACAACATCGTACTGAAGCGGTTAAAGTCCTCACCTGCAGAAATCTTATTGGCTGAAAGTATCATTGAGAGGAATACACACACACACACACACACACACACACACACACACACACACACACACACACACACACACACACACACACCACAACACAAAACCGATACCACACCACCACCACCACCACCACCACCACCACCTCGACAGCTCCCAGTCCAAATCTTTATTGGTCTTGAAAGCCTCCCTCACTCCATCAACACGTTTCACCATCGCGGGGAGGGAAAACGATACCAAGCCCCGAATTGCCCTAAGCCCCAAAATCTTACCCTGATCCATGTCCCCCTGAACCTTGGCGCCGAGGAGGACATTGCCACTTCGAATCCCGCGGCGGAGGAACAACAAAGGCGCTCCACTTAATTTCACGGGTTAAGGCTGGGTGTGACAGAGTGAGGGTTAGTTAGCGGGGTTAATTCGATCAGACGTCTGCATTGGCCTCGTCGCTAATGCTTGCCAGGCTGTGAATGGAAGCTCTCCCCCTACGACTCCTCCCCATCCCCTTCTGCTACCTGGACTCCCCCTTACCCCTCCTCCCCGCCCCTTTCTGCTACCTGGAGTCCCCTCTACCCTTCCTTCCATCCCCTTCTGCTACCTGGAGTCCCCCTTTCCCCCCCCCCTACCTCTCCTGTGCTACCTGATGATACCTTTCATGGACGCGGGTGTGATTGAGTGTCCCCCTTTTAAGAGAGAATGGGAGATATTGTAGTAATTCCGTTCCCTCTTTTTTATTCGAGGAGAGGGTGCAGAGAGAATGGGAGTTTTAGTAGCATTCCCATGTCCCCTTTTATTCAGCAAGGAAGGACACTGAGAGGATGAGTTTTTGTGGTTTTTCGTGTTCCATGTTGCCGATCAAGGAAAAGGTACAAAGAGAATGAGAGTTATCGTACTACTTTCGTGATCTCTGTTACTTATCAAGGAAGGAGTAGCAGTTTTCTGAGACCCTCTTTTCTGTCTGACTTTCTGTAGCCAAACGGTTTAATCCCGAAAGGGCTGGTCACAAACAGATCTCCTCCATGTCGCCCTGTCCCTTGCCACCAGATGTTACTAGGAAATGAGAATTGTATCATCACGCTCTTACGTCTCAGTTTATTAACCAAGAAAGCGTTATAAAAGAATATGGATTATCGTACTGTTTTGAGCTTCCCTTGTACTCAGAGATAGCTACCGTAAAGCAAATATTCCCAGTGGTTTACTCTTATATTCTGTCTATTAAAAAAGAAGGTACAAAGCGAGGAAGAGCTGTGGTGGTACTTTTTTGTCCTTGTGTTTTGATTATTTTTTTTTTCCATCTGGGGGCTTTTCCCGTAGTGCTTTTGTCTCCATTACTTGTGTTGCAGATGAGGTGTTGTTGTTGTTTTGTTGCTGTCGTTTTGTATTATTGTTGTGTTGGTGGTGGTGTTGTGTTGTTGTTGTTGTTTCCCTGGATTCATCTGGACGTGAACTTGGTGGACTGCAGGCTGAAGTTGTCCTTTTCGTACAGTCCATCATCTTCATTTTTCGAACAGGGGGAAAACTGAGTAACGTCTGCATAACCTTGTATCGGTACCACCACGTGAAGGCGTCCCTATCCAGCCTCAGGTGAGAGAGAAGTGAGAGCAGCACGTCAAATGCCAGCAAAGTGTATCCTTATATCGTGTCTTTACGTTTTGAAACACTGGATGAAATTCTAAAAATATTCTCCGGTAACATTTCCTTTTTATAGTGTGAGTGCCAACAATTTCACTAATGCATCATAAAGACGGAACTTTGTATCTGAAATGCACTGGACGTTCAGAGTTATTTGCCTTTACGCTGTGAAGGAGACACGGCAGCCTTGTTGTGACGTCCCCCTTGCTTTATTTTCATCAAGGAAGTTAACTCAGGCTCCTATAACCCACTCACCTGTGACAAATAGTACCTGGAATATGATACAAGACTTTTCCGAATCATGAGAGGGTTCAAAGTGACAGCTATAACTCTCAGCCTCCAAAAATCCACTCTTAGCTTTAAACCTCTTGCCTTTAGCGAGAGTCAAATGCTAGAGTTATTCCGGGCATGAGGGGGTTAAGGGTGACAGCTTTGATTCTCAGGCTCCTATAACCCACTCCCAGCTGAAGGAAATCGTCTGACTTTAAGTAGAATAGGAAACTAGAGTTTTCCTGATCGTAAGACGGTTCATCAGTTTGCAGGATGTCTATACTATTTATCAGATTTTTTTTCGTTTTTTTTATTTTTCACATTAATACTCACTCTAGTCTTAGCTTTAAAGTTTGTGTGTGTATGTGTGTGTGTGTGTGTGTGTGTGTGTGTGTGTGTGTGTGTGTGTGTGTGTGTGTAAAAGTGTAAACAAACAGCCTTACACACAGTTAAAGCTTAAGACCGTTTGTAAATAGAGGGTATGTAGGTATTTACAAACATTCTTGAGCCTGTCGTGTATTAAATTCATTCTTTCTATGCCGATCTTCACTTGTACGGCTATCAAGCACTTCACCAAGAGAGAGAGAGAGAGAGAGAGAGAGAGAGAGAGAGAGAGAGAGTTATTAAAGTTAAAAACACGACGGAAAAAAAATAATCAGTATCGCTAAAACTCTCCTTTAGCATAAAAACTTAGGGTTCTGGACACTTCCTAAAATATCCTCACTCCGATGACTTTCTTTTAGTTAATTCTTGCTATCTCCAGACGATTTTTTTAAGCTGAGAGGGATTTTTTGAACAGGAGGGGTTAGATATACAGCCTTGGGTAACTCTTTTAGTATGAGAGACCTTTGTGTAAGTTGAGTAAAATTGCCCGTAGTGGTAATTACCCAGTACAATACGTATGCACTTTGAAGAGGTGAATGGCACAAATTTTCTAGGATCCTTGTAGATACGGCCATATAGTTCTTTCACATTAATTTTGCAGAAATATCGTCCTATTTGCGTAAATTCACGTGGTTCAGTGGTAGAAAAAGACAGTACAACGGCTGTACATCTCTTCCATAGCGCTACTTCGTGACTAGCACCGTATTCTAGTGTTAATCTCTTGTTACCGTGCTGGAGGGGGCCCCTTCGCACCGTGGCACTGACATAGGTTGGCGGATCCGTTGCTTGGTTATGAAAACGCCCCTCAGCTCCCTCCCTATCCACTGAAAGAGGGATGGTAAACTGCAGGAGGGGGTGACTTCTGACTGTACAGTACTGGGTTCACATGCAGGTTCTGGAATTGCAACAACAACAACAGCAACTCTTATTATGACTCAGCCTTCAAGATAAGATGGCAATTTTAGGCCAAGTCAGAGTGGAAAGAGTATAGATTTTCGTGTTCCCCATAGGCTCCCCCATGGCGTGTCCAATCGTCCCTGTGGATCTTTCAAATAGCCTTTCTTCCCCCCCACCTCCACTTCACTTCTTCTCTCTCACCAATATCTTATTTTTGGTTTGGTCACTTTCAAAGACATATCTGTGTGTGTGTGTGTGTGTGTGTGTGTGTGTGTGTGTGTGTGTGTGTGTGTGTGTGTGTGAGGAGCTCTTGTTGTGTGTGGACTGTGGCTAGTTTTGGAAAGGTTGTTATTTCTGTAGATTGAAGACGTGCCTTGTGGTGAAAATAATAGTGGTGGCGGTGGTGATAGTGGCGGTGGAGTGGAATTCTTCTGTTTCATTATGCTTCTCTGAATCATTCCCTGACACCGTTCCACCCCTGAGCCCTCATCTGACACCACTCCTGACACCACATCCTTGTAACATCATCCCTTTCTGAACCTCTCCCTTCTGACATCATTCCTGTGACACCCCCCCCCACCACCACCCTCTTGTAACCACCTTCCTCTTTGAATCATCATTTCTGTCATCAGTCCTATCACCATTATTCCTCTTGCACTGTACTTCTCTGAACCATCTTGTGGCATCATCCTGCCTTGGACCTTTTCCTTCTAGCACCAGTCCTAACACCATAGCCTTGTTGCAGACTAAATGTAATGGAAATGTTAAATAGAAAAGTAACAGAACGAAATTTGCAGTGACTAGCAAATTGAATCATCCCATAGAATGCACATACTAGTCTCATCGAGAATTAGTTCTAATAAAAGTGTGAAAAAAAAAGCATCAAAACTGCGCCAGAAAGTAAAAAAAAAAAAAAAAAATCACAAAACGAGATATAGAATTACCAAAAAATATATGCTCAAGAGAACACCCGTTTTTATCTCCCTGGGAAATGGGTCAGCTGAAGCTAAAAAAAATAGTAAATAAATTAATAAAATAAACTCAGCGCCAGAACGGTAATAAAAACACATACAGCGAGGAACATTACTGGAGAAGCAAATAATCCTTGCACTTCCTAAAGCCAGTGTCACATACGTCACAGGATATTTTCGTCGTACGAAATTCTAGGGCCACTATGGTTGGGTGGGGTCTTACAATAATAGAAGCGTTGTAGGTTACACTCTTAGCTGCAGTCACAAAGGAAAATCGTGTCGTGCGTCCGTCGTGGGAAAAAATTGACACTTTATCGTAGGTTAATGCACGATTGCCCTGCGACTCTCCTACGTTTGTGGTACGATGTTTTTTTTCGTCGTGCGATTGTCGCAAGACAAAATAACCATCGTAAGAGCATCGCAGGACCATCGTACAACAGTCGTACGTCATTCGTAAGATGGTCGAGGGGTATAAAAGGCGCGCGCGGGCTCCGGCTCTCTCCTTTCTCTCCAAGATTTTCCAAGAGTTTCTGCAGGTTTTATAAAAAATTTGTGTAATTGTGATAAAATGGTACTAAAAGGCAACGGCAAAGGGAGGGGCAAGGGCAGGAAGAGGACGGCTGAGGAGGAGGAGCAGGAGGTAGCCCCGGAGTTGGTTGTGCAGGAGGCCCAGGAAGCCCCAGCCCCAGATGAAGAAGAGCCAGACGACCCAGATGATGACGGTGATGACGATGACGATGACGATGACGAAGATGATGAGGATGACGATTGCGGAGCTGGCAAGGGCAAGTTCAAGCAACGAAGAAGCAGAAGTTACCAGATCCAGACGATCCTTGTATTTATAGTCGGGGAGGTAGACGTCCTGCAGTCTCACAACTGTTTTGTGACTGTTGCACGAGTATAATTTTTTCTTGCGATGTTTGCGGGGTTATCACAGGATAATCCTGCGATAGTGCATATCTTACGATAATCCTGCGATAATCGCAAGGCTGTCCTACGACATGCGTACGATTATTGTACGATTTTGAGGGCCTTGGAAGACCCTAAAATCGTAGGATAATCGTACGCATGTAAATCAGTCGTACGACTATGCTACGACATGGCCACGAGTAAAAAAAAAATCCCACGACAAAATTTTGATTTTGGTTCGGACCAAAACCCAGCGACAGGCCACTACGACGCTATTTTTCGTGGCATGACACCCAAATATCGTAGGACAGTCTCACGACCATCGCAGGATTTTGCCCTATTTTCTGTCGTGGACCCGTCGTAACCCTGTCCTGTGGCGTATGTGACAGGGGCTTAATTAGCCTTGCACTTCCGCATTAACCTTTCATTTCCTAATTGACCTTGCACTTCCTAATTAATCTTCCATTTCCACATTTAATGTGCACTTTCTGATTAACCTTGAATTTCCCGATTAACCTTGCATTTCCATCATTAACCTTGCATTTCCATCATTAACCTTGCATTTCCATCATTAACCTTGCATTTCCTGTTAAAATTGGTGGAGTGGGATTAGTTGTTGAGGCGTGGAGAGGGACAGAAACAGACAGAAGTGGAAAAAAAGTGACAGAAAAAACACTTCGAACAACTTGAGATAGAAAAGAAAACGGAGATAACAGGGGGGCGGTTTTTAGTTGTGGTTTTCTCTATTTTTCTTTCTTTTTTTTTTCACTTTTTGGGTTTCAGATTCAGAAGTGCTCTCGATCGCCTTGTTGATATTTTTGCTGCCCCCTGTACAGTTACACAGAATATATATGTTTTTGAGAGAGAGAGAGAGAGAGAGAGAGAGAGAGAGAGAGAGAGAGAGAGAGAGACTGTGTGGGGAGAGAGGGGGTAAGGGTAGGGAGAGAGGGTAGAAAAGGAGGGAGGGAGGGAGGGAGACAGACAGTGAGGGAGGGGAAATGGGTAGGGAGGAAGGGAGACAGTGAGGAAAGGGAGGAAGAAAGGGCAGGGAGGAGAGAGAGGGAGTTTAACACAGATCACTTCCTCCATTGATGTAGGGAGGGAGAATAAAGGGGTGGGAGGGAGGAAGAAAGAGAAAGAGAGGTAGGGAGGGAGGGAGACAGACAGTGAGGGAAGAAAAGAATAAGAGAGGGAGAGGGAGGGAGATAGGGAGGGAGGGAGGGAGGTAGAGACAGTTAATAAAAAAAAAAAAAAGGAGGGAGGGAGAGAGGGAGAAACAGTAAAAAAAGGGGAGGGATGGAGGGAAGGAGGAAGGGAGAAAAAAGTGAGTGAGGGAGGGAGGGAAGGAGATAGACAGTGGGGGAGGAAGAGGGTGGAGGGCGGGAGAGGGACAGTGTGTGTGTGTGTGTGTGTGTGTGTGTGTGTGTGTGTGTGTGTGTGTGTGTGAGAGAGAGAGAGAGAGAGATCACCCTCTCCTCCATTAAGGCTCCACCGTCTTCTTAAATATTTCATCCTGTTTCTGCCCACTACTTTACTCTCTTCCTCTTTACTCTCTTCCTCTTCTCACTCTTCCTCCTTACTCTTCCTCTTCTCTCTCTTCCTCTTTACTCTCTTCCTCTTTACTCTTCCCCTTCACTCTTTTCCTCTTTACTCGTCCTCTTTACTCTCTCCACTGTTGCCTTCTCCGTTCCTCTTTATTTTCTCTTACTATATACCCTCCACTTTAATTTCTCTCTCTCTCTCTCTCTCTCTCTCTCTCTCTCTCTCTCTCTCTCTCTCTCTCTCTCTCTCTCTCTCTCTCTCTCTCTCTCTCTCTCTCTCTCTCTCTCACCCATAAACATTTTCCTCACTCCCTCTTACTCTTTTTCCTTCCTCTCTCTCGTTTTCTCTCCACCCTCTCTTCCTTTTCTCCTTTCCCCTCTTCCTCTTTTTTCCTCCCTCCTTCCTCTTCTCTCGTCATGCTCTTCTCTCCTCTTCTCTTCCTCTCCTTTCCTCTCTTCCTTCCCTCTTCCTCATCTTTCCTCACTCCTTCATGCACACTTTTTTCTTTTCTCTCTCACTTTCTTTCTTGTCCGATCTCTCCCAAATTCCTCCTCCTCCTCCTCCTCCTCCTCCTCCTCCTCCTCCTCCTCCTCCTTCTCCTCTTGGCTTTGAGGAAGACCTGAAAGAGTGTCTTGTAAATTAGGTTCATATGGTCACTCTCCTGACTCCTTTCCCCCCCTCCCACTCCCCCCCTCCCGCCCTTCCCACTCCTCACTCACCCCTCCCACTCCTCCCACTCCCCTCCCACCCCTCTCACTCTTCTCCTCACCCCTCCCACTCTTCTCACCCCTCCCACTTTTCTCCTCACCCCTCCCACTCATCTCCTCACCCCTCCCACTCCCCTCTTACCCCTCCTGTTTTTCTTCTTATCCCTTCCACCCCTCTCCTCACCTTTTCCACCCCTCTCTTCACCCCTTTCATCCCTCTCCTCACCCCTTCCATCCCTCTCCTCACCCCTTTCATCCCTCTCCTGACCCCTTCCATCCCTCTCCTCACCCCTCCCACTTTACCACTCCCCTCCCACTCCACAGGGATGAGTGGAAAAAGGAATGGGTGTAATGGTAGGTCAGATCTCTCTCTCTCTCTCTCTCTCTCTCTCTCTCTCTCTCTCATTATTTCCAGTCCTTCCTTCACCCTTCGCAACCTTGACTCTCCCTTTCTTTACTCCTCTTTCCTCCCTCACTCCTCCACTCATCTCCCATCCTCTCTCCACTCCCCTCTTCACCCCTCTCCTCCCACTCCTCCCTCTTCTCTTTACCACTCCCTTCCCCACTTTCCTTCACTTTTCTTTTCTCCTTCACCCACCTCTTTTCCCTCCCTCACTCCTTCCTCTCCTCCCCTCTCCCCACTCCTGTCTCCTCTCCTCACGCCTCCCACTCACCCCACTCGTCTCCCCACTCCTCAGAGGCGAGTGTGGGTTGAAGTGGCTGTGAAATTTGGCTCACAGGACCATTTTTCTCATCTCTTTTCAGTTTTTTTTGCTCGTCTCCTCCCCTACTCCCCTAATTCCTCATCCTCCTCTCCCCACGCTTCCTGTTCGTCTCCTCACTACTCTACCCAGACTTCCTTTGCCTCATCTTTCTCCCCTCGCTTCTGCTTCTCTTCTCACTACTCTCTCCACACTTCTTACTTCTGTCCTCACTACTCTCCCACACTTCTGTCCTCACTACTCTCCCACACTTCTTCTGTCCTCACTACTCTCCCACACTTCTTCTGTCCTCACTACTCTCCCCACACTTCTTCTGTCCTCACTACTCTCCCCACACTTCCTAATTCTCTCCCTGCATCTCCCACTTCTTTCCTCACTACTATCCCCACACTTCCTACTTCTCTCCAGTCGTCTCCATACCCTTACCACTCACCCCACTCATCATCCCACCTCTCCCACCCACCCCACTCATCACCCCACCCCACCCTCTCACCTCACTCCTCTCTCCACCCCTCCCACCCACCTCACTTCTCTCCCCACCCCTTCCGGTCTGCCTACCCCTCCCACTCTCCCCATTCATCTCACCACCCCTCTCATTCCTCACCCAATCCCTCCCACTCACCCCTGTCCTCTCCTCACCCCTCCCACTCACCCCTCTGAGGCGAGTGGGTGGTGGAGTGGGTGTGGAATGAGGCTGGCATGGGTGTAGGTGTAAATATATCATGAGGGTGCGTCTGTGGGCGGGAGACTCAGACCACACCCATCCCACCCAATAAAACTCTCACTCTTCCTCTTACGCGTGACTCTTCCTCTTGACTTCCTTGACTTTTCCTCTTGATTTTTCCTAAGTTCTTTCTCGAATCTTCCTTTTGGCTCTTCCTCTTGACTCCACCTGGACTCTTCCTCTTGACTCTTCCTCTTGACTCTTCTTCCTCTTGACTCTCCGTCGTGACTTTTCCTCTTGATTCATCCTCTTGACTTTTCCTCGTGACTCTTCCTCTTGACTTTTCCTCTTGACTCTTCCTCTTGACTTTTCCTCTTGACTCCACCTCAACTCTTCCTCTTGACTCTCCCTCGTGACGTCCATTTGACTCTTCTTGACTTTCCTCTCATTTCTTTCTCGACTCTTCCTTTTGATTCTTCCTTTTGACTCCACCTCAACTCTTCCTCTACTTCCTCTTAACTCTTCCTCTTATGTACTCCTGACTTCCTCTTGATGCCTCCTGGTTTCCTCTTGACTTCTGGTTTCCACTTAGCTCTTCCTCCCGACTTGCTCCTGATTCTACCTCTTATTTCTTCCTCTTGACGCTTCCTCTTGATTCCTCTTGACTCAGACAAGACCCTTCAATCCCAGTAAACATCTTGCTCTCACTGTCCACTCTTCCTCTTGACTCTTCCTCGTATGTTTTTCTCTTGATTCCTCCTCCCAGTTCTTCCTCTTGACTCTTCCTCTTGGTATGTTTTCCCCACTTCCCTTTTCTTTCACCCTCTTTTTCCTCTTCTTCCAATAAGCCTCCAAGCCCTCTTACTCACCATTTTTCCTCTTGGTGCTCCTCCTCTTTGTCCTCTTAAATTTTACTCTTCTTTCCTCTTAAGTTCTTCCTCTTCCTGATTATTATGGTGCATTTTTTCAGGAATAATACCTCATCGCCTGCAGTCCACCGGTTCACGTTTTCTAAAGCTCCTCCTCCTCCTTTTGACTCTTCCTGTTCGCGTTCCTTTTGTTTTTTTTGTTTTTTTTTCCTCTTTTCCATCCCTACTTTTTCTTAGTCATCTTTCCTCCTTCCGGTCCTCTTCCTTTTCTTTCTACTCTTCATTTATCGTTGCTTCCTCTTCCTCTTTCTGGTTAGATTGTTTTTCTTTCTTTTTCTCTCTCGTCACTCTCACTCTTCCCGTTGCCTCTTCCTCTTCATTTTTATCCTCTCTGTTCCACTCTTCTTTTTCCTCCTCTTGATCTTTTTATTTTTCTGTTTCCTCTTTGTCACCCCTTTCCTCTCTTTCCACTTCTTCTTCCTGGTCTTACTTAATCCATTTCTCTTCCTTTTTTTCCATCTACCCTCCTCCTTGGCCAGTATCGTCCTGTCTTCCTGTCCTCTCTCTCTTACCCACTCTTCTTCCTCTTTCTTTATCTTTCCTCTCTCTTTTCTCTCTTTCCCTTGCATCTTCCTCATTTCCTTTTCCTTCCTCTTTCCCTCTTTTCTTCCTTTTTCCCTCATTTTCTTTCCCGTTCCCTCTTTTCTTCCTCTTTCCCTCCTGTTTCTCTCTTTTCCTCCCTTTTTCCCTCTTTTCTTCCCATTTCCTTCTTGTCTTCCTTTTTCCCTCTTTTCCTCCCCCTTCCCCCTTTTCTTCTACTTTCCCGCTTACCTTCCTCTTTCCCTCTTTTCTTTCCCTTTCCTTCTTTTCTTCCCTTTTCTCTCTTTTCTTCCCTCTTCCCTCTTTTCTCCCTCTTTCCCCCTTGTCTTTCTCTTTCCCTCTTTTCATCCTCTTTCCCCCTCCTTCCCATTTCCCCATTTTCTTCCCTGTTGTCTCTTCCCCTTTCCCTGTTCTTACCATTTCGCCTTGTTTTCCTCTTTCTCTCTTTTCTTCCTTTCTCTTTTTTCTTCCTCATTCCCTCTTTTTTCCTGTTTCCCAATTTTCTTCCTCTTTCTCTTTTCATTCTCATTCCTTCCTTTTTTCCTCTTTCCATCTTTCTTCCTTTTCCTCTCCTCGTCTTCCTTTTACCTCTCCACCTTTTCATTTTCTCCTTCCAAGTTTTTTTAATATGTTGTTTTTCCGCCTTGGTTTCCTATTTCGTTACTTTACTGTTTCTCTTGTATCTTTCTTTCACCCTGTTTCTTTGTTTCTCGTCCTCCTTTGCATTTCGCTTTTCTTTGTGTTTCAGTATTTTCATTTCATCTCCCTCTTTGTGCAGTTCTCATTTTTATTTAAGTCTGTTTGTTTTTTTGTTTTTTTCTGTTTCTGTCGCTCTTTAGCTGTCCCTCCTTCTGTATATTGATGTTATTGTTGAGAATATACTACTTTCACCATAACTTGGCCCAAATTTTCGTCCCTTTGAAGCTTATATCATGTAACTCAGTGACAGATAGTTAATACTACTACTCTGTGTCCTTTCCATGGCACTTCTTCGTGACTAGCATCGTGTTTTACTCTTTCATTACACTTTAGCATTCAGGATGGGGAGGTGACAATTTAGGCCAAGTTAGAGTGAAAAGGGTATGGATTCAAATAATTCTCCCTGTGCACCCTTTTTCAGCGGCTGTTTCACTGGTTAGCGTCCCACACTGTACAGTCGCCCCAGGAAGTGATGGCAGAGTTGTAGATTGCCTCGGACGCCCTGTACTGCCAGACGCTTAGTGGAATCCCAGTGAATATGATGTAAAAATTCTGTACCTTCATCACGCCATACCATTGAAGAAAATCCTTAATATTTCACGCTGTTATGTAAAATGAATAATATGAGCTAGTGATATATTAGAAGTGAGAATTGGAAGATACGTCCCTGGAAAATAAATAATAATCAAGGCCTTTACCATAAGCCTTTTGCGTGTATAATTTTGCACGACTTGTGATGACCCAGCTCCCTTCGTCATTTCCTTCTGTTTTGTTTATTAAGGATCCAACACGCTTCCATACGTCGGCCTTGGATATCTGATGGCGTCTTTCCACGCTGCTCGATCCCTAGCAGCCACTCTCTTCAGTCCTATATCCCTCCCAAGTCTTTTTCGGTCTGCCTCTCCAAACTCTATCCTCAGCGTTCACACCTCTCGCCCTCCGCACCCGCATCCAGCCAGTAACGTTAAAATAAACAGCAAAAGATACAATGCCAAGAGATCAACACCTTCAGCCTGAGTGTCCAGTCTGTGCTGTGTAAAATCGTCCCAGAAGTGCAAAATAAATAAATAAATAAATAAATAAATGTCGTACTGATAGGGCTGTGTTTAATTACCCATAGGTGACAGCTTTTCAGGGTTTCTAAATTCTCTTGCTTAAAAAAAAAAAATGCCTTTGAGTCCTAAGACCTGCGTGTTCTTGATAGGCAACACGATACTGTACTCATATTACTCATATTTGGCCTAAAATTGCCTTCTCTTCATCGTGAACGCAGCGTTGTAGAAAGAGGTTAGAGCTGGAATATGATGCTAGTCACGAAGAAGTTGTGGAAAGCATGTAGAACTCTAGTATTCTCCCTTCTGCCATTGAGCTTTGTGAAGTAAACTGCTAAAGGACGAAAATCTGGGCCAAGATCAAGAAAAACAAGTACGGAGTGGCCGGTAAATAGCTCTCTACTGGGAACACAAGTGGCAGTATCTTACGTGTTGCGGGAACGGCTCGGTCTGCTGGTGTGGGCGTGGTTGTGGCGTTTGAAAGAGGAATAAATGATGCAGGGCAGATGGTAACACTGAGCGGTGCCCACAACATAGGAGAAATCGCCCTTTGTAAATCATGTCTCCCTTTGTGATATTTATGCCGCTTTTTTCCTGTTACACTCCCTTTTGAACACTGCGCGCTTTTTATTCTCATTTTCCTTTATTCTCCACTATTTCTATCCCTTCCTGTCTTACATCCTCACTTTATTTTTTTCTTTATTTTCGTATATGCTCTCACCGCAGTCCCCTTCCTCTACCTTTCTTTTTAAAACTAATTCATATGTTACCCCCTTTTCCTTCCTTTCTTTAGCTTTATTCTCGTTTCTGAATATTCCTCTCTGTTTTCCCCTTCTTTATTTTCCTGTACGCCATTTTCTTTTTACTCTTCCTCTTTGTCCTTACTTGTTGCCTCATTTTTCCTCTCTCTCTCTCTCTCTCTCTCTCTCTCTCTCTCTCTCTCTCTCTCGTCCTGTCTTTTATTCCAATCAAACTCCGTGGCTGGATATACCTCGTTATCGGCATCTCTCTCCCTTCCCTGCTTCCTCTGTCCCCGTCCTCTCCTTTCAGCTTTATCCTACCTTGTTCCTCTTTTCTCTCCCTCTCTCTCTCCCCCCCTCTCTCTCCCTCTCTTTCTTCTCTCTCTTTTTTTACCCTATCGTACTCTTTCATCTCTCCATTCTCTCATTTCTTGTTTACGTTTTATGCATCGCTTCTTTCCTTTCTTTATGATTGCATCTGATTTTTGCTTCCTTTCATGCGCTAGGCTTTCTTCTTCTCTCTCTCTCTCTCTCTCTCTCTCTCTCTCTCTCTCTCTCTCTCTCTCTCTCTCTCACACACACACACACACACACACACACACACACACACACACACACACACACACACACACACACACACACTCCTCTGGGATCACGTGCCTCTTTCTCCCGCCTCCTGCCTTAGTCTTCTACCTTTATTCGATTTCCTCGCTTCTTTCTCCTCCCTCCAATTTTCCTCCACTTTTCCTCCACCTTCTTTCCTCACTTCCTCATTCCTCTTCGCGAGTACTTAAGTGGAACGGAAATGTGGAGTACTTAAGTAGACATAAATGTGCTATAGTTAAGTGGACGCCTTCATGTGGTGGCACTGCTATGACTGGGCGGTGGAGCTGCCCAGTTATACAAACGTCCACCCAGTTCCTTCCCTCTTCCCCCAAAAGTAGGATGGTGGACTGCAGGAGGACGTAACTTCAGCCTGCAGTCCACTGGGTTCACATGCAGATGAGCCTGGGGTTATAACTACTACTACTACTACTATTACCACTACTACTACCTTAGTTGTACATTTACTTTACCCTTTCAGTTCTGTGATGTAATAATATTTTGGTCATTTTTTCTTTCTCCAGCCGATTTTATTAACTTTTGGGTAAGTTGCCTGTTATGAAGTGGTCAGTAGAGGATACATATAACATTCTAGTGTGGATTTCCCTTTTATACTGAAGCTTGGTAGCGGGAAGAAAGAATTATAGTACATTCATCTTAACTTGGCGGAGATTTTCGTCCTTTTGCAGCTTATTTCCCGGAGCTTAAAGACAGAATAAGACAATACTGTGACCCTACATCCTTTCCATCGCCCTTTTTCGTGACTAGCACCATTTTCCAGCGATAATATCCTGTCACAACTCATCACTCAAGATGGTGAGGTCGGTTTTACGCCAGGTTTAAGCGAACAGAGTATACATGAGATCAGCAAGGCAGAAAGCACAAATACGTAGCCCGCGATCTTTGGCCTTTGATCGTGACCGTGACCTTTGATGGATTTGCACCAAAATTGATTCCCTTCTTCCCATCCCCACGCGTAGTGTGTGTGGCAAGTTGGATGCAAATGGGACCGAGCATTCTTGAGATACGCGCCCTGAACTTTGACCTCGTCCCGTGGTGTTGACTGTCGAATAAGCTTCACCAGTACTCAGTAATTTCTTTTTAGACCCACACATAATTTACATGCCAATTTGTATGTGGTATTTATGAGATAATTTGTATATAGATAGATTCATAACACATAGGTTGATACAAAACACTGATAGATACATTCATAGGCAAATAGATTACCTTGAAACTCTTTTTACTCACGTGACCTAAAATTACCGACTCCCCACCTGGAATGCTGAGGTATAACAACAGATTAGCACTAGAGTATGATACTAATCACGAAGAAGTGGTATGGAAGGGATAAAGTGCCGTAGTACTTTTTTTTTCTTTGTCAGTGGTAAACAGGCTACAAAAGGACAAGATCTGGGCCAGCTTAAGGTGAAAGGACTACAGTATTTGGTCGTAGTGAAGGGGTTAATGGTTTCTTAGTGCATATGTTTGTTTATTTTTTTTGCTTATCGCTTACAAATTACTTATCTTGTCTTTAAGTCTGTTTTTTTTCTGCTGTTTACGTGTCGAGTGATTGTTTCTTCGTTTACTTATCGTTTGTTTAATTGTTTGTTTTCTTAATTCGCCTCATTTCCCCCTCTCCTCATCCACCTGTCCCTCTTCCTACCGCTTTAGCTTCTCTCTCTCTCTCTCTCTCTCTCTCCAGTCCTATAAATCCCTCCCAAGCTTAGGGAAATCGTCTGGGGTGAGAATTGATAAATATAGAATAAGGAAATATAGAAAAAATATATAGTCACCCTCAGATTTATTTTTTCTTTTCGTCTACCCTCTACAGTTTGTTTTCTGTTCGTCCTTTCCAATAAAATTTCCGCGACGAATTTCATTTTTCTATACTGTTTGATGGCCCCTCTTGCTTTTTCCTGCCGGCCTTGAGTGTGGGATTGTGTGTGTGTGTGTGTGTGTGTGTGTGTGTGTGTGTGTGTAGAGAGAGAGAGAGAGAGGGAGGGAGGGAGAGAATCGCCTGTTTCTATGTCTATCATGATCTCAAAGTACTGTATATACCATAGATTTACCCTTCCCTTCAAGAAACGGCTTCGATAGAATTAATAGATCTTTTGCTGTTGCCCTCTCTCTCTCTCTCTCTCTCTCTCTCTCTCTCTCTCTCTCTCTCTCTCTCACCACTGATGGCATTTTTTCCCCGCCTTTCCTCTGATCCGCGGTGCATGGATTGAGGGTTTGGTTCTGCATTTTACTGTTCCTCTTTTTTTATTTACGTTAAGCTTCGCCCTCTCTCTCGCCTCTCTTTTTTCTCTCTCTCCTTCATCCCTCTCTCTCTTCCCTCTTTTTTCTCTCTCTTTTTCTCTCTCTCCTCCATCCCTCTCACTCTCTCACCCACTTCCCTTATTCAAGTATATTTTTTTCCACCAAGCGTACAGTGATGGCCTGCAGACACAGCCTCCTTCTCTCTCTCTCTCTCTCTCTCTCTCTCTCTCTCTCTCTCTCTCTCTTTCTCTCTCTCTCTCTCTCTCTCTCTCTCTCTCTCTCTCTCTCTCTCTCTCTCTCTCTCTCTTTCTCAATCACTTTCTCTCTCTATCACTTCTCCCCTTTTTCTCCATCACTTCCCCCCTCTCTCTCTATCACTTCTCCCCTTTTTCTCCATCACTTCTCCCTTCTTTCTCCATCAAATCTTCTCTCTCCCTCCATCACTTCTCCCCTCTTTCACTATCACTTTTCCCCTCTTTCTCCATCACTTCTCCCCTTTCTCCATCACTTTCCCCTTCTCTTTCCCCATCACTTCTCCCCTCTCCCTCCATAATTTCTCCCCTCTTTCTCCATCACTTCTTCCCTCTCCCTCCATCAATTCTCCCCTCTTTCTCCATCACTTTCCCCATATCCCTCCATCACTTCTCCCCTCTCTCCCCATCACTTCTCCCCTCTTTCTCCATTACTTCTCCCCCCTTTCTCCGTCACTTCTCTTTTTCTCCACATCTCCCCTCTTTCTTCATCACTTCTTCCTTCTCCCTCCATCACTTCTCCCCTACCCCATCATCACTTTTCCCCTCTTTCTCCATCACTTCTCCCCTCTCTCCCCATCACTTCTCCCCTCTTTCTCCATCACTTCTCCCCTCTCTCCCCATCACTTCTCCCCTCTCCCTCCATCACTTTTCCCCTCTTTCTCCATCACTTTTCCCCTCTTTCTCCATCACTTCTCCCCTCTTTCTCCATCACTTCTCCCCTCTTTCTCCATCACTTCTCCCCCCTTTCTCCATCACTTCTCCGCTCTTTCTTCATCACGTCTCCCCCTTTCTCCATCACTTCCCTTTTTCTCCATCACTTCTCCCCTCTCTCCCTCCATCAGTTCTCCCCTCTTTCTCCATCATTTCTCCCCTCTTTCTCCATCACTTCTCCCTTCTCCCTCCATCACTTCTCTCCCTCCATCACTTTACCACTCTTTCTCCAGCACTTCTCCCCTCTCTCTCCATCACTTCACTTTTCCTCCATCGCCTTTCCCCTCTTTCTTCATCACTTTTCCCCTCTCCCTCCATCACTTCTCCCCTCTCCCTCCATCATATTTCCCCTCTTTCTCCATCACTTGTTCCCTCTTTCTCCATCACTTGTTCCCTCTCTCTCCATCACTTCTCCCCTCTTTCTCCATCACCTCTCCCCTCTTTCTCCATCACTTCTCCCCTCTTTCTCCATCACTTCTCCCCTCTTTCTCCATCACTTCTCCCCTCTTTCTCCATCACTTCTCCCCTCTTTCTCCATCACTTCTCCCCTCTCTCTCCATCACTTCTCCCGCATTCTTAGACGGATCTTGAGGAGTGTAAAATAGCGAGTCTCGTGCAACCTTGAGTGAGGGAAGTTTGAGAATTGGATAAAATGTTGAGGTAGTGAAGATGGGGGGAGGTGAGGGGGTGGTGTGTGTGTGTGTGTGTGTGTGTGTGTGTGTGTGTGTGTGTGTGTGTGTGTGTGTGTGTGTGTGTTGCGAGTGTGTGTGTGAGGATGGACACTGGTTAAAGTTGCGACACACTTCAGTCCGCCACTTAAAGAGTTAGTTTCTCTCTCTCTCTCTCTCTCTCTCTCTCTCTCTCTCTCTCTCTCTCTCTCTCTCTCTCTCTCTCAGATCAACCCTCCCCCGACTGCCACGCACACACTCATTCTAACACTCACAATAAGTCACACTCTTCCGTTCTGTCTGGCCTATTTCCACACACACACACACACACACACACACACACACACACACACACACACACACATTTCTCTCTCTCTCTCTCTCTCTCTCTCTCTCACTGACTCTTGCTCTCTTATCCCAGGGAACTAGGATAATGCCGGTAAGGTCCCTTGGGGTGGGAGGCAGAGTGGTGGGGAGGGGAGGGGAGGGGAGGGGAGGAAAGAGAAGGGAAGGGAAGGAAAGAGAAGGGGAGGGGAGGGGATTGGAGGGAAAGGAAAGGAAGTGGAAGGTTGAGGGAGAGGAAAAGAGGGAATGGGTGGGGAAGAAAGACGGATGTGGGGTGGGATGGGGAGGTGAAAGGGAGGGGAGGAGAGGATTGGGGAGGTAAAGGCAGGAAAATGGAGGGTTGGGAGGGGAAGAAAAAGAAGGGAAGAAGAGGAGCGAGTAAGATGAGGGATGGGTGGGGAGGGGAGAGGAGGAATGAGGAAGGGAGGGAGGGAGAATGGAGGGTTGGGGAAGGAAAGAAAGGGGAGTGAAGTGGGTTGGGTAGGAGAGAGAGGAGAGGGGAGGGAAGGGGAGGGGTAGGGAAGACAAAAAGCGTTGGGTTGAAATGGTAAGGCTGGGGAGGAGGTTGATAATGTGGAGAGAGAGAGAGAGAGAGAGAGAGAAAGGTTGAAAAGTGGAGGATTGGAGAGGGAAAGGACAGGAGAGGGAAGGGGAAGGCTGGGTAGAGACTTGATATGGAGAAGAGAGGTGAAGAGGGAGGGGAAGAAGACCTGAGGGAAAGGAAGAGGAAATGTGGGGGAAAGAGGAAATGTGGAGGGTTGGGGAAGGGAAAGAGGAAGAGTATAGGCAGGGAGAATAGGGAGGAATATGAGCAAACAGGAGAGACAAGGAAGGGATAGGAGAGGAGAGGAGGGGAGAGGCTTCAGAAGGGGTGTAAAGAGAGAGAAAAGTGAAGGGAAAGAGAGGAGAGGAGGGGAGGGGAGAGGGTGGTGTTGGTTTGATAGGAGGAAGAGGAGGAGGAGGAGGAGGAAGACGAGAGGCATGAGACGAAGAAATGAGTAAGAGAAGCAGGAATGGGAGAGGGGAAGGGAGAGATGATGGGTAGGGAAGTAGGGGAGGGGTTTGGGCGTGGTGGCGAGAAGGAAAGGAGGGATGAAAAGAAGGTTGAGAAAGGAAAGAGTGATTGGGAAGGAGAGGGGCGGGGCAGGGAGAAGGGAGGTTAGTTTTAGGGAGGGAAAGGGGGAGGGGGAGAGAGAAAAATGGTAGGAAGGGGAGGCACGGGGAAGGGAGGAGGAGAGGAGAAGGAGAGGGAGTGGCAGTGGAGGAGGGGAGAGGGTTGGGGAGGAGAGGGGGAGGGGGGAGGAAGAGAGGGGCGGGGCAAGGTTTGGGGTGGGCGGGGAGTATCGAGGAAGAGAGAGGGAGGGAGGGAGGAGCAGGAGCAGCGAAGGGAGGAGCGAAAGAGAGGGAGGAAGGGCGGAATGGAGAGGGGGCGGGGAAGAGTGGAGAAGGAGGAGAGAGAGGGCGGAGAGAAATAAAGAGGGAGGGGGAGAGAGCGTGGAGCAGAGAGGAAGTAGGAGAGAGAAGGAAAAGAGGAAGGAGAAGATTGGAATGAGTGGATGAGAGAGAAATGAAGAGGAGAATGTGGAAAGGAAGATAATTGGGGTGAGAGGAGGAGGAGGAGAGAGGAAGAGAAGCTGGGAGGGAAGAATTAGACAAGCTTGGTTACCTAACATTCCTCTCACTTCGCATTCCATCACAGCCTCGTATTCATTCCCCACTGGTACACACACACACACACACACACACACACACACACACACACACACACACACACACACACACACACACACACACACACACACACACACACACACAACCCCCTCATCTCACAAACATCCACCCCACCTTCCTTCCATGCCTCCCTTGTAAGTAGGCCTAGGAAGTGGCGTAAGTACCTACAGGAAGCGTGGTGTAGGGCAGGAAGGGCGGCGGTTTGGAAGTGGGGGGGGGGGAGGAAATGTGGTATGCAGATGAAATACAGTAGACGACGATATGGGGAGGACATTATACAAGAATATGTTTATTGTTACTTTGGTCATAGTAGTGTGGTCTGTTTGGCCTATGTTTGTCGTTAGTGTAGATTAGGTTAGGAAGACCTTGGGAGACGTGGTTTGTTAGGTAAGGTGAAAAAGGAGAAAGGTGTGTTAGGTTAGGTTAGGTGAGGAGAGGTAGGAAGATGTGTAAAGATATGGTATGCAGATGATATACAGTAGAGAGGGGATATGGGTGCGATCATTATGCATGCAGATCTCAGTTGTCGTGTTGTCATCAGGTGTCGTCTTGTCGTCAGGTGTCGTCTTCTCCTGGTCGTGGTGGTGATATGGACGGCCTTCTCGTTGGTCTGGGAAATTTCGTAAAACCTCAGACAGTATTTATAGATGTCTCTTGATATTAATTTCGGTTTTGTGTGCATGTTTATACTCTTTTTTCACTCATACAGCCTTCGAATACTTCCCAGCCAAACCAGAGTGAATCATAACGTGAATATCCGAGAACACATGATTCACGGTCACTTTTAACTGCTTTGAATACCTGTTTAGCGTGTTTTTTTTTTATATAGCTTTTCATTCATAGTAGTGTTTGGAATTTTTTTGGTAGTTACTGATGCAGAGAGTCGACATTAACGATAAAAATACCATACAGACGAATATTAAGGCGTAACACACGAAGTTTGTCGCGAAGAAAGAAATACCATAGAGTTTGGTATGTTAACGAGATTATGACAAAGAGGCCTTATCAGCAAGCCTGTCTACTTATCTTTCTCTCTCTCTTTTTTTTTTCCTGTAATCTTTCAGCCTGGCTTATTAGTTTTTCAGTCGTATTATTTATATGTTGGCCTGTCTTTCTGATGTCATAGTCCATGAAACGGCCATCTTGTTGGTTTCTGCACACACACACACACACACACACACACACACACACACACACACACACACACACACACACACACACACACACACACACACACACACACACACACACACACACACACACACACACACACATCCTTAACCCCCTCACTGCCCTGGCTTATTATTAACATAAATATAGCAGACAGCTTATAATTCCTCCAATTTGTCTCTCCCTATAGCCAGACCCCATAATCCCGTTTGGGGTCGCCGTTTGTCTGAGTTGTTTGTTTTACGGGGAGGGGCACTAACTCAACACCAACCCACTTGTTGACACTTAGGGAACACGTATGGGTTGGTTATATGGTTACCACACAGCGTTGTAAATGGTTTCCTGGCTTAGAGGAAACCATTTGGCTTATCACTCAATGTAAAGCCACCTGAAAAGGAAAGAAGAATATAAAGTGACAGGAAAAGTGGGAGAAATAGGAAAAGAGGAGGGCAGACACAGAAAACGAATGATATACAGTAGGTGAAGGAAGAAGTAGGCAGCACTACATCAAATGAGTGGATGATGGTCGCCACCACCTACCATCACCTCCAATTTGTCCTCTAGCATACTATGATGTTCCACCTTTACCACTCTGCTCTTGCTGTCCATCTTCCATTCTTCCTTCCGTCCGTCCACTACATCATTGTATTATCTACTCCGTCCTCTCTAGTCTATCCATATCTTACGTTTGTCATCATCATCATCATCATCATCATACTATTATTATTATTATTATTATTATTATTATTTAGTGGTAAGTGATGGCGACCATCATCCACTCACTTGATGTAGTGCTGCCTACTTCTTCCTTAGCCTTTATCATTCTTTTTCTGTGCCCGCCCTCCTCTCTTCCTATTTCTCCCATCTTTCCTGTCACTTCTTATTGCTTTTTTTTCCTTTACAGGTGGCTTTACATTGATTGACAAGTCAAATGGTTTCCTGCAAGCCAAGAAACCATTTACAGCGCTGGGTGGTAACCATATAACCAAACCATACGTGCTCCCTACGTGTCAACAAGTGGGTTGATGGAGGATTAGTGTCCCTCCCCGTAAAACAAATAACTCAAAGTCAAATGGCCACACCTTGCGGAATTATGGCGTCTGGCAATAGATAGATAGATTATTATTATTTTTTTTCTTTTCGTATTCATCAGCATCATCATAATCTTCTTCTTCTTCTTCTTATCATCATCATCATCATCATCATCATCATCATCATCATCATCATCATTTCTCCTGCTAGTGTTCAATCTTTCACCCACTCTTTCATTTTTCCACATCATTCTCATTTTCAGTCATTTTTCCCATCCCTCTTGCCTCCCACCTCTCCAAAAATGTAAAAACAGACAGAAATGGTAGACATAAATCATATATGGAACAGATTTTGGGACAAGCGTATTTTGACTCACAAAGTATCCCTCACCCTCATCCTCCATCGCCACTCATGTTATTCAATTTTTTTTTTTTTTTTTTTTTTTTTTTTTTTTTGAGGTAATGCTCGTGTTTTGCGTTTTTATATCTGTATTTTTTGTTTCCTTGGTTTTTGATGCGCGAGTGTGTGTGTGTGTGTGTGTGTGTGTGTGTGTGTGTGTGTGTGTGTGTGTGTGTGTGTGTGTGTGTTTTAATTCGTCTTTTTTCATTTCTTTGCTTTCTTCATCTTTATTCTCGAGGGGGGAGCCGGTGACGCATTGGTTAGCTCGTCCGCCTCGCAACTAAGAGAACCCGAGATCGATTTTCGGACTGATTTTAGACTGTTGGGCTCACTTTGTTTCCATCTTACCCTTGTCCACCCTACGGTAAAATTAGGGACCTAGATATAACATTACTTCTCCGAGTGGTATTCTAGAGGAAGGTTTGGACTTAGAAAAAAAAATAGGTTGCCTTGGTAACCCCCTTGCAGTCCATAGGCAAAAATATAAACCCTTTTTTTTCTTGTATTTTTATTTATATTCAGAGTTTTAATGTCTTCCTCTCTTCTGTATTCCTTCTCTTGCTCTGTGACTGTCGGCTCGTGTCGGAAGGAGGAGGAGGAGGAGGAAGAGGAGGAGGAGGAGGAGGAGGAAGAAGAAGAAGAAGAAAAGAAGAAGAAGAAAGAGGGAGAGGAGAAGGACAAGGAGAAATTAGTGAGACGAAAACAAGAGTCGAGGAAAGGAGGAAAGTTAAATAAATGAGACTGGGAAGGAGAAAGAGAGGGAAAAGGAGAGCGACGGAGGAAAAAGAGGAGTGAAGAGGGAGAGAAGAATGTGAAAATAAAGAGGGTGAAGTACAAAGGAGAGAGAGGAAGGTAAATTGTTTAAGAATGGAGAGAGAGAGAGAGAGAGAGAGAGAGAGAGAGAGGGAGGGAGAGAGAGAGATCCCCCTTTTTCACACGCACACCTTTCTTTTGTAGCATATATATCACGAATCACTCAACTCTCTGCGGGGATGGTGTTATAATTGTAGTCCTACTCTTGTTTAGGTTTGCCACATTGTCCCCCTTCTCCCGTGCAGTTGATTTAGGGACGTGGACGTAAACTGATCACTGCCAGTCATATTCTAGGGCAGAATTTGGACTTGGAAAAATCTTATGCCATTTTTTCCCCCTCTTCTGAAGGGTTCCCGTGCAGTTGATAGGCCAAAATTTAATCCTTTGCTTCTGTTTATCATCATCATCATCATCAGCAGCAGCAGTATCGTCTTTTTCGTCTTCCTTTTCTTCTTCTTCTTCTTCTTCTTCTTCTTCCTTTTCTTCTTCCTTTTCTTCTTCTTCTTCTTTCCATTTCTTCTTCTTCTTCCTCTTCTTCCTTTTCTTCTTCTTCTTCCTTTTCTTCTTCTTCTTCCTTTTCTTCTTCTTCTTCTTCTTCCTTTTCTTCTTCTTCTTCCTTTTCTTCTTCTTCTTCTTCTTCTTCCTTTTCTTTTTCTTCTTCTTCTTCCTTTTCTTCTTCTTCTTCCTTTTCTTTTTCTTCTTCTTCTTCTTCTTCTTCCTTTTCTTCTTCTTCTTCTTCCATTTCTTCTTCTTCTTCTCTTCTTTCCATTTCTTCTTCTTCTTCTTCTTCTTCTAGGAACGTCCTCGATTTTTTGTTGCCCATATCTGTTTACTGTTCATGTCTAACGGTTCTGGTAGTTACGTTTAACCCCTTCAGCGCGAGGACATCATATTTATTTATTTATTTATTTACCTACATTATTATTTTATTAATACTATATTTATTTCACACCAACTTGGCCCAGATTTTCGTCCTTTTGTAGCCTATTTCACGTAGCTCAGAAAACGACAATGTTGCTGCTCCTTTTCTTTTCAAGCAACTTCTTCGTGACTAGCATCATATTCCAGTGTTAATCTAGTGTTCCAAATCAGCAAGATGGGGGGATGGCAATTCTAGGCCAAGTTGCGGTAAAAGGAGCATAGATTATTGTGTTCAGATAAGAGGGCAGCCGCGTAATGGAAGGGTTAAGTCTATATCTAACCTCTCCAGTTCGAAAAAGTCTCTTGAGAGGAATATAATCATACAGAGAAGTATACAAAATTTTCGAGACGTTTTATCATGGTGAAGAGTTAATGTTTTATCTGTGTGTGTGTGTGTGTGTGTGTGTGTGTGTGTGTGTTTGCAAGATTTTGTTATGGTTTTAAGATTGCGAGTTGGTGTAAAGGAACGACTGGCCACAGCTGTGCATACAAGGTTAAGTGCATGTAACTCTCTCTCTCTCTCTCTCTCTCTCTCTCTCTCTCTCTCTCTCTCTCTCTCTCTCTCTCTCTCTCTCTCTCTCTCTCTCTGATATACACGGCGAGATATGAAACACAGAAGCGCTCGAGATAATTGTACTTCCTTTCTCTCTATGGATATCAGTCTACCTGCAAATCACGTGTCAACAGGTGATTGATTTGCCTTCAGTGCCGTGTGTCCAGGTATGGGTTACAATAATTAGTCTTTGTATACCTTGCCGAACGCTACGTATCCTTTTAATAATGGTCAGTCTGTGGTGATACTAAGGAATTCCCTCTGTCCTTGAGAAGTTAGATAGTTTGAATCTTGTCCCGGGAATTTCTAAACTCAGCTGAATGTAATATACCCATTTGTTTTTTATTATTCCACGGAATGGGTGAGGCATGGTATTTTTCCAGGATTGGGGAGGAATTGAGTCTGGCAACCGGGAGCGCTTAAGATGGCGATATTATTGTACGGCGATAATCCTCAACCAGGAGTAAAATTAAGCTGGGTGGAGTTTCTGAGGGCCACTCCCCACGAGGAGGGCGGCGCCTGGGGGTTCCGCCCAACGCCGGTTTGCACAGCCACAGGTTACTTGATTATTTATTCATTTAAACCTAAGAACAAGAATATTTGCTTAGGAAACCTCCACTCAGAGCAGATTTAGGCAGAGTGTTACCGCCGAAGATCACGCTTCACGGTGGGTCGACCCTCGGGGATTCTTGCTGTGGTGTGGGGCTACAGTTATGCTGTGCTTGTTTACCTACCGAAGTACAGCTTATAGTAAAACTGAATATCTTGTTTTGTGCCTTTCTCAGATTAAATTTCCTTTAGATATAATAATTCAGCTTTGATTAGTAAAAATACAAAAATGTTTATTTCAGAGAGATTACGGAGGTAACCCGTAAATATTGTAGCTTTTAACATCAGCAGGGCCAAAAAATATACCAAATTTTTCGCATGTTCTGTAATATATAGTGCAATTTGAATCTGGCCACACAATTTACGAGAACCTTTCAACCAGCACTGTACGGCGGGTCTAAAAAAATAAATAAATAAATAAATAAAAGTAAAAATGGTGGCACTTTAAAGGGTACAGAAATAGGAAAATAGAAGAGGAAAAAAAACACACACGCTCCTTAAGTGTACGGAAAAGAAAGAGGTAATAAAAGAATGAGTAGCGGTTTTAAAATGCACGGGAAAGGGAAAAAAGAAGAAAACACACGTAAAATGCACGGCAAAAAGGAAAATGGAAAAGAAAGAAAAAAACACTCCTAAAATGCACGGAAAAGGAAACACACACACACACACACACACACACACACACACTGCATCAGGATTACGAGTTCGGCGACACCTGGCAACTCGTCCCCCGGGGAGGTGTCGGAACACAAGTTAAGTCGAAGTTTTACTGCTCTGTTATTCAATTTGCTCCGTGGAATTCAATTTGTCACCTAATAAATGCAGATGTACGCCGAGCCACCCGCCTACCCCGATATCTCTTACGTACAGGGAAGAAATGCTTACAGTTTCCCTCCCCTCGGACGCTTGCTTGTGTGTCCGGGAGGGTAAAAGTTTTCAAAGTTGCTAAGCTATTCAACTCGAGGTCGCCTTTTGTCTAGTTCTTCCTGGTGCATGACGATTTTGTTCAGCTTAAGGAAAATGTCTTGTCTATCTGTCTAGTCGAGCAGACCCGTCGACCACAGATAAGCAACTGCTTCTTCAGCGGCCGTCCTACATGTGTGATACAGTACATAAAGACACTATGTAGGGAACCGGCGCGCCCTTGTGGTAGACAGCGCCTCGCCAGGGCCGAACGAGAGTCTCCCACGGTCAGTTGCAGGGAAATATGAGGTTTGGCTCCTAGGTGGACGCCGCAGCTGTGTCGCTCCTCGCAGGATACAGGGCGCCACCACGTGTAGGCTGCTCATCACCACCACATCATGTAGTGAAGGAGTTAATAGAGAGTATACATAAGCTTTCCAGATCTATGAGTTTATACTCTGTAAATGAGGTTGTAAGTAGCAAGAGTAATATAGGAAAAAACGTCATTGTTTTGGTGGAGTTAGACGAAAACAAGCTTATTATAAAAGGGTGTTATTTTCAGGGTTATGGTAATTATATTGAAGGGCTTGGAGTATTTCCGTCCCCCTTGGATTATAATACTCGAAAATTCTACATGTTGTCAGGAATCAGGGACACGTAAAGACTGTGGTACCTGTGATGTCAATTCCCAGTCCCACCCCACCCTTATTTTTACCCCCCCCCCCGCCCACGTCCTCAAAGGCCTAAGCTACGGAGGTGAGCGCCGCGGCTAAGTGCATGGTGGCGTCTGTTCCTGCACCTCTGCCTCCCCTTATGTGGTGCATTTGTATCAGTTGGGCGTTTTGGATTTAGCTTGGTTAAATTTTGCCCCCAGAATATCTCAGAAACACACAAACGGATGTACAGGATTTATTTATTTATTTTATTTTTTACGACACAGAATACGAATATCAGTCACCTGCCGTAACTTTTCGATCACCCCTCCCTTACACCCCTCCTCCTGCCCTACCCCTATTGTAGTTACAAATCATAATAGATAGATAGATAAATAGATAGATAGACAGCCCTATGCGAGCCTGGGAAAAGGAAATGAGCTTGCAAGTTACACTGAGGAAAGCTGACGACAGCGGCCAGTAAGGAGATGATGCAGTTAGTTGTCAGCAAACCACCCGGGAACAAAGCCCTGGTGACCACATACACACATACTCACACACAGGCTTCTTAAACTTTCCATCCACGAGGAACACACGTGATACGTCTCCTGTTTCACCAGAATTTAGGAAAGAGAGCTCAGAAGGAGACAAGCGATACAAGAGGCTGGTCGCAGGGGAAGGGCTTGGCAACTTGAGAGAGAGAGAGACAGAGATATAGCTAGCGGGACTCACTCTATACTCTGCTCTGTGTGAGAGACTTGTTAATATTTCCAAGACAAATAAAAATAGTCCCATGCTATTCTTTACCTCTCCTGTCACTACATGACAAATGGGAAGCTACTCCAAGATATAAAAACCGCTCGTCCACAAGTCATATATATATATATATATATATATATATATATATATATATATATATATATATATATATATATATATATAAAACTCAACCACAAAGTATTTTATGACACAAAGTTTTTATGACACCCCCACCCACATCACCACCACCACCACTATCATTGAATTAATCTTTGCCACACTTGGGTCCCAAATACGAAATCTTATAATCCTTGCCGTGTACAGCGAATTCTTTGTTATGCGATGATGGAAGAATTTGCAGCCACTCTGTTAGACTGTGTGATCCTTGAACTGGGAGACAATTAGCTGTAAATTATTCCTTTTAGCATTTGAAGGAATAATAAGCGCTTCTTGTCTCTTTTCCCTCCCTACCTGTCCCACCACTTACCTTCCTACATACCATACCTCACCTACACGCCAAACCTCGCTGCCTACCTCCCCATCTACTTATCTACCTACCTGCCTACCTACCTGCCAGATTTCCTACCTGCTTCTCTGCCTACCTGGTCTATCTACCCACCTCTCGCTACCTGTCTTCTTGTTGACCTCCCTACCTACCTCCCTGCCAACTTTCCTGCCTTCCTGCTCACCTACTTCTACCTACCTACCTCCCTACCCGCCTCCCTGCCTACCTCCCTACCTGCCTCCCTGCGTACCTCCCTACACCACCTAATGAGTTAGCGACACAGGTTTGCATTTAATATATTTTTGTAATTTGCCAGTTTCCACCTCCACCACTACTACTACCACCAAATACTGCTACCATTGCTACCATCACCACTACAACTACAACCCCACCACCACAACTACTACCCCATCACCACAACCACCACAACTACTACCCCATCACCACCACCACCATCACAACTACTTACCCCCACCACCACCACAACTACTACCACCACCATAACCAACACCAACAACAACACCACAACTACTTTCACCACCACTACCACCAACACCACCACCACTACCACCACCACTACCTCTACCCCACTACCACCACCACCACCACGTTCCCGTATAACTAGCAATGAAGGTTTTGCTAGTGCGTTGACCAGGCTTGAGGTCAGTACAGAGCTAGTTAAATAGTGGTAACACAATCAAGGGAGTATCAGTGCCAATAGATAGATAGATAGATAGACAGATAGATAACGACCTAATTCTGGAACCTTTTTTCTTCACAACAAACCTTTCAGGTTTATAGTGTCTAAAAAAATAGGTTAGTCAGTGCAGTGTATTAGAAAACATGACACCTGAAAAACAAGTGATTACACAACAGGTTTCTGCCAGTTATTCGACAGTGTGTGTGTGTGTGTGTGTGTGTGTGTGTGTGTGTGTGTGTGTTTGTGTGTGTGTGTGTGTTGCAGGCCATCCACACAATGCATCAGTGGTATGAGATACATCTTTTTCTAACGTTGTTTAGCCCATTCCGTTCAGTTACTTTTCTTTTTCAGTTTCGTATCCTCTTTCAGTTACTTTTCTTTTTCAGTTTCGTATCCTCTTTCCGGATGATATTCGTTGCATTTATCCTTTTTATATGAAAGAAGTTAACTAAGGCTAAATATAAGTCTTCCAAATCGAAAAGTCTCCCCTCACTAAATAAAATCGTTTGGAGATAGGCAGCTTAAAGATAAAAATAAATTGAAGAATTAAAAAGAAAATTACGTCCTCGAAACAATTTTTGATTTTGAACAGTGTAACGCAATTTCGGTTCACATTTTCCTCGTCCTTTCTGTATTATTTTAAATCGTAAAATACAACTTCCTATCCCTGTTCCCATCGCTCTGGGGCAGCTTTCATTCCCCCATAATTGCAGGGCTACATCCTTCCTTCACCATTATGTTGATTCGTGTTTTCGTGGAGCAAGGAGGCTCCCTGTCTCTTCTTTACCAGTTCATTTCAGAATGTATTACGTTGATGTTCTTGTATACGTTAATTATGCAATCTGTGTTGATACTAAAACAAGAGTGCCAACGTTCCTAAGGAAGAGCAAAGATGGTCTCCACACAGCTACAATACACTGACATGTTTTTGTACAAATTGTCATGATAATGAGCGTACTAAAATATAGGCTCTCAAAATTTGTGTGTTTATATGGTCTGACATTTGATCCCTTAAATCCCAATAACATAACGAAATCTTAAAACTGACAAAGCTTTCTGGGGCTGTTGGTCCAAGAAACAGTTGTGCCAAGTTTCAAGCGAATTGTTGAAGAAATAAAGGAATGGAGCCAAGTTGAAAAGGCGTTTGGAAGAAAGAAAAAAAGACCTGAAGGAAAACCAAACTATTGCACGTTCATGTTTTCCTGTACGTTATTTATGCAGTCTGTGTCATGTTGAAAAAATAAATATCACACAAGAGACAAATAAGGCGTAGTATGCAAAACAGATCGCTGAGGAAGAGATGCTGTGCATGGTTTATTCATTTTAACTTTACTCAAATTATCATACTTTTCCAGCTTATTTCACGAAGGAGAGTGGCAAAAAAAAAAAAAAAAAAAAAAAAAAAAACTAGTGGCTCTACATCCTTTCTGTAGCACTTCTTAACTATCGCCATATTCTAGTGTTAATCTAATATTATAAGACAGCATTCAACATGGAGGGATGGCAGCTTTAGGCCAAGGTAAAGTGAACAGAGTACAGAAGCCTCCTTAGCCGAAGACAGTATGTGCTATTGAATAAACTTGATGCCGTCAGAGATATAATAAAGTCTTTGTCCCCTCAGAATAATTATAAACACAGAAACAAGTGCGAAATAAAAGCACAGTAGTCCAGCTTTTCTTTCAGTTTTAAAATTGTTCTTCCAAAATCAAACTAATACGGAAGCTGGAAGTAACTAGAGGCACAAATGTCAGGCTCTTATTTCAGCTTAAACAGAATAAGTGCTTTTTTAAAATCAAAGTAAGCACAGATGTAATAATTGTATACAAGCACAGCAATCTGATTATGACTATGAGAACCACCAGATCTTCCCAGTTTTGATTAATGAACTGCGGCCAACACTCTAAGAAAAAAAATGTTTGTATACAGAAGTTATTGTATCAAATATGCAAGAACACACACACACACACACACACACACACACACACACACACACACACACACACACACACACACACACACACACACACACACACACACACACACACACTAAGCAGCATCATGACTCACAACTTCTTGGTATAATGCAGCAGTTTCCTCCTCCCCCCCCCTGCTCCCCATTACCCGATCACCCCCCACCACTCCCTTCTTACCCTGACCCCCTCCACCCCCACCATCGACGTCTGCCTCTTTCACCAGCCCGGACACACATGACTTGCAACCGAGGAGTCCCGGGTTCGATTCCCAGGCTATGAAGTCTTTGAGCAAGTTCTTATTACCTGGAGCCGAAAGAGGGACCTGGTTTGTAAATCGGACGGTTGCCTGTCTCAGTCTGGGGCAAGATTAAGATTTAGCGGAAAACTGAATGCCTGGCTCAGTCACGCTTGCATAGTTGGGAAGCATTAGCCCAAGTTTTTTCCTCTACCTCCCTTCCTTCCTTCCTTCCTTCCGTCCTTCCGTCCTACCTTCCTTCCTTCCTTCCTTCCCGGTCTCCTTTGGTCCCAACCTTAGCATTCTTCATTTCTAACTTTGGCATTCCTTCAGTCCTAACCTTGACATCCTTCACTTCTGACCCTGACATCCTTCATTCCTAACCTTGACATCCTTCAATACCTGACCTTGACATCCTTTCTGTGTAAGCTAATAAAACAAAGCAGAAAAGACATTAAAAAAAAATGCAAATTATAACTAATGCCGAAAAGACGAAATAAAAGAAAAAAAGTAGAAACAGAAAAAATAATACCCGTGTGTGTGAAGAAGCAGACTTAATGGCTCCCTGGCGACCTTCGAGTGAGAGGGAGAATGAAATATTAAATACGTGCTCAGGGTGAAGGGGTTGAGGCGAGGGAGCAAGGGAGCACGCAGATCGTCTTGAGGGTCTGCCTGGGAGGGATCGGAACCGGAATCGCTGTTTGATAGAGGATTAAAAGTAGTTCAAAAAGCGATTCAAGTGAGCCAGGTGTTTCTTACCGCCGCCCCGGAGAACATTATGCTAATACTACACACACTTTACCCCCCACACCTACACCCACACCTTCCTCACTCCCACACTCTGACTTTTCATCCATCGACCTTCCCCCCCCCCCCACACACACACCTCGCTTTTCCCCTTCCCCCCTCCTCCACTTCACTCTTCATCCCTCCCCTCCCCCAGCCTTCTCTTCTCACTGTTTCTCCCTTCCCCCCCCTTTTCCTCCTTATCCCTTCTACCTTCTCATCCCCACTTCTTGTCTCTCTGCCCTCCCCTCCCACTCTCTCCCCTCTTCTTCACCCTCTCCCTTCCACTCTTCTCCTCCCCCCTCTCCCCCGCCCCTCTCCTCCACCTCCCCCCTCCCCTGCCCTCCACCCTCCCCCTCGTCACCTCTTCTTCACACTCTCCTCCTCCTCCTCCTCCTCCTCCTCCTTCCTCACTGCTGCAGGTACATCGAGTATTGTGGGGAAATATTGGGACTTTAAAGACATAGGTAGTCTGCCTTAATCATCCTCGTTTAGTCGATAAGCTGGAATCTGAGCCTCCTCCTCCTCCTCCTCCTCCTCCTCCTCCTCCCACTCGCCCATCTTCCCTTACACCCGCCCCTACTCCCACTCCCTCCTCCTCTCCATTGCTTCCTCCCCCTCCCCCTCTTCGTTACTTCCTCCCACTCCCTTCCTCCGTCTTCCTCGCGCCCTTTCAGTCTCCCCCCTACTCACTCTTTCCCCCTCCATTCTCATCCCTCCTTCTCCCCCTCCACTTTCCACGTCAGGCTTAGAGAACTTGGAGAACACAGAACATTTGTCTTCCTATCAGTGTCGTGACTTGAAGAACTAGAAGAATAACCAAAATTAGGAGAGCTGTGTGTAGTAGTAGTAGTAGCAGTAGTAGTGGTAGTCTGTCCACCTGTCTCTTTTGGAGGGATAGGATGGGGACTGAGGGACGTTTGTATAATTTGGCAGCTCCATCGCCTTGTCATATCGGTGCCACCATGTGAAGGTGTCCCTCGCCAGTACCTGGAAGTTGAGTCTCGGGGGGGAAAAAATCCAAACGTAAGCAGAACTCATCCCCTGGGCGTCGGTTGCTGTAAAATAACGAAAATTGAAAAAGAAAAAAAAGAAGGTAGGATACGGCGAGACACCATACAGCTGGGGAACGTGGGAGGAAGGGGAATATTCTGAAAAAGGTACCAGTAAACTCCTACAGCAAGACTTGTAACTTTCGATCCCTTTTAGAGGCATATGTTGAGGGAAAATGCTGTGAGTATTATCATCCCCAGAAAATTTTGAACTGTGCTTACGACCATGTCATTGTAAACACATGAAGAGAGGCCATGCTTCTTTTACCGATATTTTGAGTTCAAGCGTATTTTAAAGGAAAACCGTAGGTGTCACTCATTAGGGCCCTTCTTTAACATGATGTTATTGGAAGGCAAACATAAGCATATTACTATATGTGTATGTAATCCCGTTTCTGGAAATTGACTTCACTTTTACCATGTAATTTAGTGTTGAAATGAATGGGGACGTCAGTGGGCATGTAGGCTTTCTGTGCCCCTCCCCTCCCGCACAGGTAGTGAAGGGGCCTTGTTCGCCCATCTATCTCCCAGTTTTCGTGCCCGTAACTTAGCGTAGAACATTCATGAAATCGACCTAAATCAGATGGTTATCTGAACAACATTCAAACAAGAATCGGAGCGAGCTAACGAAATGGTTGTTCATGACACCGATGAAATTATTAAAGGGAGGGTAAACTTTGCACAATCAAGGATACAAAAAAAATCGGGGCACAATGACTTACAAACAAATTAAAATGAAATGACATCCTCGAGGGTTAGCGTTGGATTGGAGGTAGTGTGCCCTAAAAATCCGCTGGTCGTACAGAGAAAACTCGTATTTTGTATCGAGAGAAAATGAAGGAAAGTAGAAGGACAACTTAGCTTAATTTGAGGTCGAAGATTTGGGTTGCTGTATCATGCCCAATAGGATTCCTAACTTCAGTTCTCCAGGTTTAGTGGTAACTTAAAGAAACTTTAGCTTATTATTTTGTCCAATTTGTGGGTCATGTGCCCCTAGTCCAAGCTTTGAAAACCAAGCCGTGCGAGACATTTAAGTTGGGTATACTGTATATCCAACTGTGGGTATGTAGACTACCCAACCTAGGACTTTTAAAATACCAAGTGGTGACCAGGCCTCATTTTAGGATGAGCCGAAAAGGAATCTTCTTGGGGGTCCAGAGATATTTCCTCTGAAATTTGGGGTGGCCAGGCATAGGGGTGGCCAGTACCACTTTGGCCACCCCTCAGGCTACGCCACTGTAAAGGGTGGGCCAAAAGTCACGATCGGATCTACTTTATGTAGGATTTACTTATGTAATAGTTGTAAAAAGTGGAAATATATGAAAAAATCTGTACTGAACTGAAAAACTACATGTGATGAAATTACTAAGACAATAATTATCTAAAACACTCGTAGCAGTGCTGCATTTTTCTGTGTGTTGGCCATCATTTTCCTTGCACAGTTCAGTTCGCCGGCAAGTGCGTCTGCTGGCCCGCTTGAGCACCTAAGGTGTGATTGTGGTGAAGACACGACGAATCTGCTTTTAACTGTTCAGCCGAGGAAATTCGCAGACACTGTAGGTTTTCCTTCACGAGCATGTATGAGAGAACGATTCGATTGTGACTTCTGGCCCACCCTGTAGACTGTACACCCATGTTCATCATGTTAACAGGATATGTTGTTTATGCCCATGACATATGCAAACTATGACAAACACACAGGAATTAGAACACTGACATTCACATGCATCAGTCTCACCACAGATACCCCTACCCCACTCATACTTCACCTGCGTGGGAAAGGGTTAATGTCAGCCACCCTTCCCCCTCCAAGAGAAGGTCCAGTCCTGTAGTGAACCTCATTATGGTCTGCTCCAGTTACAGTTATTTCTCAGGCATTAGGTTGCTGTTCTTCCCCACCACTGGATATTTTCATGATAGATGCTGAAGATACTGTATTAGACATTCATCTGTTGCAGGACACACATAACTAGTCAGTACTATATTTCGTCCATCTTTTCGATTATTTTTTTGTTTTCCGTCATTGCGCAGCTTAATTCCCGTAGGTAGGTAAGACAGTACTACAATTCTGCATCTTTTTCCTTAACATTTTCGTAATCTAATTCCATTTTTTAGTGTTGATCTCTTGTCACAACTCAGAATTTAGTTCGAGGTGGCAGTTTTAGGCCAGATTGATGTGGACAGAGCGTGGAGTATATACCAACCAAGCCACAGTTTGACGTAGGGCAATTGTAGGGCCTTGCCGATATTTATTTATTTATTTTTTTTGCAATGTTGAGATTCACCCCTTAACTCCTTCAACCCGAGGATGTTTTTAATTATTCTTGTTGCATGCAGACGATTTTACTGAACTTGGGAAGGACCTCTGTTAATGGAAGGGTTAGGGGTGACTATATCTAACCCCTTCAGTTTCAAACGTCTCCTCCAAGCTTAAGGAAATTGTCAGGAAATAGCAATCATATAGTAGAAAATACGTCACCGGACTGAAGGGTTTAATCAGAAATTTTGTGTTGCCCGAGGTTTTATTCTGTACGGCTAGATTCTATTAAAAAAAAATAAATAAATAAATAAAAAACATCTCCAGGCTCGTCCCTACTCAGTGACGATCCCATCCCTCACCACACACCACCTTCCCGTATAAACTTGTATACAAAACACTCGTGAACCATAGGATCGGATTCCAAGTGGCACGGGAAATTTCGTAGCTCCTTTTCCGTAGTGATTCGTTTACCACATTGCATCTCAGAATATTCTAGTATGTAACGGAGGCAGAATAAGTCGATATTCAAAAGATGTCAAGAAATAGGCCACTGGAAGGCAACTCTTGTGATAGTTTCAGAAAGGTAGGACATGTATATACAGTATAGTGCTTTATAATGCTCTCGCTCGTTTCGCTCCTGGAACAATAAATATCATACAAGAGAACGTTTGGGTGTAATATGCAGAATAAATCGCTATGGAAGAGGTGCTACGAATCTTCCCATCCCACCTAGGATACGGCTCATGGTTTCCTCTCTCTCTCTCTCTCTCTCTCTCTCTCTCATGTAGGCAGCAATAACTCAACAACAATAATACAAAACTCTCTTTATTGAACAGATCCAAGCAATGAACACAGGTCATCAATTTTATTTATTTTACAAGCACGTCTTTCAAACTCTCCTTGCCTCACGAAGAAAACATGAAGCTCAAAATAAAAATCAAGACGTAGAAATAAAGTCATTTGGCTACGTCTCAAAAAATTAATATAATCTTTCTCTCTGCCGTAGACGCATCAGGGAAATTTTATTATTCAGGGTTAATAGATTTTTTTTTTTTCTTGAGAGAGAGAGAAATTTAAGTCATTCTGTAGGTTACTTGAGACTGTTTTGATTTTTTTTCTTTTTCGAATCTTACAGCCGGAACAAAAAATAACGTAGATGCGTCCATGGAAAGCGAAAGATGTTATCTCTATGTGACTCATATTTTTATTATAACTTTAGTCGATAATTTATAAGCTCTGTATAAATTTTTTTGTGTTTTTTGTCGTGTGCTTGAGAAATGCAGATTATTCTTTCATCTGACTCAGCTACATGAAAAGTATAAGACATTATTTACAAAGGAAATGAAACACATGGTTAAAGGAAATTACTGAGCCAAGTAAACACTTTGGGATTCCTGTATATTTTTAAAACTTTTTTGAAAATGAAACGCAGCAGAAAATTTAGCAAGCACGAATGGTTGTCTCTATATGCTCTTAAGTTTTTTTTTTTTCTTCTTCATTTTCTTTATTCATGGGACTGGGAAGATGAATAATTAAGTGTATGGCTTGACCTCAGTGCATTTCCTTGTTTTGAGTCGTATCTTTCACTCGACATGACAACAAAAATGCATCAACAGGTTTGGGTGTGTTTCGTGGCCTGTCAACTGCGCTTGTCTTTCAACCCCTCCAGTCCAATGACGCATTTTCCACTTCATTGGCATTTTCAGACGATTTTCCTCGCATTGGGATGGATTTTTCTAGCTGAGGGGTTGAGATACAGTCCATGTTAATCCGTAGGGCTCAAGGAAGCTGAGGAAAACCGTCTCAGCAAAGTACGTCATTGGACTGAATGGGTGGCTGCACTCAAGAAGGGGGTATGAAGGGGTGAGGTGGCTGAGGATGCATTCACTCACATAAGGTCACATTTCAGTTGCATGTTAAGATGACACGTTGCACGGAACATCCCTCACACGTGTATTGCAACGTGGCCTGCATCGTCATTTGAGGCTACAGGATACACCCACCGATAAAAGATAACGATAAACCTACTTAAACCCACATCAGCTCAGTTGTTTCATATACTTCTTTTGTTATGAAAGGAGGACATTTGTAGTCAGATATATGGATCTTTTTTCTGTATTTGTTATCCTTCTTCTGTTCATCTTCTGTTAGAGAGAGAGAGAGAGAGAGAGAGAATGAATTATCGTGGTGTTACCTGTAGGCCCATCATCCTTGTTAAATCAGGATCACATAAATTCTTCCACCACAAATTACTTCCGGTGACCCAGTTACAGATGAAAACTTCCCTCCAACACTTTTAATAGTTAATCCTTTCACTACGATGGCGTCTTGTGGTTTATTCTAGCCATCTCCAGACGATTTTTATGCAGTTTAGAAGTTCAGAATGAGGGAGGTTAGATAAAGCCCTCCATGATTTGATGTCTCAGTTCTTAAGTAAAATCGTCGTGATAATGTAAGTAAAAAAACAGGACTTTATAGTGAAGGGGATAAGTATTTTCTGAAGCTAAAAATCAGTATTATTTTCTCAGACAAGAAAAACTGTGTACTGAATTCTGACACAAAGAAAAAAAATCCAAAAAGTACAAAAACTCGTACTAAATTTTGACACTGTGAACGATTATAAAGATAGCCAGTAATGATAAATATAAAAATCATTCCAGAGAGTACAAAAAGCAGTCGTACCGAATTGTTACTTAAAATTTCAATATTAAGCTCTCAGTATATACAGTCATGGTCCCCGTCAGGCTACCTTCCATACACAATTAAGGGATGTCCCAGCGGGTGTTGATAATATGGCAGTGGTCTCTCATGGTCCTACCTATCTCCAAGCTTCTGTGGACATCCTAGGCTGTGGTACATAGAAAAGGACATTGAACACTAATTACGTATTCTAAAAATCTGTTATTCCTGTTAGCTAAGGGTTGGAAATCAGGGGTCTAGTGTGCATGTGAGAAACAAAACTTTCTATTGTCATCGTATCCTTATAAGTAGTAATATCCACATAATAAAAATAATCCTGTAGGAACTCTTTAATGTATGTTGTGACTTTCGGGTAATAAATTTTTTGGCTTATTTCTTTAATGGATACAGCCCTCTCTATCCGCTTTGAATGTCGTGTCATAAAATTTTGTAGCCTAGGTTTGTAAATGTTTCTAACAATGTAAATATCTCTTTTGTGCGGGTCAGTCGATGCTTTGTGAATTTCGCTTAATGAAACTTGTGTAATGTACGTTCGTGTTTTATTTGTAGCATCATTTTTCTACCGGTGACAAGATACATGGCGAATTTCGTGTTATAAAAGTGTATAGAGATAAGTTTCGTAAATGTCCTTTCTAATAATGTATAGCATCTACTTTGTATCGTTCTCTGGTGATGGTTTGTCCTACGAGCTATGGCATAACCTGTATCTCTGGCGGATCCGACAGGGGTGAGGTTGTAAGGAGTGTGGCCCCTCCCTTTTATCGTCTTTGGCAATTTTCTGTCTCCTGCAGCAAATATATATAATAACTGAAAGAAAAAATGATAACTGTAAACTTCCTTACTGTACTACTTTGGCCCTACCAATGAAGTTTGTAGTTTTCAGTTATGTATTCCACTGTGTGTGTGTGTGTGTGTGTGTGTGTGGTGTGTGTGTGTGTGTGTGTGTGTGTGTGTGTGTGTGTGTGTGTTATTAAGACAGATTTTAAATGCATGATTCGTCAGTAGGAAATCTAAAGACATAAGTCCTTTCCCCCCCTTCCGCTTTTGATTAACACTGGATCCGCCCCTGCTTCTGAAAGTACTAACTCTCTGACCT
Organism: Coenobita brevimanus; assembly: GCF_032717465.1. Taxonomy (NCBI): domain Eukaryota; kingdom Metazoa; phylum Arthropoda; class Malacostraca; order Decapoda; family Coenobitidae; genus Coenobita; species Coenobita brevimanus. Next base: position 5,236,044 of record NC_137053.1, on the reverse strand, counting down.
GGCTGGATTTGTGAGCAACCCAATTCACCAACAAATTACGATCGTTCCTCTTGTGTGTGTGTGTGTGTGTGTGTGTGTGTGTGTGTGTGTGTGTGTAAGAAGGACAAGGAAAGGTGAGAGTAGCGTCCTGTGTGTAATGTTCCTCCTACAAACACAGAGGAAAATAATCTTGTGGAGTATGCTTTTTTGCAGGAAGAAGGAAATAAGAGAGGATTAATTTTCCACGCCTCCTGTTCTTCCTAGAAATCAAAATCCGAGTTACGAGAGGAAAAATGATCGTAAGTGCGTTCGTGAATCCGGATCCTGGTGGTGAGTGATGAGTGAGATGATAAAAAGCTTGATTTGTGAACTTCAAGAGTAATTGTGACTGAGTGCCTGAAAAAAAATTAACACTAACAGATAGAATTAAGTTATTGTTTCTTGATAATATTATGTTAACTATACATTAAAGCCTAAAAGAATTCATAACAACTTGACTACATGCTAAAGTTATTTCTAGTATTCCTTTTTCACGCCCCTGATACCTATAATATACAGGTCACATCACGGGCTCTATTCTCATACTCTTTGTGATTCATATATAATAACTCTCGGCTTCCAATACAATGGCTCTATATTAGTACAAATTTTATAGATCTTTTAGCAATATAAACTTTGAGGCTAAGTATTATAAAAACAAAAATGGTAGGTATCATAGCATTGCATACATTCAGGCTAAATATTATACAGAAAAAAAAAAAATCTTTGTTTCGACTAGTGATTGTTAATGAACATCGCGTACGTAAGCAAAATATTAAAAAAAAAAATGGAAGCTTTTTTTTTTTTTTTCAGAAGTTTCGGGCAATACATAAAAACAAGAGGATTTGGCTTCCTCGTAGAGTTGTACTGTGCTTGGGGTGAGACAAGCAAGAAAATATTCACTTTTTACGGGATGAGGCACTTCTGGTAACTACTCGACTGTTCCGTTCGTTTCCGCCAATTACCCGGGAGCATTTACGGAGTTAGACGTGGAACCATGTGACTTTAGATGAGAAGGAGCATGAACGTAACTACACCATGCTATAATATACACTTAGAGATCAATATTAATGCTCCACGGTCGCCCTTTGAGGTTTTTAACCTTGTATGATACGGAAAAATTACGTCCATCTCTTGGGGAGTACCAGTATAATAATAATAATAATAATTGCAAAATCACACTAGTTCCTTTATCACACTGAAGCGCTACTAACACTAGCCTAGAAATTAGCGGCAATAATAGGCACAGATATAATATTAATTTCAGTCTCTAACCCATATAAATAATCTAATGTTCAGGGGATGTATGTAGATGACACTCTCTCGAGATGGAAGGGATTCTTGGTAAATAATGCAATGGACTGAATAAGTTGCGGGAAAAACGTAGAATTCCTTTTCCTAAGTTCTTGTGCGCCTTAGGAGCAACAGGTTTCCCCCATGTATCCTTAAGATCCTCCATTCTGCATCAGTTAAAAGTATACTGTACTATAATCATCCCGTATCTTCCAAATTAGCAACCTAAATAATTCTAATCCATACCCAGCAACGTCAACGTATCCCCTGCTATCCTTCTGAGAACACACAAAGTCACTCCATAATTTCTCCGTATCATATCTATTTTTCTCCCGTGTAATTTGCTGTACATCCAGAACTTCAGCATCGTCCAAGTGTTTTCCATGTCATTTGCTGTCACCTCATGCAAAATCTTCCGCATCATCCAGGTTTTCCCAGTGTAAATTTGCTCTCATATCTAGAACTTCCATATACCATCCAGTTCCTCGCATGAAATCATACTCATGTCATCCAAAACTTCCATTATTATCCTGAAGGTCCTCATGTGTCCTTCTTGTGGTTCGGGTGAGGATGGTGGGTGAGGTGGACGGGCTGGCTGGTGAGGCTGGGTGAGGCCGATGGATGCTCGTTTAGGGATTACGCTTGAGGACAGAGCCAGAGAAGGAGGAGTGAGGGTGAGAGTCCTTCCAGTCGCGGTACAGGTAGAAGGAACCGATAGCATAGGCAATCATGTTGAAGACGCCGAATACCTGGAAGATGCACACATGTCAGAAAATTTGATGTGATAAGGATTGATTGTTTTACTATTATCCCCACCACAAATAATCCTTTATAAACCATCTTAATTTTAGGACGTGGCCTCACATCGGTACTAATATGACTGCTACAAGGTGGTTTTTATTCAATTATGGGCAATTCTCATCCGTTGAAGGGTAAAAGATGCTATATGATGTTCAATTACTAGCGTGGAGAGCAGCGATTTCCAGCTTTTGTGGTACAGCCTCCCAGGTGACCGTCTGTTAAGTCAAAGGGGAGGGGAACAAACACGTAGTGGGTGGCAGGGGATGTGGGTAATGCGTACAGTCCTGAGCCACAGTTTCAGCTCACCCTCTCCCATCTTATGCCTGGCAGAGGGGAAATAGTCGCTAGCGATTCACACCAAACGAAGACCTGTTGTTCAGTAGTAAGGTGTTCGTGAAGTGCAATTTTTATGTTATCAACCAATCAGTCTGATATTTTGTTAGGCTTAATGAAGGAACAGTATGACCTCCTTGGAGAAGTTACGTAATGATCTCGTTCGTTCGTTCGTTTATAGATTCCCTGCACCTGTAGTGCAGGCCGGGCCATACATTAACCCGGTCAGTGGGGTATGGGCTGGTTAAATAACAGTAAGTGGGGAGGACAGGACCTGGGGATTGCCCAGCACACACGTCCTGTCTCCTGGCTGGCTTTGTGGTGTGTGTGTAATGATCTCATCTCTTTAAGCATTATATTTGAAATGCCTGCACAGCAATATGTTATGATACAATCACTTTCCCTTAAACAGGATTTAAAATTAATAACTCAGGATATTTTAATGTCCAGTTTTGTCAGCATTGTAATAAGCAAATTCCAAAAGAATTATTTCTCATCATACCGTTTGCTCTATATTTTTCTCATTTTCTACCTGCTGTCATCAACGCTGGGCACATGAACAGTAACTTGGCATCACATTTTTCGCCTTTTACTTTATCTGTTGAAGCCGAAACCGTGATAACAGCTCCTAACTTTTCATGTGAAAGAATTTTTAATGTAAAAATATTTAGTTTCGATATAGGGCTCATATTCTTCATTCAGTTCTTCAATTTACGATAACAATGCCAAACCAAACAGTATTTCAGACTTATATTGGATATGTTAGTTGTATTTAAGTCATTATGATGTGCTAAAGGCAATTGGCTCCATTCTTTGACAAGGGATATTACCAGGGCAGGCTTGTGTAATGGGACTTATGGTGTCTTCTCTTAACCTGCGGGTCTGGCAAGATAGTCTGCAGTAGGGAGTGAGAAGACTGAGTGGCAGGTGTAGTCATGCTGGTAATTATTTGTTCATCAGAAATTTAATTATTCTGGCTTTTTTAACGCGAAAATCATTACTTTATTTAAATTACAATAGGCATGATAGCTACATTGTTTAGAACTGCACATGAGCATTTAAATCTAACCAGAACAATTGATTTTTAATGCATTTTTTACACTGATTAATGTAGTAGTTTCAACAGAATCCTATCAAGCCATTGTTTCTTTCTGGGCGACCTATAAGAGGAAACTATTTTTTAAAGTACATTAGCCTGCAATTGATGGGCAGTTCGATATTTCGTTTCGTTGCACCAGGAACAGTTTGTAAGGACGTTGTTACTACTGTAGTCTGGAAGTGCTTCGAACAGTCAACACTAAGTCTTTGTTTGGTGTTTAATCTTGGTCTGTACGTTCTTTCATCCATGGAAAAGTTCAGAGGGTATGAAGCTATGGCTCACAGTTGTAACAAACTTGCAATATTGATATTCACTAAAGTTTCAGTTTACTTATTTTGAAAAATATTAATAAGAGGAAAGTTATTTAATTTTATTCGTGTATCTGTTTTTCATCAAATGACATCAGTATCATGCCTGTCAGCTTCGTTAACACAGAAAATCTTATCTGGTCTATTACCGATTAAAATTCACTTTTAAAATATTCATGTATAACACTTCGTTTACAAACGTTGTTAATGTATAAAGCACTTATAGATTGACTTTAACCATTTAATCGTAAAATCTTGTTCTTCCGTTTTGAAAATGCCATATCTATAAAAATCAGTCATCCAGTGTCGGTTCAGTTTTTTTATTTTTTATTAATATTTACTAAACCATGTACACCATGAAAAACCTTGACAGTAGAAAAACAGTCCTGATGCTGGTCATGGGATCCATTTTTAATGTAATGTATTCAGGTCACTAGGTTCTCTCACTCTTAGTCGTTCGTACAATTACTTGGGTGTTTTAGGCAGCCCACTTCACCAGTTTGGTATACATTTATGTCTGTCCAAATACTGTTATTGTAAAAAGGAGCAGTAGCATGATCTACAGTAGTTTGTAACCCACTGACTGCTAGAAATTTTCCTTATCTGAATCTTCAGAGAATGACAGAATGACAGCAGTACCTATGAGTACAGTTTTGAACAAGGCAGAGTTAATGAAATGCAGATTTAATAACGAAAGTAAAAATTTATTTTCTGTTGTCGTCTGTCGTCTGTAACCATTACCATGACAGCTAAAAAATAAATGTTACTTTAAAAACTGATGATACTGTTACTCCATGATCGGCACGTTCATGATGTCCCATGTGTTTTAGATACAGGATTGCTGGAGAACCGTATATTGAGTGATTTTTAGACAGTGAAATTCATATTGTAAAATTTAAAGAAGGGAACAGCAACAATCACTGCTTCATGAATGACGTCACATGGCTGAGGAAGGTTGAACCACTGGTGCTGAAGGCCAAGTGAGTTAATTGTAAAGGAATCTCTCAACCAAATTAAAAATTACAAGGAAAGGCTTGAGAAGCTCCTAAATTTTGGTCACATGTGGAATACTTGTTGTTAGATGTGATCCACCGGTATCCCACATTAAAATGAGGTCAGCCACGATAAAGAAAGGTCAGGCATGTTGTATCTCATGACGTGCTTCAGAAATTATCAAAAACCTTCGAGTTTACAGTTTTAATAAAATAGCCCTGAGTCTGTAATTTTACCTGGTATGTGCAGAGAGGCCAACTTATTTATTCTAACAACGCCTAGGATGAAATAAGTACTTAACTTGAAGTAAATCTAAAATATAATCTGATATCAGTGGAAGTGCAACAACAACAACAACAAATACTTTCAACACTTGTACTATCTGTACAGTTATCACTGTGTAATTAAAATAATAATTTTGTCATCATCATCATCATCATCATCCGGACCTCCTTTCCCACCCTAATGCAGGGTGCGGAGTAGCATCGTCCAGACAGCCAGAGTTTGCACAATCCAGTGGGCCATCACAATTTTGTAATTTTTGAAAATACTGAGATACAAATACTGTCAATGCAGTCTTCACATCGTTCAGCCACATCGCTTAATTCGAAAAGTGATATTTAGCAGATGAAATGAAAAGGATTTGTATATTCTCTGAGCTGAATTCTCGGGTGTAAATGCTGCACTGAAAGTAATTTTCCACTTATCAACATAATTTTTTCTAATGCCTGCACTTCTGATGATATCATTCGTGAAAATTTCAGATCTGCTCGTCTTCATTGTTAACTATAATCTGAATTAAGCTGAACATCATCTGGGAAGTCCACTGATACAAGTGATAGTGAATAGATTTCATAACTGTATTCAAAGAAATTACATACAATGATGTTGTTTACTTACCTGTGGTAAAACCAATACAAACGGAACTGTGTGAAGGAAACAAACACAACATTAAACATATAAAGTCAGTAGGCTTATATCCTCTAGCCTGCGTCGGGAGAGTCTGATGAAACAGCGTAACAACCAGTCAAGTCTAGGTACAGTCAGGGACAAACGTTTGCCTACTGTAGTGCTAATTTCAGAATTAGGACATAAAAGTTCCTTTCCTCCCTGATATATCAAAGAAAATCAGCTGTGGGCCTTGAAACATACCAAGCATCTCTCACCAAAGGAATATTAGCCAGCAAAGGAAAACAGAAGTGGTAATAGTAGCTTTAGCCCCAGTTTCATCTGAAATGTGAACCTAGTGAACTGAAGCTGAAAATGCCCCCGTCTACAGTCCATCATCCTCCTTTGGGGGGATAGGGAAGTAGATGAAGGACGTTTTCATAACCAGGCACTTGAGCCGCTTGGTTATATCAGTGCCATGAAAGCGTCCCTCTACCAGGTGAAAAGAGATGAAACATAAGCTCAGATTTGTCCCTGATTGTACACACGGTCATTTGAGTCCACCATAAGCACTCTCAGGAAGGTGGGAGGTGATGTTAGGAGGTGGATGCTACAGTCGGCTCCACTTCTAAGTAGCACAGGGGATGGTGGGTTGGGGTTTTATGTAGCACCAGTGTACATGCTTACGTCTTATGTCTACTCAGGTCTGATTATTATAAAGAGGTTGTGTACAGTAACCTTGAGACATAAACAGATACACAAGAGTCGCAAAAGGTCCCCAGCGCCTCCCCTCCACTGTGGTACTTGGAAGTGGAGGCGGTTGTATGTCAAATGTGAGTGTGGTTCTGTCTCTGCTAATTTCGGCATCGTATGGCGTGTATTTCCAGTTGGTTTTGGAAATTTCGTAATGCCTCTTCTGTAGCAATTTATCTTATACATTAAACTATCTCTTGTATACTACTGATGGAAACTGTATCAGTATTATACATATATGCATAACATACAAGATAAGGTTAAGTTTTAAGATGAAAATATAAGCTGCTAATGAAGATGCATCAAAGTCTCCTATGGTAACGAGAATACAGCCATTTCAGTCGCACTACATAATCCCTTGAACCTGGTGACATCTTTTCTACTTTATTCATGCCAGACGATTTTACTCAGCTTAACTCATCACTGGTCATAGCCTTAATTGTAGGATTACCTGAGTTGGTGAGACATCTTTTTTTCCTTAGCTAGACAACTCCGAAAACCCTAAGAGCAGTAGGACAAACCATAAGAGCACTGCATAACACTGGAAGTAGGCTATATAACATTTAAATCTTCACAGTCCACCCTGCCAATTACTCCTCAAGTTATCATTGTGGCAGGCTTTGTTACCTGTGCTAATAAAGTTGGACGGAGGTTATGTTTCTACATTAGTCTGCTTGTGTACAAGAAATCTTAAGATGTTGTTATCGGATTTCAAGAAAATTTGGTGGATAGGTGGGCAGTGGGTCTAGGAAGAGTCGGTTATATTTTGAGGAGGCCCAGATCCAACCACAGAAGTAAATCATAGATTTTATTGGCGTTGGTTGACGTATGAACTCTCTAAGACAGCATGACAGGGCACGCTAAGATGTAGAATCAATTGTGTGAAACCATTTGTCAGGTAGGAAAGAGAAATTATAACAGTAGTTGTAATAGTTGTTGTTGTTACCTCCACCAGCAAAGCTGGTTGAAAGTTATGTCTTCACCTGTGTCTGTGTACAAGACACCTCAAAATGTTGTTAGCAGATTTCAGTGAAAACTGATGGATAGGAGGGCAGTGGGTTAGGGAGAAGTTGATTATAATTTGAGGTGGATCAGGATCAAGGTGTAGAAATAGATAATAAATTTTATTGGCGTTGGCAGAGGTATTCCCTCTCGGAGTGCCCACTCTCCCAAGTAGTTGCTCCACATGCCTGGGGCCATACCTGCCACAACCTGTTTACAGGCACTTCAAGGCAGTTAGCCCATATGAACTTTAGTATGCAGTAGAAATATTTCTGTTTTGTTTGATTATGGTACAAAGTTCTTATCTCTGCTTAGTGAGAAACTAGACGAGTAGTGCTTTGTCAGCTGCTCATCGTAATTTGGTGGGACAGAGATTTTCAGAATGAGATGGTTGTATAAGAAAAATTGTCTTACACAATACAAAAGCCTCCAAAGCCTCCAGTGAGACAGTTTCCTCTACGTTTATCGTGCATAGAAATGGCTTCACATTGCAGGTACAGTACAGTTATGGTTTTATGTAAAATAGCCAGGGAGTCGTGGTTAAGTTGCTGCAGATTCCCATTTTCGGCTTACTTTTCTGTCATATCTACAACAGCTCCATGAAAGAAAAAAGAAGGCAGTACTTTTTTGTCACTTTAATTTTAATTCCTGTTCACCTATTCTGCTTTTTACTCTAAGCATCTCCTTTTGGAGGGGAGAGAGAGAGAGAGAGAGAGCGAGAGAGAGAGAGAGAGAGAGAGAGAGAGAGAGAGAGAGAGAGAGAGAGGGGCATGGGTCATTGAGAACTATTCACCTATTGCCTGAGAAGTTCAAACATTAAGAGGTAGGGGGATGGTGAAAGAATTAAGAGACAATGATTGGGATTGGAAGGTAAAGAGGTAGTCTTGTGTGTATGCGTGTGTGTGTGTGTGAGAGAGACAGACAGACAGACAGACAGAGAACCAAGGGAAGGGAGGGAGGGAGGATAGACGAGGAGTGTTCACATCTGAGTGTCATGAGTCACTCAGAATTTATGTCCTACTGCCTTGAGGAATCAGGCATGGCAATTTCGCTCACATTCGAAAAGAAATAAAGTGTGTAGTACTGAACGATGTATATTGTCAACCAGCGGAGGATGGATCGGGAAAAAAATAAATTTACCTCTCGACCAGTGACGAGTTAAGAGAGACACACAGTCATGATGGAATTAAGGACGGCTATATCTACAGGTTCAGTTTGAAAAGACTCTCTTAATTTTGCGAAATCCTTTGGCTGCAGCATGAATATAGTTTAAAGGATTTCATCAAACTGGGGGTGTTAATTAGTTATCTGGTGTCAGTTTGGGGGTCATGGGAAGGTGAAGTGTCAGTAGAGGGAATATATGGGAAGGGAAGAGGAGGGTTACTCGAGAGGGGTGGGGAGGGAACCTTCTTACCCCTGCTGCGATGTTTCTCTGCGGTTCCAAGACGATACTGCAGAACTGGACAATGACGGCAATGAGATAGAGCAGAGTGGTAATGGCAGTATTGAGCAGCTCCTGAAAGAAAAATGTGTCCTTCGTAGCGGCAACAGAAAGGATAAGGGTTTAGTCCAAGTCATCTGGTCCCACAAAACTTTGGTCCCCTCATGACAACACACTCGAGGGGTAGAAAGAAATTATCGGGTGCTAATCATCTCGAGGCAGCTTCATACATACCAATTTGCTTGTATTAGAAGTTAAATTTTCACCTCTGGGTCGGACAGTTAGCTAGTGTCTCCAAACCCAGAGAGCGGCCATAAGCAAAAGGGGTTTCGAGTGAGTGCAAGGGTCGTATTTCCAGTAGGCATAGGAGTTTTCATGATGCCTCGTCCTTACCAATTTATTTTCCGTATGACACCTTAACCCTTTCACTCATGATGTATTTTTAATTTATTCTTGGTATTTCCAGACGATTAGATTGAGACGAGAAGAGTGCTCAGCTATTAAAGATGAAGGGGAGAGCCTGTTTGTAACCCCTCCATTTCAGGTTTCTCAGCTGAATAAAATCGTTTGAACGTAGTAAAACTAAAAGGAAAAATACATCAGAGTAAAATGGTTAATAATTCTCTCATATGCTGTTGATGCAAACTATGTAATACTGAACAGATATAGATAACACACAAGAGAAATGGAAAATAAACCACTAAGAAAGAGATACTACGAAGCCTCCATTGCCAATCGGAATACGGTTGAAAGAGCCACAGCAGCGGAACCAGAGGTCAGTCAGTCAGTAGCGCAGCAGCCTAGGTCACGGCGGGCAGCGAGGGGAGCGGTTTGAGGGCGAGGGGTACAATCACGATCGAAAGTTCGGTAACACATCCCTTCCAGCTGTGGTAATAGAAGGGGTTGCATTAATTATTTTCACGTGAGAGCAATTTCAATCAGACAACAAAAGAGGACGTGGAAAGTAAGATACCCTCAGACAATCAGGGACGAATGAGAAGTATGGAAGACAGGACACAAAGCCGCTGGGGACTGTGGCCGAACTTTTGTTGGTGATTGTACAGGGGGTGGTGCTAGGGCCAGGTATACTCACCCCTGACAACACGTAGAATGGTTTTAGCCGTGTTGGTGGCCGCGGTTTTGTGACAGTGCTGATTAACTGGACAATGCTAGCTATTATGTAAAGCACCGCAAAGAGAGCTGTTAGAATGTGTTCCTGCAAGCAAGAAGGGAAGGAACAATTAGCACACGACACTGCAACAGGGAATCAAATAACAGGCTCTTGGGTAATACAGTAAGTCCTCAGTTATGTGTCAGGGACGCACTCCAAAATATTAATAACTTTTATACAACCAGTACCATAAATTCGATGATACAGGTAAATCACCTCTATGTTTAGTAATGAAATCAACCCCAGCAGTCCGATGACATAGTTCTTATTTTATTCTTGGCACTTTTCAAGGATTTTATTCATCTCAGGAGAGACTCTCTAAACTGGCGGAGTGACAGTTTTCACTAACCCCTTCATTACCAGAGATCTTTCCTGTAGTTGAGTAAAATAGTCTGTAGGTAGCAAGAATGAAGTAAAACAGTCGCCGGATTTGAAAGGCTGTCACTTTTTCTTGTCATATCCTCTGGACTTAATTACGATATATATATATATATATATATATATATATATATATATATATATATATATATATATATATATATATATATATATATATATGCGCCATATAACTCGGACTTACTGTACAGGACACAGGGCTGAGGATTTTCACATCAACATGAGCACAGTACTTATGGCATGTGGTCTCAACTGTTACATTGGTCATACTGCATAACAATTACTGCACAACATTTTACATCACAAAACTGGGCTTTACTGATCTCATGCAGGCAAACTACCCTGGCCACGGATTCTGTATAACAGGCTTGACCCGTTCAGTACGTTGACGTGTTTTGTACTTTTATTCATGCCATCTCCTGATGATTTATATCCCTCAGGAAGAATTTCCGAACTGGAGGGGTTAGATACAGCCTTCCTTGACCCATTCACTACTTGGGCCCGTATTCTCTTTGGTTAAGGAAACTCTCTGACACCTTTTCCTAAGCGATTGTAATTGTTTATTACATCTTACAGTCCTCTTGTGTTAAATAAATCTTTCCAATATTGTCATACTCTGCGTAAATAACGTACAGCAGGATATTTACCACCCATTGAAAGAAAAGGTCGCTAAGAAAGAGGCGTTAGGGAGCTTTCATAACCGGCGAGAATACGAGTTTAAAAGTCTTTACTAAGCTTAAATAAAATCGCCAGGAGGAAGCAAGAAAAAAAAACGAACTCTGCGCACTCTCTTCACTCAGAGGGCGTTATTTTCATTTTCTTCTTGCTGCTACCAGACGATTCTATACATTCTAGGAGGGTCCCCATTGGAGTGAAAGAGTTGGTGAAGGCTGTTATCTAACCCCTACAGTTCAAAAAGTCTGTCTCAAGGTGAATAAAGATCGTCTAAAAATAGCAGACATAAAACGAAGTATAACATCATTTTATTAAAGGGTATAAAATAAATTCTCGGGATTTTTTCGTTTTTTCGCACGAAGGACAAGGAAAGTGGGGTGCAAGATTATTTCTATGTATCCATTGGCTTCTGTAAAAATAAATCTTAGTTACGAGATGAACTTTATCATAAATTATATCTGTTTTCTGCAGGATGCACAAGGAACGGAGTGTGAAGAGTTTTCCCATGTCTCTAGTTCTTCCTGCAAAACCAAATCTAACTTAAGAGTTTTGCAGGAAGACCAAGTATTATGAGAAGAGTCTTTTGTTTCACTTCCAATACCCCGCACCAGACAACTTGTCCCTTAAGCCCCGCCCCCTCACCCACCACCCAAAGAGTGGGAGGCCATCACTTGCGGCCACGACTTCAGGAAGGGGCGGGGCTTAATAGACAAATGGCTTGACAACGGGTATAGTCTTTCTTGTAAAAAACAAATATTCATCACTTCATTCAGGAAAAACAAGAGATATGGGAGCATTGTTTAGTCTCCTCTCCTAGTCCTTCCTGTAAAAGCACTTCTCAGCACGTAAATTTCTCTTTGCAGGGAGAACAAGATATATGGGAATATTTTACACCCTCCCTTCCATAACCATCCTGCTAAAAGAAGTCTTAAGTTACGACAGGGAATTGGTCGTAAGTCTGTTCGTGAATCCGGGCCCTGGGACTATAACTGCAGGGGAAAATCACACATCACAAAATGCATATTGTGAACTTCCATGCATTTTCTTTTCTTTTTTTTCTTGTCTTCAAAGATGCTGTTATGTCTTATGTATACTTTTTACATTCCACAAACTTTACAACATAACCTTAACATTTAACATTAACATTTAACATTACATGAACTTACAAGGTCGTTTTTCTAGTTGGTGTCTGGAATGTCGTAACAACTCTTCCTCGCCGATTTATTCTCTACAGTTACACCTTAATAATCCTCCTGTATGTTACCAATGCAAATTGTATGGATATTAAACAGGTAACATACGAGAGGAAAGAGGGCATAAAATGGAGAATTAATCGCTTAGGAAGAGGAGCCACGAACAAGTGCCAATCAGTACACGGCCCATACGGCATTTAATCGAGCATAAAAAAAAAAAAAAATCCTCATCCTGATCTGATTTCCTGTTTTCATCTAGTGGGATAATCAGTTCTAGACTCTATTATCTAACCTCTATTTTCTAAGCTCAAAAATTAGACTACGCCACTGGAGACCGAAATTCGTCACGATCAGTTTTTTTTTTTTAACCAAGATTTCTATAACCCGTTCAGACAGAGGACGTTTTCGATATTCAGTATGGCCTGTAAATAGCGCTCCACTGGAAACTCATGTGGCAGTATTATTGTCTTGCGGGGACGGCTCGGTCGGCTGCTGTAGGCTTGTTTGTGATGTTTGAAGTACGGAATGAGTAAATGATGCTGGGTGAATACTGCTAACATAAAGCCAGCCCCACAACACACGAGAAATTAGCCAGTGTAGTGGAAGTGGAGCGTTATTTATGAACCACCCTGTATATTGCTACCTCCAGACGATCTTATTCAACTCTGGAAAGGTCTGTCGAGCAGAAGTGGTTAATGAAGGCTGTAACTAACTCCTCGAAAATACTCAAGTTGAAGAAAATCGTCTGGAGGTACCAAGAAAAACAAAATACGTCGCATTTTTGAACGAGTTTAAGACAAAGCACAGCATTTAAAAGTTATTGCAGTTTATATTAATTCTAGCGATCATTTTTAACCCCTTGAAGCTGATGGCATTTCTTATTCGTGCTGGCTCCAGACGATTTCTTTCAGCTTATCAGAGACTTAAAACTGAAGGGGGTTAGACACAGCCTTCATCAACCCCTTCACTATAAGACGCCTCCCTTAAACTGAATCTAATCGTCTGTTTGGTAGCAAGAATAAACTTCGTCACTGGACTGAAGGGGTTAATCGTCCGTAAAGTCAGATTTTCGTCCTCAGAGCACAACAGGGAAAACTAATGGGTCTGCGACGATTATAGGTTTCCAGTGAGTTTACTTAGTCTACAGTACAAGAATCCCCGTACACTTAATCTCACATCCTCTCTCACACCATCTGATGCTCCCAGTGTAGACGAAGTAGCAGTCAGTGTATAGATTCTACTTGTTAACTGAATAGGCAGTGTTTTTCTTAGGGTTTAGGATTGTTGGCTTAAATACAGAGGTACATTATTAGTTACAGTATGGCTTTTCCTTACAGTAGAAGTAAGCTGAATAACTCTCCGATTAAGCAGATCTCTGAAGTCTGCTGAGTAAGAGAAAGTAAAGTTTACCGTACAATTCTTGCCAGACCTTCCCACGGGGCAGCCTACAAACACCAATGTCACTGAGGTACTTACTGAGGGACCGATTTGTACTGATCCCTTTGCTGCCCCGTAAAGACCAGAACAGTAACAGGGACCCCTCCTATGACCCGCCTCAATGGTCCCCAGAGGCACCCTTGTTCAGGATCATTTTCGGGTCCTTTCGTGTCTTTTTGGTCCAAGAGCCGCATGAAACGCAGGCAGACATTCCCGCAGAGTTATATCAATTTATATTTGACGTGTGTATTGTCTTTTATTAATATAAGTTTGAATATTATTATCCTTTCCCCTAGAGTGAGGCTGCGAAAAGTTTGGCTGTTGTAGTTTCAAGACGATAATTAGAATTATATTCCATATGTATGTTGTTGTGGATTAAATGGTTCATCAGAATTCGACACATCTCGAACTCAAGCGTTTTCGAAAAAGGTGAACAGATGGACAGGTGTGTGTGTGTGTGTGTGTGTGTGTGTGTGTGTGTGTGTGTGTGTGTGTGTGTGTGTGTGTGTGTGATCATGTTGTTTATCGGTGGTAAAGTAAGAATGATATTCGGAAATGAGTATGAAGTGAGGACCCCATCAAAGTATTCTGAAATGAAAAGTAAAATAATTGATTTTTTAAAAACAGCATCGAAAACTTGGTTGAGTCCAATAAGAACACTGCAAGGTAAATAAAAACTAAGAGCTTAAAGATAGACATTAAGAGTGTAACAGTAAACGGTATTCCAGGAGAGGAAACGTTACGAAAATAGTCACCAGAAGATGATGCAAGCTGCTAAGAAAGAAAATAAATGATTACTTGACTGACAACAGAAAACGGAGGAGGTGAGATGGTTAACTTTAGAAGACGTGCGGTGTGAGGAGAGGCAGGAGAGATGGTTGTGGTGATGAGCGAAAGGCGTGATGACGAGTGAGGGAGCGGCAGGTGTAGTGAGGTCTTGAAGGTATCCACACCCCGCCACTGAAAGCTCCTGCGTAACGAGAATCACAGGAAACATGTTCTGGGTTTACATCCCCATACTTCCGCGAAACTACAAAAACCTGAGCGTGAAAATGTTTTCTACAACAATGATAAAAAGGTTAAGTTTAATCTCCCACTCTTAAGATATGAAGGTCTGTCTTTTTCAGTCTTAAACTTTGAATATCTTCCTTTTTTTTTTTTTTTTTTACACCACGTACCTTCTCTTAATTCCAAGTTCGAGAAGCGATGAACATTAGTGTAAATGTGATTTTAATGTCAGCATATTTGTCTGTTGTATTTCTTAGTACCAGTAACACTTATAAAAAGAAAAAGGTCTAAAGTCTGAAATAGTTATAACAATAAGCACGTATATGTACGCTCACTGCATTAAAAATAAATAAATAGATAAGTTGTTGTTTCATGTGTTTACAAGTCTAGTTTTCGGGAGAACTCATGTAAACATCAACACTACTTGGCATCAGATGGTGTGAGAGAACCTACTCTAACCCCTTATTCTAATTTATCACTAAAGTTAACTTTATAAGTCACCCTTCCCACCACCTTCACACATACACACTGTAAAAATAAGGATTGTCATTAGGAAGCGGGAAAAACTGAATATTTTGCATTATCGCATGAGGTTACTTTTTTGTTTGCAATATATACATGAGTTAATATTGCAGCCGTAAACAGTAGAATTACTAATGCCAATATTCTTAAGTTTACGTTAATATCGGGTTAGCTTGAGATAAGATAAATAGGATTAGGTGAGCAAAAGATTGAGTAAACAGGAAATTGCTCTTGTAAACAGAAGATGAGGGACACAAAAATTAGGTAAACGGAGGTAGATCAGGTAAACAGACGATCAGGTAAGAGGAATTCCATTTTTATCAATCCAACCATCTCTCTGTATCTGTATGGTTGTCTGTCTGTCTATATCCATATGTCCATATTTATTTGGTTATCTATCTCTGTCTGTCTATCCATCTTTCTATCTGTTTATAGCCTGACACCTTTATCTCAGGTGTGGCCACATATAATTACCTCCACATCCCCCTGTCCTCTGTCATCAGGCAACCTTATCTCCATCTCACACCACTCATCCATATACCATTCCACCCCATCCCTTTGTCCACGCATTTCCCTCTCCAACTCCCTTCACCTCACTCACAGACACTCCGCATTCTCTCCATAGGGCCAAATTATCTCAGGGTACTTCTGACAATTTTCAAGACAACCACATCATCACCACAACGTTCCTAAATTTCCCCTTGTCTGTCTCTCCATGTAACTCTACACGTTCTTCTCAGATCACCACTCCCTCATACTCTTATCTTGTGCCCTTCCAACAAAGTCCAAGCTTCATCATGCACCGACTTCGTCACATATTCTTCGTCAAGCCTTCAGTGTACCTGCAACCCTCCTTCCTTCCTGTACCTTTCTCACACTTGATCTTCTAAATTCCCTTATCTACGTTCTCCATTTCTTGACCATGCTTTCTCAGAGAGCATGTCGTTACTTCAGTACTCTCGAACACCTAACTTCACTGTGTACTACATTACCTTTCACACTCTCTCTCTCTCTCTCTCTCTCTCTCTCTCTCATATATATATATATATATATATATATATATATATATATATATATATATATATATATATATATATATATATATATATATCATCATTTTCCAACACAATCAGTCCCTAGTGCATTCCTCATGATGACTTTTTCGGTTCCTCATACAATTCTGCCCCACTGACAGTCATGAAGGACACCTAAAATCAATAAGGTAGAAGGAAGAGAAAGGAGATCATTATGGAGATGATGTAGACTATAGTAAGAGATAAAGCTCAACATAGGTTATTAAAAAAAAAAAAAGTAAGAACAGAACATAAGATAAAAACTGGATCAAAAGAGCAGAAAATAAGAGAAATAGACGTAAACTTAAGATTCTACTATTAATTCCATCCACCAGATCAAAAACGAATAAGAAAATGGAAAAACGATAAAAATTTGTAAATCAGTTTAATGTCCATAAATTCATAGCCTCCTTGCAAACACCGTTTTAGCCTCTTCAGTTCGATGACGTATTTTTCATTCATTTCTTGCTACCTATAGACGCTTTTAGCATAGGAGGGATTTTCCATTGACCTTTTCGCTATGTAGGATTTTCTAAGTTTACTAAAATCGTCTGGAAGTAGCAAGAATAAAAATATAAATAAATAAAGGAAAATAAAGAGCAAAAACAAAAAATACGTCACAGGATTGAAGAGGTTTAAATTGATGCTACTAACCCACACACAACTTAACCCCTTCAGTCTGATTTTTTTTATTTTCCCTACCTTCAGACGGTTTTATTCAGCTTTGGGAGAGAAGTAAGGTTGTGTAGGAGTTGGTGATGACTAACCCCATCTCAAAGTCTCTCCAAAGGTAATAAAATGGTTTGGAAGTAGCAAATATTAACTAAAAAAATCAGAATCAAGGGGTTAAGTCAGATACTATTACTACTGCTACTACTATTTCTTCTTTACTACAACTGCAACTATTACTACTACTATTTTTACCTATAATCACTTACTACAGAGATTCATTATTATCATTTACTACGAATACCATCATGACACTTACAACTACACCCCAACTACAACTTGTGATACATAGAATGGTCTAGTGCCCGTCTACTATTTCCCAGTGTTTCATTCACTAGTGTGCTGGGACATTTTTTTACGAACAATAATACCGAGGCGTTTGGGGGTTGAATGATTATGAAACTCTTCCGTAGTATTCTGAAAACTTCTGTGGAGCTCCAAGGAACAGCTGCGTTTCAGCACTTATTATTAACTATCTCCCTATATACAGTATCATAATGTTGTGAGTCAGTATGTCTGTCCACATCTGTATGTATACTTCCTCTGAAGAGCACTTACAATGTCGTTACGTGTTATAAATACTTTCAGTGTCCTCATATATATGTATGTATGTGTGTGTGTGTGTGTGTGTGTGTGTGTGTGTGTGTGTGTGTGTGTGTGTGTGTGTGTGTGTAAAGTACGTCCTCGTTATAAGTATAGTTTTTTACCTTTTTTTTTTTATACTAGCAAGTATATCCTTGTTATAAGTAGTTTTTTCGGACATATTTTTACTCTACTTTGGGATGTTCTTGTTCGATGTCCTCTTTTTACTTTACAATATTTTTCCTTTACATATATTGGTGTTATTTTTTGCTGTGCTTATTACGGATAAATTGCTCATTTAAATTCCATGGTCTCATTTAACAGTACTACTTACAGGAAGAAAAAATGGTTCTTAAGAAAACAACCGTAACTTACAGCGAGGACGCCCTTACAGTACAAATTTGAGCCAGTGTAAGTTTTTCATACAGTGTTCATATTTTGTACATGTTTTTCGTGTTTTGGTAGCGTTTTGATATTGTGTACTTGGTGTTCGTGATCTCTGTACCGTGTTTTGACAGTGTGCCTGGTTTGTTTGATTATGTACTATTTTTTATCATGATCTCTGCGATTTTGTGTAGCTTTGATACTTTTACTTTTTTGGCATATTGTAAAGTTTTTTGGTGTTTTTTTTTTATGATTTTCTTGTACAGTTTTGATATTCTGTGCATGGATTTTGTCGTTATATCGTGACTTACCAGGGTGACTGTGTGTGCGTGTTTCCACAGCGTATTAAAAAAAAAAAAAAAATGTGGCTTCATCAGAATCACGCTTTCTAAACTTTCCCAACTCGTGTGGCGGATCACTCTTACTTTGCGTTGTGGTATGAGATGACAGCATTCCCTGGCAGTATGTTATATCTCAAGAATCATGTTACCTAGAGTGGTACACGGAATTGCGAGAAAGATAATGTGTGTGTGTGTGTGTGTGTGTGTGTGTGTGTGTGTGTGTGTGTGTGTGTTTGTGTGTGTGTGTGTGTGTTATATCCTTTCCCAGACACATCCATTGGCTCAGCTAAGGTACACTATCAACACTACTTCAACCCTCTCTTCACCTCCAAACCCCTCACTATACTCCAATCACTTTAACTTGGCAAACCCGAGCCACGCCCCCAACGTGAATGCTGAGCCGAGATTGGGTAATGTGCCGTTGACAGTGAGCTAAAGACGTAACACCTCTTACTTAGCGATTTATTTTGCTTATTACCCCTGAACATTCTCTTGTTTTATTTATATCATTTTAGCATTGACATGTTAGCATCAATAATACAGAAGTGAAAATGGTTTAACATGCAGAATAAATCGCTACGAGAGAGGGGTTACAAAATCTCTGAAGCCTCCTACAATACGACCCTTCATGCTAAAATATATATATATAGTTAAATGAAATGGTGAAAAACAGTATTATTTCCTCCCCATCTGTAATATCAACCACCTTAGCTGCAAGTGGGGCGGGGCATCTCTGTCATCTAGCTAAGACCGCACTATGGTGGCTAGCTCGTGGGTCGTTTCTCGGCTATTTACATCACATGCTAGTCCTGTTGCTCCTCTGTCGTGGTGAAGGACATATTAACTAGCATCATTAGAGGTATTAATTAGTCGGCTTTACTCGGCAAGATTTAGTAGGAGGGGAGAGGGGGATATTAATTCAAACTTAACCCTTTCACTACGATGACGTCATATACAGGGAGCACCATAAATAACACCCCACTTGACTCATTTTGTGATATTTTACGTATTGCAGGGATGGCTCAATCTGTTGGTGTGGGCGTGGTTGTGGCAGTGGGAGTAGGAAATTACTAAATGGTGGAGGGTAGGCAATGATAACGCTCACCCATCCCCTCAACACACAAGAAATGACCGGGCGAAGTGGAAGAGGGGCGTTATGTATGGACCACCCTGTATATCTTTTTCTTCCTGCTGACAGACGATTTTATCCAGCTTAGGGGAGGTTTTTCACACTGGAAGGGTTAGATAGAGCATTATCCAACCCCTCCACCACAAAAAGGTCTCCACAGAACTAGAAAAATCGTCCCTTCGGTAGCCGTGGTCGAAGAAAACTGGCGTAATCGAAGTGAAAGGGTTAAGGGATGGTTAGTGGCAGCCTGGAAACTGGAATCGCGAGCTGAAATAAAAGGAATAGTTACCCCTGTTGTGCAGGTCCTGGGATTTTCAAATGGATGATTAGGAAATGTTGACCGTGTGACAAACATTAAAAATTCTACCACAATATATTTTCCTTTCAGTTTTTGGATAAGGGAATGAGTAAACTGTCAAATATAACTTTTAAAATTACTGTTATATTTTATGCACGATACTTGACTGCCTTTTCTTAAGATTTTATTTTTTATATAATTTCCCCCCAAAACACAAATTTTTATATGCCAATTGAAATATGACTGAGCTAGGGATGCAGTTAGAGTTAAAACCCCACGTACATAAACACTAAGAACTTTAAGGGGAGAAATTTTAGTATATTTGAACTCTTCTATTTTTCTTCGCAAAAATTGAGCTGTTTTTTACATAATGGAACCTCTAGACTTCCTTATTTTTTTTTTTTAGCCTCTTCCATCCGATGACGTATATTTCTAGTTTATTTTTGCTGCCTCCAAACAACTATATTTTGCCTTGAGAGACATTTTGTAGTGAAGGGATAAAAGTCGTCTCCCATTCATCTCCTAATCGTCATATGTCTCTCCCGAAGCTGAATAAAATCGCATGGAGGTTGCAAGAATATGAGACAGAGAGAAAGAGAGAGAGAGGAATTTATGTGTGTGGGTGTTTGTATATATGTTTGTGATGTGTGTGTGTGTGTTTATGTGTGTGTGTGTGTGTGTGTGTGAGTGTGTGTGTGTATGTGTGTGTGTGTGTGTGTGTGTGTGTGTGTGAGAGAGAGAGAGAGAGAGAGAGAGGCAGGGGGAAATGGGGAATGTATGTGTGTGGGTTTGTGTATGTGTGGTGTGTGTGTGTGTGTGTGTGTGTGTGTGTGTGTGTGTGTGTGTGTGTGTGTGTGTGTGTGTGTGTGAGAGAGAGAGAGAGAGAGAGAGGCGGGGGGAATGTATGTGTGTGGGTTTGTGTATGTGTGGTGTGTGTGTGTATATGTGTGTGTGTGTTTGTGTGAGAGAGAGAGAGATTAAAGAAAATACGTCACCGGATTGAAAAGGTACGAGGTTGAGGGTTGAGAGGTGGAAGGTTAAGACTCACAGTAAGAAGCCAGTCGATGGGGAGGTTGATGGCGCTCTTGAGGTTGAGGAGGTAGATGAAACACCAGATGGAGGTGGAGACGAAGGCGGTGACGACGACGAAGAGGAACCAGTGTGTGCCTCTGGTCCACGCCGGGGCAGCACAGGCCATGCACAGGATGCCCAAGAACTATGGAAAGGGGCGTGGGTTAGGCGGCTGTTCAGTGTAGTGGTAAGAATGACAGTAATGACAATGATGAGGATATGGAGAAGAAGGATGATGATGATTGATGATGATGATGATGATGATGATGATAGCAATAATAAAAGAATAGTAATAATTGTAATAATAATAAAAAGAAGAAGTATAAAGAAAGAAAAAAATAGACTCGTGGTGGCTTAAGATCGAATCCTTCATAACAGGAAGGCAAAGATGATTAAAAGCCTTTGGATCTAGTAACGTATTGATTTTTATTATTATTATCTCCTTACGATTTTATTTGTGATTTATCATTATTTTTTTATTATTTTGTACTGAGGTCTGGGAAAGTCATACCTACCGTCCCTGTTACTAAAAAAAAAAATTACTAAGCTTAAGAAAATCGTCTGGATGTATGAAAAGTAAAATAGAATGCGTCATTGGAATGAAGGAGTTAATATAGAAATAAACCAAGGGCACACACACACACACACACACACACACACACACACACACACACACACACACACACACACACACACACACACACACACGAAGATAGAGAGAGAAAATGGCCTCTCCTTTCACCAATGTTCACCTCTCTTCCTCCTCGTCCCTTCCATTCACTCTTCATAAGTCTTAGAAGTGAGTCACAAGGTCAGTCAGGCTGCCTTCCCTCGTGCCCTGACTCTCCCTGACTCTCCGCGACTCAGCTTGGCGGGAGGAAAGACTTGGGAATGTGGTAGTGGAAAAATTGTCGTAACGTATCATCATCATCATCATCATCATCACACTCATCATCATCATCATCATTATCCTCCTCCTCCTCCTTTTCATCATCATCATCATCATCACCATCCCCCGAGGACGTGATGAAGGGATTTAGAGCCGTAGTAGTCACTCTCTCCCATTGCGCTACGTGGAATAAGCCGCAAATGGACGAAAATCTGGGCCAAGTTAAGGTAAAAGAACTATAATTGTTTGAGCAGTCTCCCTGTGTTCACGCCTTTGGTTACTTAATCTGCAGGGGGGGAGGGGGACTCTCTCTCTCTCTCTCTCTCTCTCTCTCTCTCTCTCTCTCTCACACACACACACACACACACACACACACACACACACACACACACACACACACACACACACACACACACACACACACCGGCCCTGGCTAACCTCCAACCAGGAAGACCAAATGCCAGGGTCCTCTCATGCCCCTCTCTCGTGGACACATTTCTTCTTCTCCCTCTTCTTCTCCTTCTTCTTCCTCTTCTTCTTGTGTTGTCATTATTATTATTATTATTATTATTATTATTATTATTATTACTACTTTGTCTTTTTTCTTCTTACTGTTATTCCTTTTTCTTCTTCTTCATCATCATCATCATCTTCTTCTTCTTTCTCTTTTCTTCTTCTTCTTCGTCTTCGTCTTCATATTCTTCTTCTTCTTCTTATGTCATTAATTTTTCATACCAATTTCTCTGCTATGTTTATTTTCCTGTCACCTCACTGTCTCCACCAGTATTTGTTTTCTCTGCTCCTCTCTCTCTCTCTCTCTCTCTCTCTCTCTCTCTCTCTCTCTTATGCAGTACCTCACAGAATCTCACTCACTCAAAAATAAATCATGTTTTTATTTTTTTTTTTTTTTCGCTGCGCTCCCCCAGGCGGAAGAAAATCGTGTCTGGAGCAGAATTAAACCAAATTGTGTGTGTGTGTGTGTGTGTGTGTGTGTGTGTGTGTGTGTGTGTGTGTGTGAGAGAGAGAGAGAGAGAGAGAGAGAGATGCAGACAAGCAATTCAACCCTTTCAGTACGAGTGGTTTTTACTTGGTTGATTTTTGCACAGGGACGGGAATGAGATCACGCGACAAAATGAAACTGACTAGGATGAGAGAGAGAGAGAGAAAGAGAGAGTCGTGTAATAGCTTCTGGCGTAACTTCGATAATCCTTGCTTCCATCCACCAAATCCCCATTGCATCCCCTTCCACATACAAACACTCAAATATGAAGTAATTATCATTTTTTCTTTTAACTATGGGCAACACCTAAGAAAAAATTACATTAGTTGTCAGTTTTGTGTGTGTGTGTGTGTGTGTGTGTGTGTGTGTGTGTGTGTGTGTGTGTGTGTGTGTGTGTGTGTGTGTATCTCCATTTCGCATGTCTCGTCTCCTGGTCACGGCATCCCCACCTTCAGGAGAAACTTGGCGTCCGGATGGGCATTCCTGAAACTTGGCGACAATGAATTTAGCCCGTCGCTGCCTCCGCCACGCTAATCACGCTTCTATAGTAATATCACACTTCTGAGCTATCACGCTTTTGACTACTCACACTTGTAATATCACACTTCTGAGCTATCACGCTTTTGACTACTCACACTTGTAATATCACACTTCTGACCATCACGCTTTCGACTATTCACTCTCCTGTAGTAATATCACACTTTTATCTCTTGTATTTTCCTGTTTTTTTTTTTTTCTAATGGTCAGAAACAAGTTATAATTATTATTTTTTTTTTTTTGGAACCTCAGGCACTTGATATATTAAAAACTGTAATAATCTGCATTTTTGGTTGAGATTAATGATGTTCGTGTGTTATTCCAGCCTTCGACGAACGATTTTCTTCGGCTTACACAAGTTCGCCGAATCCAAAAGGGTTAATGATATCACAACACGCATTCGCTATTGCTTTCAGAATTGTCCGATGTTAAAAATAGTAGTAGTAGCAGTAGTAGTAGTAGTAGTAGAATAATAATAATAATAATAATAATAACAACAACAATAATAACAATAATAATTTTCTTCCAGCTACGCACGTCGAATTAGGAGAGGAGGTGTGAGGGAGAGTCAGCGTTTATGTGAGGTGAGTAATATTTGCACGTGCATGTGGTGGAGTGTGTGTGTGTGTGTGTGTGTGTGTGTGTGTGTGTGTGTGTGAGAGAGAGAGAGAGAGAGAGAGCTGGGTGGTCGACGTAAACATTTCCAGGCTCTAAGACAAGTTATTATGGATGCAGTGTTTGGAGATCTTTACATTATTTAAAACTACGATAGAGTGACAAATACAGATAGACATGTACGAGTATAGGCAGAATGGGATAGAAAAGTGTGACATAGAGATTTGCATGATAGATAGATATATGTAGATAGAGAGGCTTGCTTGATAGATATACATGATAGAGAGACATAGACAGAATGAGGAGAGAAAATTAAGAGAGTTACATGACACTACTTTAAGAGGAAAGAACTCTGAATAATATTGCTGTTAGACATTGAAGAGAAAGAGACACTTGGTTAGATAGAGAGCTAGTAAGATTAATAAGAGAAAGAAAAGATGTACGTAGAAGATAAAGAGAATAAATTGGAGAGAAAACTAAATGGATTAATAAGAGAAGGAAGGGCGTACGCAGAAGAGAAAGGGACACTAAGTTAGAAAGCTAGTAAGTTTAATAAGAGACAAGGATGTAGGGAGAGGGGATATAAAACTAGGAAGATTAACAGGAAAACGAAACACGAAAGTGACGCAGAATTAGGAAGATCAGTAAATTTAGAATCAAGGCGCAGTTAGACGAACCATTAATATATGAGGGTTTTATAGGACGCATAGTTAGATCAAATGAACAAAATCAACCCCCTCAGCTCGATGACACCTTTTATCTTTGCTGTTCTTAACTCCAAGAAATTTGCAGCTTAGGAGAGACTGCAGTGGGGTTAGATACAGCCTTCATTATACCCATTTCAAGTGCGGTAGAGGGACGCCTTCACGTGGTGGCACTGTTATAACCGGGGGGGCTCAACTACCTGCTTATACGTCTCACATTTATTTCCCTGTCCCCCGAAACGAGGATGGTGGCCTTCAGGAGACGAACTTAAGCCTGCAGTCCACGGGGTTTACATTCAGATGGGCCTGGGGTTGCAACTACTAATGCTACTACTGCCCGAGGACTCTGCTAATCTATATATACTCGTACTCTCGTGTCTTGTAGGTACGGCTCAGTCTGCTGGTGTGGGTCTGGCAGTGGGGGTAGGAAATGAATACCTAATGCAGGGTAGACCTTGATAGAGCTAAATGAGCCGTCCCCGCAACACAAAAGAAGTCGCTTGGTGGAGTGAGAAGAGGAGCGTTATATATGAACCACCCTACATCCGACAGAGGGACCTGATTAACGCCAAATAAAGCACCGAAATGGAGTTACAGTTAGACAGATTAATATTGAATCAGAATGAGTTAGAAGGATATAGAAGTGTTAGATAAGAGCCATATGTATAAAGCTGATCACAAATTACGATGGTTCTTAGATTTGGCTCTGTGAATGTAGACTCAAGGGACAGAATGGGTAAAGTGGGATTTTCATATATACAGGTTTAATCCCTTCAGACATTTTTTTTTTTTATACAGGATATTTCTTTATCTTCAGACGATTTTTTATCCCCCGCGATTTTTTCAGTTTTCAGACGATTTTATTGTTTTTTCTCCACACTTTTATATTTCTTGATATTTCCAGACGATGATTTTATTCTCTATCCAGACGATTTTTTTATTCTTGCTATTTCCAGGGATATTTTTATTTTGGGTATTTCCAGACGATTTCTTAATATATCTGGCTATCACCAGAGGATTTTCTTTACGTTCTGATTTATTTTTCTAGCTGGAAGGGATTAGATACTGCCATCATTAAACCCATCGATGCTAGAAATCCCTCCTGAAGTTTAATAAAATCGTCTGGTGGTAGCAAATATAAAATGAATAATAAGTCACCGGACTGGAGGGGTTAAGGAAGGCTATATCTAACCTCTCCAGTTCTGAGATCATATCCTGAGCTGAAAAAAATCTACTTAAGAAGGCATGAATAAAATAAAAGTATCCGGTAGCTGCTGTAGTGAAGGAGAGAGAGAGAGAGAGAGAGAGTTGGCAGTGCACTATCTCCACCATTGAATCTCACTTCGCCGCCATCAGTGTCACTAACCCCACCATTCACCTCTATCACCCACGTAGCTGCCACATTTGTCATGATGATCATTTTAGTTATCAGCGTTATCACCAACATCGCCGAACCCTCCCAGGGACTAGACCTAGAAACTCGTTTATCACCGAGTTACTGAGTTACTGAGTGCATGGCCGCACTACTGCCAGGCCGGCGCCTGACTAGACTACCGTCTTACTCGGTCTCTCTCGTCTGAACCTCGTAGTTAAAAAAAAAAATGCAGCCCCCACAGCCTGTACACACACACACACACACACACACACACACACACACACACACACACACACACACACACACACACACACACACACACACACACACACGTGTGTGTGTGTGTGTGTGTGTGTGTGTGTGTGTGTGTGTGTTCTTCCTGAGGGTCCGATAGGAACAGCATGGCTGCTTTAGTCTTCACTATCATGAACACCATTTTTATCAACCCCATCATCATCATCATCATAGGCTATTTATAAACACAACCAGTGTCATCACAAGCTTTCATAAACCTTTACTAGTAGAATCCCGTAAAAATAAAAACGAAATACATACCAGTTACTTAATTTCTAAGATACTCTACTTTTTATGTAAAATCGCTATTAAGACCACGAAAAACAAAGTAGAAGCAAGTGTACCAAAACGAATTTCGACTACTAATTTAGCTCTTTCAACTCGGGTACCTATTTTTGTGTTAATTTTGCTACCTCCAGACGATTTTCTTCAGCCTTGACGAGACGTACTGAGCCTGAGGGGTTAGATATGGCCTTCATTAACCCCGTCACTGTCGCAGGTCTTTCTCGAGTTGAACACGACGTCTGATGGTTGTAATAAAAGAACTAGAAACATCTCAAAGTGCATACCTCCGTCATCTCCCATAAAATGTAAGATGTACTGCTGTAATTCCTCTTTATTACCAGACGAATACTTTTTCAGTCTC
Source organism: Coenobita brevimanus (assembly GCF_032717465.1). Classification (NCBI taxonomy): domain Eukaryota; kingdom Metazoa; phylum Arthropoda; class Malacostraca; order Decapoda; family Coenobitidae; genus Coenobita; species Coenobita brevimanus. Next base: position 5,209,046 of record NC_137053.1, on the reverse strand, counting down.
ATATATTCAATTAGCAGATTTCACGGTCTTAGTCAGCCCTGTTGCTGAATCTCAGATATCGCATACCTCCACGGACGCCATCGAAAATCATAACTTAATCCTGCATTCGGATTCGGGTCCACCTCTGAATCTAGTTAATTCTTCCATGACCCACGGCCCGCCTCTCCACCAGATTCCACTGAAGGCCGATGAAGCTTTTTTGAGATATCCTGCACACAAACTGACGGACAGACAGAGATGAATTCATAACCTCCTCTGACTTCGATGACAAAGTTAATAGAAAAAACACGTCCTGTGTTTCAAGGTATTAATTCCGCTTTGCCAGCTTGCATTAACATCGAAAAGTAGACCAGACAGTGACACTATTTTCTTACCACCGTCTTTTTTGTGTGTGTGACAAGGGGAAGAGGAAGCCCAAGAAAAGGTGAAGGTACTGTAACGAACAAATGAAACTGCTACTGTACATTCTTTCCTGTTTGCTTGGTTGTATTGGCTAGCCTGACGTTGCAGAATGTAGAAATTTATGAATGAATATCTTTTTGAACTACTTCTGTTTGGTTCATAGAAAAATTTGTCTGTATATATAACCATGAACTAACAAGATATCAGTACCGCCAACAGGAGGAGGACAGCTTCAACCTGCAGTTCACTGGGTTCATATTTCAGATGAACCTGGGACGACTACTACTACTACTACTACTGCTACTACTATTACTACTACCACCACCGCCAACCTGAGTGTGTGTGTGTGTGTGTGTGTGTGTGTGTGTGTGTGTGTGTGTGTGTGTGTGCTGAGCGGGAGGGGGTAAAACAGAAATACATGGGAGGTCTTAATGTCAAAAATTCCACTCACAATATGCAGCGACAGCCAGTAAAATCACAACTATTATAATGTAAAGACGATTATTTAATTAATGGTAAAGACAGATTATTGAACAGAGGAAAGAGTCATTTAGTAAGCCACCCTGATTAAAGATGGAGGGTGATTTTAATGTTCTTGTCCTTAATTATGATCCTCACTAAAACATTCGCTCAAAAAAAAAAAAAAAAAAAATCCACATCCATTTCTTACCTTCCACTCCAAAATCCTTCCACACCTGCTATATACGAAGTGGAAAATGGAGTTCCTCTACTCGTTCAGTCAATTACCTTTCAGTACCCCCTTAAAAAACAGCTTGAAGGTTTGTAAGTAGAGCAGGTCTGCGTATCAGGCGAGTGCAAGCCGACCGATACGATACATACCTGTCATCATCATCACCATCATCATCATCATCATCATCATCATCATCATCATCATTTTCATTATCTTTGTCATCATCATCAACAACAACAATAACAATAATAACAGAAACAACAAGGGCATCATCATCATCATCATCATCATCAGTACCTCTTTTCCCACCCTTGGAGATTTACCACCACCTAACACTTTGTCTCTTATGACTCACTCTCAGCTGAATAAAATCGTCTGACATTAGCTAAATAGAATAAAAAGAGTTGTCACGACCAAGAAAGGGCTAATGGAGTCAGTATTAAAAACTCAGGATTACCAGCAACATGAAAAGGGTGTATGTGAGGATATGGTGTAGTGAAGTGACGATGTATGTGAGGATAGGGTGTGGTGACGTGTGTATGTGGTGATAGGGTGTGGTGAAGTATGTGAGGATATGATGTGGTGAAGTGAGGGTGTATGTGAGGATATGGTGTGGTGAAGTGAGGGTGTATGTGAGGATAGGGTGTGGTGGAGTGAGGGTGTACGTGAGGATAGGGTGTGGTGAAGTGAGGGTGTATGTGAGGATAGGGTGTGGTGAAGTGAGCGTGTATGTGAGGATAGGGTGTGGTGACGTGTGTGTGATGATAGGGTGTGGTGGCGTGAGTATGAGGATAGGGTGTGATGACATGAGGTGGTGGCACTGTGGATGATGATAGGAAGGTTGCCAGTACCGAGCAGACGAGGAAAGTGATGCCAAGCCACTTAGTATGTCTGGCCCTTGAGAGAGAGAGAGAGAGAGAGAGAGAGAGAAAGAGATCAGTATTACCAACTCAGCCTCTTCACCCCTTCCTACTTTAGTGTATGCACAGACACGCACGCTGGCCACAAGAGTACATTATACACACACAGGGCAGCCACACACACACACACACACACACACAAGCGCATTATACGAACACATACACGCACACACGTTCACTCATAAACAAGTACATGCATATATACACACACACACACATACTTACACACAAGCACCCATACATACACAAATTCATGTGGAAGCACACACACACACACACACACACACACACACACACACACACACACACACACACACACACACACACACACACACACGTCTGACCAGAGCTCCACCTTCTCACCTTTCAACAATGTGTGTGTGTGTGTGTGTGTGTGTGTGTGTGTGTGTGTGTGTGTGTGTGTGTGTGTGTGACGGTGCTTGTTGTGGACAGTCAGTGGCCTGCCTAACACTGAGCAAGCACACAATCATACATCATCTTTGTACATACATGCATTCACATACATACAGGCAGACGGACAGACAGACAGACGTAAACGCTCAGACAAACAAGAAAAATCTCTCTCTCTCTCTCTCTCTCTCTCTCTCTCTCTCTCTCTCTCAGTGAATGAATGCAACCATTATGCATTCCCCAATACCTCTTTGTCTTTCTCTTGTCTCATACAAAGAAAATTCTCTCTCTCTCACACACACACACACACACACACACACACACACACACACACACACACACACACACACACACACACACACACACACACACACACACACACACACACACACACACACACTGCAACGCAACCCGGTTATAAGTGAGGGGCGGACCGGTAATTCCAGGTTATGCAGAGGCCACCTGAGTCACCCCCTTGTTACTGGGGGGAGGGGGAGGGGGGAGGGAAAAGGGGAGGAGGAGGGAAGGGGAACTAAGAAGGATTACTAGGGAGGATGGCGGCTTTAGTGGCTCGGTAGGTATGGTATTGGGCACACGATCGGAGGATGCTCTGTGGTGGGTTCGAGTCCCCCTAAATGCCTCTCTAATACATAAACAAATACATAACCAAATACATAAAAAATTAATTCATATCCAAATACATAATCTCTCTCTCTCTCTCTCTCTCTCTCTCTCTCTCTCTCTCTCTCACACACACACACACACACACACACACACACACACACACACACACACACACACACATTATGAGACCACCGTATCGCCTATTCCATTTGGACCGCCAGTATTAGCGCCGAAGTGGTGACATGTGAAGGTGTGTGGTACGTAGGAGGACTGCTGGGCCTCAGGAGACTAAGAAATGTTAGAGAGAGAGAGAGAGAGAGAATGTAGCCCTTTTCTGCGTTAATTCCTTCCTGCTACTTATTTATACAGTGGAGTAAATGTGAGTTGTACACTGATGCATATTCTGTGTGTGTGTGTGTGTGTGTGTGTGTGTGTGTGTGTGTGTGTGTGTGTGTATTATTCATGCAACAGATTATCATTAATGTAGCCGTGCCTCACAATTCTTCCTAAAATAGTTCACACACACACACACACACACACACACACACACACACACACAGAAAGGAGGTTCGCGAATACCGCCCAGGTGTGAATCTCCATTATTATCATTATCACCCGCTTCCTCATTGACGCCGCTTTGATCTTACCCAAGCCGTGAATCAGGGAGCAAGGAAATGTCGGTTCTAGACTACCCCCGCCCATGTGCGAGTTACGAGGCTGCTTACACCACTACAAATGTTAAGGCGGTAAATCATCACCTGCTATATCCCTTTCACCTTAACCTGGCCCAGATTTTAGTCTTTATGCAGATTATTTCCTATAGCTCAGTGTAGAAAAGCGGAATAATATTACGGCTCTCTCCTTTTCCATAGCACTTCTTCGTGACTGGCAGCGTGTTTTAGTGTTAATCTCTCGTTTCAGCTCAGCATTCAAGACAGAGATATGGTAAATTTGGGCCAAGTTAGAATAAAAGTAGTATAGTGGTGTTTCTTTTACTTAGAGCGGTCAGAGGACGATGACACGCCTAATGAAACAAGTGAGAAGATGAGAGGAAACGAAACACAGAGTTTGTCCTGCTGCATTAATTGTCTGAAGCTTGGAAGGAACCCTGAGCCTCATTTCCTCCTGTCAGTCACATGTTTTGGTCAGTTCTGTTAGCTCCTTAAAAGGCTCTTTCTCCGAACCAAGAGAGGTCAGGAGTTGAAAAGTGGTACTAGATGAGGAAGATAAAATATTGAAGCAAAAAAACGAAGGGAAAATTTATAGATATATAGACAGAGATAGGTAGACGTTCATTGATAATTAGATATGAATAAGAATGTGTATGGAGAGAGAGAGAGAGAGAGAGATGAGGAAGGAAGACTGCTGAAAGAGTTGGACATGTTTGGAGGTCGATGAAAGAACGCAGGTTATAAGGCAGTGACAGTGGGTGAGAGACAGCCAACACCAGCCATCACCATGCTGACATCCACACCCACACCACACAAGATCCGGCTGTCAAATTCCCCTGGTTTAGGACGGTTTCTATACCCCCTTTCTAAGCAGTCTATTTTTATTAGGCCTTACTCTTCCCTTATAGACTACCAATTTCTTTTTGATTTAGACTTAAACTAAAGATAAGTAAAAGGGAACATTAATGTCTTATGGAGAGGTAAACAGCCAAAAGGGATTTAAGGGGACCACAGATCTCTCTCTCTCTCTCTCTCTCTCACACACACACACACACACACACACACACACACACACACACAAAAGGAGGTGGAAGGAGGCTATTATGAAAGAAAAAAATAATGACACTACAAACTTTGCATCTGCGTTTAGACAGAATAGTGTATCATTAACCCCTGCAGATCGAGTACATAATTCTAGCTTTTTTTTCTAGCTTTTCCCTGACGATATAATTCAGATAGATACTGCCTTCATTAACCCTTTCACCTCTATACTCCTTTTACTCTACCTTGGCCGAAAATTGCCACCTCTCCATCATGAGTTGCAAGAATACACCAGCACCAGAATATGATGCTTGTCACGAAGATGTGCTATGGAAAGGATGTAGAGCCATAGTATTCTGTCCCTGTTACTGAGCTACGTGAAATAAGCTGCCAAAGGACGATAATCTGGGCCAGGTGAGAGTGAAAAGAGTATATTTATCCATCTTCAATTGTCTGGTGGTTGTGAAATTAAAGTACGTCTCGAAAATAAATGTTGTCGATTTTTTTTTTTTTTATCGTTAACTCTTCAACAAATCACCATACGAACTGATAAAGTGTAGCCACGATCATAGTTTATATAGCTTACCGTTGCGTTTCTTTACAGTCATTTCTATTAACTTTGTCATGTCGCAATTACCCCTCCATAAAGGTCAGTTGTTGAACTTTTTGGTTTTATAACTAACGGGGACTTTTGTATCATGGTCATGTAAAGGATGGGCCATATATAACACTCCATTTACACACACACACACACACACACACACACACACTATACGTGTACGTTAGCGCACAAACGCTTACATGCATGCCTGTGTGTGTTCCTGCGCTCGCGCGCGTGCATGCGAGCGCTTATGAGGGGTTTGGGTCCAGAAACAACTCTGAAACAAGTGAAAGATGAGAACCTTGTTAGGCCAGTCCACACCCACACACCTGTACCACACACCTGCACCACACACCTGCACCACACACCTGCATCACACACCTCGACCACACAACTCAACCACATACCTGCACCACACACCTGCGCCACACACCAGCACCACACACCTCACACATGGGAAAAAATAACATCCTGGCCCTTTCATATAGAGACTGGAATTGTTAAATCTATACTCACAAGAATGGCGTACAGTATGGGCTAACCTATGGATGAAAAGATTAAATACAGAAGATATTCATAGAGTCTTAAATGTAAACAGACTCGATACTACAATAACGCATGACTACACTTTCAGACTAGTTTAATTCTGTTTAGTAGGGAAATTGAAAGGCATTCCATATTTTATCCAAGTGGGAGAAGGAAGTATGAGGAGTTGAGACTGCGAAGAACTTATCACACCCAGAGAAAGTTACAGAATAGAATCAAAAACAATATCCCTTCATTTTCAGATATCAGGACACACAGCATATTAAAGACTGGGGGTCACAGGTACAGGGAAGCGCGGAATGGATAGGGCAGTTCTAGAGATCGCCAGTTGTGTAATCATAAGCAAAAAATATAAAAACGTCAGCATTCCTCAGCCAGTTCTTTGCCCTCCTTTTAACATTTCTCATTCCTCCCCAAATGAGAGAGAGCGTCCTTCCCTTTCATTCCCTTCTCCTGTTTGCTTGTTTCTGCCGTCACACAAAAAATATTTCCTGTAACACCCACAAGCGGCAAGGAAGTGGCTGCCTACCTTTCCTCGGGCTCTACGTACCTGGGAGACTCATAACACCTGTAGATTGTGGTGAAAGGGCGTTGGCTATCACACCTGTGCTAGACGTAGAAAATCAATACCTTAGGGCCGTAAATAAGGTTAGGAGAGTACTTGGTGGCAGGGAATTACTTTAGGGCAGTACATGAGGGCAGGGAAATACTTTAGGGCAGTACATGAGGGCAGGGAAGTACTTTAGGGCAGTACATGAAGGCAGGGAAATACTTTAGGCCAGTACATGAGGGCAGGGAAGTACTTTAGGGCAGTACATGAGGGTGGGGAAGTACTTTAGGGCAGTACATGCAGGTAGGGAAGTACTTTAAGGCAGTACATAAGGGCAGGGAAGTACTTTGGGACAGTACACGAGGGCAGGGAAGTACTTTGGGGCAGTGCATTAGGGCAGGGAAGTACTTTAGGTCAGTACATGAGGGTAGGGAAGTACTTTAGGGCAGTACATGAGGGCAAGGAAGTACTTTAGGGCAGTACATGAGGGCAGGGAAATACTTTAGGGCAGTACATGAGGGCAGGGAAGAACCTGAGGGCAGTACATGAGGGCAGGAAAGTACTTTAGGGCAGTACATGAGGGTAGGGAAGTACTTTAGGGCAGTACATGAGGGCAGGGAAGTACTTTAGGGCAGTACATGGGGGCAGGAAAGTACTTTAGGGCAGTACATGAGGGCAGGGAAGTACTTTAGGGCAGTACATGGAGGTAGGGAGGTACTTTAGGGCAGTACATGAGGGCAGGGAAGTACTTTAGGGCAGTACATGTGGGCAGGGAAGTACTTGAGGGCAGTACATGGGGGCAGGAAAGTACTTTAGGGCAGTATATGAGGGCAGGGAAGTACGTGGGGGCAGGGAAGTACTTTAGGGCAGTACATGGAGGTAGGGAAGTACTTTAGGGCAGTACATGAGGGCAGGGAAGTACTTTAGGGCAGTACATGAGGGCGGAGGGCCAGCAGTGCCTGACCCTGGTGACAGACAAGGACGCGACGGATTTAACACATTGGCCCCCTACTGCCTACCCCCTCCCCCTTCCCCCTCCCCTCTCTCCTCTCCTCCCCTCCCCCACCCCCCTTCCCCCTCCCCTCTCTCCTCTCCTCCCCTCCCCTCCCCTCCCCTCCCCCACCCCCGTTTTTCCTCTCTCACCCCTTCCCCTCCCTCTCCGTCCCCATCTTCCTCTCTCCCCCAACCCCTCTCCGTCTTTCCCTTCCTCTCCCTATTCATTCTCTCTCTCTCTCTCTCTCTCTCTCTCTCTCTCTCTCTCTCTCTCTCTGGCCATCCCCTCAAGACAGATTAACACTCAGGCTCCTATGACTCACTCTCAGCTGAATAAAATCGTCTGGCGTTAGCTGGAATAAAATACTAGGAGAGAGAGAGAGAGAGAGAGAGAGAGAGAGAGAGAGAGAGAGAGAGGGAGGGAGAGATACAGACAGACAGAGACAGAGACAGACAGACACAGACAGACAGGCAGAGATAGTGCTCCAGGAAAATGAAGGGGGATTAAAGATAAGGAGAGAGGGGGAGATAGAAAGAGAGTGGAGAGAGAGAGAGAGAGAGGAGAACGGGAGAGATGGTGATTGAAAGGAAGGAAAAAGAGGGGGCGATAGAAAGGAGAGAGAGAACGATGGTAGAGAGAAAGAGGGGAGATAGAAAGAAAGAGAGAAAGGGAGATAGAAAGGCGAAAGAGAAAGGAGAAGAGAGAAAGGAAGGAGAAAGGCGGGAATATAAAGGAAGGGGAGAGAGAGAGAGAGAGAGAGAGAGAGGGGGAGATAGAAGGGAGAGAGAGAGCGCGCGGAGGAAAAAAAAATACAAGAAGACGTGAAAGTATATAAAAAAAAAAACTACTCCAAGATAACCTACAGTATACAATTTACTCTCTCTGTCTCTCTCTGTCTCTCTCTCTGTCTCTGTCTCTCTCTCTCTCTCTCTCTCTCTCTCTCTCTCTCTCTCTCTCTCTCTCTCTCTCTCTCTCTCTCTCTCTCTCTCTCTCTCTCAAATTCCCACATCTCTCTCTCTCTCTCTCTCTCTCTCTCTCTCTCTCTCTCTCTCTCTCTCTCTCTCTCTCAAATTCCCACAAGGTACACCACATCACGCCCCTCTTTTTATCGCGTTGCTTTTTCACCTCCTCACCTGTTTCCTGCATCCGTGGGTCGTTCTGCTTATTGGGTACGACCATGTTTGTAGTCGTTGATAGGTCGTCCTGTTGAGCAATTACGACCACGTTTACTAATCATGCATACGTCGTTGTATTTGTTCCCTACGACCACGTCTGTACTCATGGGTAGGTCGTTATGTGTTTAATTAGGTACGACCAAGGACGACCATCTCACTGCTCATTGATTTTTTTATATTTTAGGTACAACCACATTTTTAGTCGTTATTCGTAGTGTTTATGAAGTACGACCACGTTCTTAAGCAGTGTTTTAGTCGTACTTAGCCACTACGACCATATTTATAGTCGCGGTTTTCTCACTCAGTCTGTAAGTACGACCACGTTTTGTAGTCGTATTTTTGTCGTCGTCGGCCAATACGACCACATGTGCAGTCGTGATTTTCTCGTTCTGATTATTGAGTACGACCTTTTGTAGTGATAATTTGGTCATCATATGCACTGAGGACGACCACGTTTTATAACTATGGTCTGGTCGTTCCGTTTATTAAGTACGACCAAACTTTATAGTCACCAATATGATTCTGTGTTAAGTACGACTACAATAAATAGTCGTGCTTTTGACGCTGTGTTTATTCAGTACGACCTCATTTCATAGCTACAGTTTTGCTCGGTGTGTTTGTAAAGAACGACAAGATGCATAGTCGTCCTCTGCTCAAGGTTGGGTCGTGATGTGATGGTTGGATGAGGTTGATGATGGTGACAGTGGTTTTTGCAAGGTATGGTGTCAGAGAGAGAGAGAGAGAGAGAGAGAGAGTTGCCTGTTGATTGTGTGGAAAGGTGGATAGTCCTGAGGTGTGTGTGTGTGTGTGTGTGTGTGTGTGTGTGTGTGTGTGTGTGTGTGTGTGTGTGTGTGTAAAAATGGGAAAGTGAGAGTACGTGTGTTATGCTCTTTTGTGTGTGTGTGAGGGCAGTGTGGGTGTGCGTTTGTGTGTGTGAGTAAAAGTGGGAAAGTGAGTTGGTGTGTGTGTGTGTGTGTGTGTGTGTGTGTGTGTGTGTGTGTGTGTGTGTGTGTATGTGTGTGTGGTGGCTGTGTCTAATCCTGGTGTGTGCGGGGGGCCAGCTCACCACGCGGGAGTAAATATAGGAGGTGAGCACACACACACACACACACACACACACACACACACACACACACACACACACACACACACACACACACACACACACACACTAGCCAACCATTTCCTGCTGTAGCCGATGTGTAGTCTGGCACTGTGACTCCCCATTTCCTTCCTCCCTCCTTCCTTCCTTCCTTCCTTTCTTTCTTCCTTCCTTCCTTCCTTCCTTCCTTCCTTCTCTCACCATCTTTTCCTCCCTCCTTCTCTTTTTCCTCTTTTCCTCCCTCCTCCCTCTTTTTCTCCTTCCTCCTTTCCTCCCTCCCTGCCTCACTTCTCATTCGCTCTTTTCCTTGTTCCTCTCCTCCCCCTTCCTCTCCCTCCTTCTTATCCTCACTCCTCTTCCTCCCTCGTAGCACTCATCACCACACACTCACAACTCTATCCAACATCACACCCCTTGACTCATCACAGCTCTCCTAAGTCATCACCACACTGTCATTACCACTCTGCTCATCATAACTCATCTCTTCATCACCACACTCACCACTTTGCTCATTTCCACTATGCTCATCACAAATTATCCCTATAATTCATCACCACACTCACCACTTTGCTCATTTCCACTATGCTCATCACAAATCATCCCTATAATTCATCACCACACTCACCACCTTTCCTCTCCATTATCTTCAGTACATCTCGTCTTTCTATACTCATCACCACACTCATCACACTGTTCATTTCACTATACTCATCTCATCTTCATATTTCAGTGAAGATATGTCTGAATTTAGAGAGAGAGAGAGAGAGAGAGAATGTGTGTGTGTGTGTGTGTGTGTGTGTGTGTGTGTGTGTGTGTGTGTGTGTGTGAGAGAGAGAGAGAGAGAGAGAGTGCCAACTTCCAATGTCAGTGAGGTCATCAACCGTCTATAGCACACACACACACACACACACACACACACACACACACACACACACACACACACACACACACACGCCACCCTACCACCAGCACCCTAACCACCCCTTTCAGCTGCTTTGCCAAGTGTCTTTCATTTAACGCAAAAAAAAAAAAAAAATGAGAGAGAGAGAGAGAGAGAGCGAGAGAGAGAGAGGTGAGGGAGAAAAAAAAAAGAAAAAAAGAAAAATGGTCTTCTCACATAACAAATCCTTTGGGGAAAAAATATGTTTACCGTCTTAAGGCGAGAAGTAATATTTTCTTTTTTTTTTAAGATACGCGAGTGAGTTTCTTGAGCAACATGGGAGAGAGAGAGAGAGAGAGAGAGAGAGAGTCGCCGAATTGGTAGGGTTCCTAGTCTAATGCTACCAAAAAAAAAAATCCAAGTTATACTGATGAAAAACACAAGAAAGTTATGGGCAGGTGAGATGTTGAGGTGATTGAACAACAAGGAAATATTTTCGAGATTAGGTGACGTAATTAGAGCGTGTGTGTGTGTGTGTGTGTGTGTGTGTGTGAAAGGTGGCAGGAGTAACAGCCAAGAAAGTGAGGGTGAGCGTAAGAGGAGTGAGAATGAGAGTGGATGTGAGAGAGAGGTAAAGTTAGGGTGAATCTGAGAGAGTGTGTGAGAGAGAAATGAAGTTAGAGTGAGAGTTAGAGTGAGTATGAGAGAGAAGTAAAATTGGAAAGTGAGTGAGAAGCAAGTGGGGTAGCAAGGATGCAAGAATCAGCGATATATATAATTATGTAGTAACAGTGAAAATTGGCAAGGTAGGAATAAACAGGAGTGAGATTAAACTTCCCCCTCTCATGCTTGGGAGAACTCTAGTGTTTTGTCCCAGCTAAAGACACACGATTTTTTTTTAATTTTCTTTATTTTTTAACCTAGTGAGTCATAGGAACCTGTCTAAATACTGATATAATTAACCCTCTCAATGTCAAGACAACTCTAGGATTCTGTTCTAGGTAGGGCAGATTATTTCACATTCCTTTGAGTACTGGGAGTTTGAGATTACTAAGAGATGTGATGTAAGAGAGGAGTGGGGAAATCGCTGACAGCTGAGAGAGAGAGAGAGAGAGAGAGAGAGAGAGAGAGAGAGAGAGAGAGAGAGAGAGTGATAATAAAGAGTGTGTGTGTGTATGTGTGTGTCTGAGAGAGAGAGAGAGAGAGAGAGAGAGAGAGAGGGAGTGTATGTGTGTGTGTGTGTGTGTGTGTGTGTGTGTGTGTGTGTGTGTGTGTGTGTGTGAGAGAGAGAGAGAGAGAGAGAGAGAGTAGAGAAACAAAGAAAGCGTGAGAGAGAGATCATCGCCCTATTGAGTGTTAGTGTCACACCGGATGAGACTCCTCCCCTCGGGGTCACAAGACAGCTTTAGCGGTGTGTGTGTGTGTGTGTGTGTGTGTGTGTGTGTGTGTGTGTGTGTGTGTGTGTGTGAGAGAGAGAGAGAGAGAGGACACAGTTAGTTGTAAAGTTTCTATTTAAGGAAGAGTGAGTAAGCAGGTGTGTGTAGTATTGTGTATGTAGAGACTGGCCTTAGAGATAGATAGATAAAAAGATAGATAGGTAGGTAGGTAGATATACTGGAGAGAGCAAGGGACAGACAGAGGGACAGACTGACAGACAAATGCGCAGACGCACATATCAACAAACAAATACACAAAGGGACGTAAACACGCGCACACACACACACACACACACACACACACACACACACACACACACACACACACACACACACACACACACACACACACACAGATCCCATTATCCCTACCTGCCCAACCGTCAACATTTTTTCAGAATGATATCCATAGCTATAACCATCATCACCTGTGTGTGTGTGTGTGTGTGTGTGTGTGTGAGAGAGGGAGAGAGAGAGAGAGAGAGAGAGAGAGAGACTTCATATTAATTGTTCCCATATAATACGGTTATTCTTACAAATCGATATACAAAATCATAGAGAAAAATAGTCGTGTCATAATGGAAATATTATATCAAGTACAAATCTCTTAAAAATAAATCCCAGAGTTTAACTTTAAAAACATGGAAGCTTCCGTAATTAGTGATATAAGTAGGTCAATTATTCCACAATTTGGGTGCAAGTATGGTGGTGGTTCTGGCGCCATAGTTTGTTCTGGCTCTAGGCACATGAAGGTTATTTCGCTGTCTTGTTGTACTAGTTGTGTGTTCATTGACAGTGGACAACTTTAGATACCACTCAGGATAAAAACCATTGACAGCCATATTAACAGTGGTACATTTATCAAAACTGTGTTTAATCTTTAACCAATTTAATTTATTTATGATGGGTGCAACATGGTCGTACTTTCTCGCTTCTTCCATAGCTGCTTTATCTGCAATTTTTTTTTTTACTTCTGACCATGGTGAAGTGAGGTATCATTTGTCGTACCTCATATACCTATACAGTAATGTATTATGCTGAGAACTAGAGATTGCACAACAATTTTTCGAGTTGACTTATCAGAGTTTTCACTTATATGATTTATGAACATTAGTGTTCTCATAACTTTCTTATTTAATTCATTAATATGCTCATGAAAAAGCATATATCAATCGATGTGGACACCTAGATTTTTTACATTAGTGCTCGGGTAAATGCGGTCGCCATAACAATCTATGACAGTGTTAGGAGGAATATGTGATGGAAGTTGTCTGTTACCTATAAAATACATTGTGCTTTTTAAGACCATTTCTAAGAAAGTAGCGTTTTGCATTCCGTAGAGTTCCTTTAGTTTTGACGATAAGATCCTCGAGATATAGTATCAGCTTGGAGAAATTAGGTATCAGCATATTGCACCAAAGAACATCCATTTACATTTATACTCTCAGCAAGGTCATTAACATAGATCATAAACAAGATGGGACCAAGGATTGAGCCTTGAGGGACCCCGTAAGCTATATTCAGTTTATCAGATGTTGTGTTGCTCAGGCGGACAGAATGAGCCCTATTTTCCATGTAACTTTTGAGCCAGAAGCACTCAGTATTAAGCCGGGCACATTTACTTAGAAGAATGTTGTGACTAACACTATCGAAAGCTTTGGAGAGGTCACACAAGGTTAACAGTGCAACTTTCTTAGAGTCCATGTTTTCATATATGTCATCGATTATGACAGTAACAGCGGTCTTGGTGGGTAATCTAAGACAAAATCCATGTTGGGTATTACACAGAAGTTTGCTAATTTCTAAGAAGTGTATGAGTCTGATTAGTAACAACCTTTTCAGATATTTTAGAGACAGTGAGTAATAGTGAGATTGGTCTGTAAATACCCAGATCATTTACATCACCACTTTCAAGAGAGGAATTACTAATACATGTTTCCAGGCTGTAGGAAAAAATGCCCGTTAGACAGAAGTATTGATGATACAGGTTAAATAAAAAGCTTTAATGTAGAGTGCGTCTTTAACAATTCTGTGAAATGCCATCCGATCCTACAGAACGAGTTTCATTTAGGCCTTTTATCGTGAGAATGATAGTGTCGGTATCTACAGGATGAGGTCTAAAAAGATTACCTTGAAATTACATTTGGAGAATTATTAGAACCTGACACGTGTTCACCATGGAGGATTTATTGTGTTCGTTCATACGTGTTCTTACCGACATTTGCAAAATGAAAACTGAATTCGTCAGCTCTGTTATTATTATCACAGTTCGAGTTACTTTTGCAATTTGGGATAATTTCTCTCATTATTTTCCACGTCATTGAAGTGTTTCATCTACTATAACATATTTTTTTGTGATAGTATTCTGCTTTTCACTCTGTAGTGAGACTTTTAACACATTTCTTGTTTATATTGTTCATGGAGAGCTATATTATGTCGATCAGATTTAAGTTATTTACAAGAATCATTTCTAACGTTCATAGCTTGCAATATATAATCATTCATCCATGGTGCAAACGGTCTTTTACTCTAGGTACAAAAAGAGCACAGTAATTTAAATAATTAATAAAAGTTTCTGTAAAAATATTCACTTGTGTGTTTACATGGTCAGTTTCCAAAATCTTATGAAAATAGCGTGTGCACTGTAGAAGTCTGAGAGAAACGTCTGTCTACCTTTGTTTATCTTTGTGTCATTTCGTGTTTGTCTGATTATCTGTCTGTCTGTCTGTCTATTTTTCTATCTATTTATCTGTCTGTTTGTCTGTCCAACCATCAGTCTGTATGTCTATCTGTATCTTTCAGCCTATCTGTCTGTCTGTCTCTGTCTATCTCTCTATACATCTGTCTGTCTTTTTCTATCTGTCTGTTTATCGTCAGATTATATTTTGCCCCATCATGACTTGATTCTAGGCAGTTTAATCCACTCATTTAAGGAGAGGGTGGCCCGTGGCTCTTCCCTGAGTGGCATTATGTGACCAGTATTGTTTGTACTACACGCATTTGTAGAATCTCAGTGTAATTACCTCTCTCTCTCTCTCTCTCTCTCTCTCTCTCTCTCTCTCTCTCTCTCTCTCTCACACACACACACACACACACACACACACACACACACACACACACACACACACACACACACACACACACTAGACCACATAAGCGTCCATACAGCTATACTGAGTTCTTCAGTGGGGTAAATATTTCCTTGATCAGAAGAACAAAAATTTGGCTTTTCACTCAGTGTAGAGTTACATGAAGTGAGTGGATGGTGGGGACAAGAACAACAAGAGAAAAAAAATATCAAGTGGGTGGATGGTGGGCATAAGAAATACAAGAGAAAAAGAATACCACAATAGGTGAATGGATTGTGGGCACAAGAACTACAAAAAAAAAAAACTATATCAAGTGAGTGGATGGTGGACGGAATAAAAAGTCTGGAAAAAGAGTAATAAGTTATGAAGGAAGACATGATGAGACGCATACCTGTATTAATCAACAGGTGTATCTCGGTCAGTTTGTGTTTATCAGAGGGAACCGGGTCATGTAGTTGAATAAAATCTGATAAGTCTTAGAGGAACGAGTCTCCTTGGTTTCTAGTCAAATCAACCCTCCAGTCTGACTACACTTGGCCATCAACTGAGCAGGAGAGAGTTACGTATTTTTCGCCCTCATAGTAAACGCTTCGTAATTAAGGCTATATTCTTAAATTTTCTTAAAACTAAGCTGCGTTTGGTATATTGTTTTGTCATATACTTTTCTTACATGTTTTTGTTATATGCTTTTTGTTATATGCTCTTGTTATATGGTTTCTTTATATGCACTTGTTATATGCTTTTGTTATATGCGTTTTTTTTACCTTCACACAAATAAAAAGCAGATATTTCAATGGCAGACTAGAGTGAATAATAACGTGAAAAATGAGACAAAGCAAAATCATTTATTGCAATTATCACGGCTGTAGACACTTGTTTATCGTAAGAACAACCCAGTGTGTGTGTGTGTGTGTGTGTGTGTGTGTGTGTGAGAGAGAGAGAGAGAGAGAGAGAGAGAGAGAGAGAGAGACTTCCCAGGTAACAGGACTGAGTGCACGCGTAGAGGGATAGGATAGGTGCGTGGAGGGAGGGTGAGGGTTTGATTGGAGGGGGAAGGGGAGTAGGGGAGAGAAGAGAGAAGGGTAGGGAGAGGGGAAAGGGGACGGGGGTGGGAGAAGGGGTAAAGGGAAGGGAGGGGAATGCAGGGAGGAGGTGCGAGGGAGTTGAAGGGACGGGGAGTGTTGGGACAGTGGGGAGAGGAGTGCAAGGGGGAGGGACAGGGAGAAGAGGGGAGGGGTTTTGGTGGATGGGCAGGGGGTAGTGGAAGGGGAAGGGGTAGGGAGAGGGGGGAGGGGGTGGGCGGAATAGAGCCGGGGGCAATGATTAGTGTTCATCAAAGTTCTTAACCAGAATCACAAGACATAAAGATCTCCACAGCACTTTACCAGAAATCAATTATTTTTTTTTTCATCTTTCACTCTTCTATTCACTCTGGCTGGGCTGTGGATTGTTTGGTAGCTGCGTGAGGGGTGATTGAGGTTTAGAAGTTTGTTAGGAAGTTAAGCAGGAGAATGTTTGTAAATAAGGAAGCAGGAACCAAGGTCAGTAGGCAGGTAAAGGGGGGAAGAATCATCTCTGCTGACGCTTGCCTCTGTAACTCCTCCACCTCACCTCCGTCTATCTCCACCTCTTTTCTTCCACCTTTACTTCCATCTCCCTCCATGTCCTCCACCCTTTACCTCCACTTCTCTTCGCTTCCTCCATCATTTACCTCCACCTCCCTCCTCTTCCTGCTGTCTTCACCTCCACCTCTCATCCCATTTCTTCCTCCTCCTCTCATTCCACATACCTCCCTTTCTCTATCATTCCACCCCTCCCTCCACCCTTGCCTGTACCTCCACTTTCTCCATTACCTCTCTCTCCCTCCTTCCTTCCCTCCATTCCTTCCTTGCTTCCCTCCACATTCTCTCTCTCTCTCTCTCTCTCTCTCTCTCTCTCTCTCTCTCTCTCTCTCTCTCTCATGACACCGAACCATGAGAGGGTGATTTTTTTTCTTTGGGGGGGGGACAAGGTACAGAAAAAGAAAATCAGAGCCCATATGATGCTCTTAAAATTACATATGAAGAAGAAAATGGAAGAAAATAATTAGTATCCCTTAAAACTGTGGACCGCAATTAAAAAAAAAAAATGAAAGAAAACAGAAAAAGGTTTTTGGTATTTTGAAATGTGAGAGATGTAAAATACGAAAAAAAAAATAATGTTAACCCCCTCAGGCTCCCATGACTCACTCCCACTGAAATGAAACTGACGGGAACTGGAATATGATTAGAGAGAAGACGCGACCGTGAGTGGATTGAAAATGTTGTCCTCTTTGCAGTTTGTCTAGGTTACCATCCGTCCCTATACATCCACTGCCCAAGGATTCTCTTGTAGGTGATTTATTTTCCAATCTTGCTGCTTCTTTTGCCCCATTTCAACACGAGTGATTTATTTTTCAATCGTTTGGGAAAGGATTCTTGAAGTAATGGGTCAATGAAGGCTGCATCTAAATCTTACAATTGACAAAATATCTGCTAAGTTGAACATAATCGTATGGGGAAGCAAGACTAAAATATAAATACGTCATGAGGCAACAGGAGTTAAGACGCGAGTGAGTTAGTATCAAGGCCTCGTCCCAGCCCGATGTCTCTTGCATAACAACCAGCATTTGAACCCACACCCATATTCTCCCTACTGATAGAGCGCTGCGCCAAATTTAGATAGATACAGTAGATAAATGGATAGATAGATGGGTAGATAGACTGATGATAATAGATAGATGGATACCTGAATATATGTAAGAACGAAATCTGATGTGAAGTTAATGGAATAACATAATGTGCTAAGCTTTCAGTTATATTTCAGTAACTGAGATACCGATATTTGTTGAGCTGGTTAATCGGCTTAACATACTAAATAGCTGTCGTGTCTCATGGTTGGACAACGCGCATAATCCATCCCAGGTGACGCCAGACAATTTTATTCAGCTGAGAGTGAATTGTAGGCGTTTAAGTGTTGGAGATGTACAGTTGGCATCAGAAGTCCTGTCACGTTTCCTTTTTTTCTCTCCATGGACTTTGGAAATCACTGTGATAAATCTTCAGCAACCAACACCGATGACATTGATCTATAGTTAAATGAAGTCATCGAGGCCAGTTGCTGCAGACCACACTGATTTTCAAAGTTCATGGGGAGAACAGCAGGAAAGGCGACAGGACTTTTGATGCCAGCTCTACACTACACACCAATCGCACGACTTAATTACCGATATTAACCTCTTCAGTCTGATGATATCTTTTGTATTCTTGCTGTCTCCCCGGAACTCTTTATTTATATTCTTGTAGATTACCTTACTGATCTTTCGTGGGTGTTATGGTTTTATTTATATTTATTTCCTTTATTGTACTGCCGGTATTGGTTTCTATAATTTATTTCTCACCCGTTTCAGTTAGAGGCCTTTCTTGGGCTAAATAAAATAATCTAATAACAGCCAGAATTTTATGTTTTTCAAAGTTTATGATATTGATGGGGTTAATATTGTATCTCAGTTATAGTAGTGTTTATTTCCTTATTTTCCTTCTCATTTTTACACACACACACACACACACACACACACACACACACACACACACACACACACACGGATATCCGCTAGTGTGCGTCCACAGACAGAGGGCGGGGCGGAAGAGGTGGGTGGGGGAACGGGACAGGAAATTAGAGTGAGAGGATGGGAGAGGGAAAGCGAAGAGGAGGCGAGAGAAGGGGGGAGAGTGTGGAGAGACAGAGGGAGAGGGAAGAGAGAAAGGGGATAGAAAGAGGGAGAGGGGAGAGAGAAAGCAAGGAGGAGGAGGAGGAGAGAAACGAAAGAACGCAGAACTTGGGAGAGGAAAGAAGGAAGAAAAGTAAAAAGAGGAATGTAAATGAAAAGAAAGGGAAAAGGAAATACGAGGCGACAAAAGAGGAAGAAGAAGAAAGGAAGGAAGGAAAGAAGTGCGAAGAAAGGGTTGGAGAAACTGAAGAAAGGAGTGAGAAGATGTGTAGACGAGGGAAGAGATGAGGAAAGAAATATGAGATGACAGAGGAAAGAAAGAGAGAAAAGATAAGAGAGGAGGAAATTCAAGAATGGGAGAGATAGAATGTGGAGGAAGGGGATAAGAGAAGAAATATTAAAAAGGTGAAGGAGAGAGAGAGAGAGAGAGAGATACGGTGTTGGCACAAGAGTGAGACAGGAAACCACCAGGGCTGTGAGAAAGAGTAAATGGGGACAAGCCTAAACAGAGGTGGTTGAACTAATAAAGAAGAAGTGACGTCTCATAGCTAGCTGAATTAGTATTGAATGCTCTCTCTCTCTCTCTCTCTCTCTCTCTCTCTCTCTCTCTCTCTCTCTCTCTCTCTCTCTCTCTCTCTCTCTCTCTCTCAGGTAGAATCCTTTACTATGTTCCTTGCCTGTCCTGTCCTGTCCATTTCTGCCCTGCCCTGCCTTGCCCTCTTCGTTCCAACATTGTCCTGCCCTGCCCTGCCTTGCCCTCTTCGTTCCAACATTGTCCTGCCCTGCCCTGCCCTGTCCTGTCCCCTTCTTTCCTACTTTACCCTGGCCTGTCCTGCCCTGCCCTGCCCTTTCCTACTCTGCTTTATCCTCCCTCTCCTGTCCTCTGCCCTGTCCTGCCGTGTCCTGTCCTGCCCTGCTGTGTTCCTCTTTGTCCCGCACTCCCGTCTCTGTTCTGTTCTCATTCATCGATTCACATATTCGGTCCCCTAATTTACACCGAGTCCGCACACACACCTGCTTCCACCCCTCACCTGGCCACCCATACCTGCCTCACCCCTCACCTGGCCACACACACCTGCCTAACCCCTCACCTGGCCACACACACCTGCCTAACTCCTCACCTGCCTCACCCCTCACCTGCCTCACCCCTCACCTGGCCACACACACCTGCCTCACTCCTCACCTAGCCACACACACCTGCCTCACCCCTCACCTGGCCACCTGCACCTGTCTCATCCCTCACCTGGCCACCCACACCTGCCTCATCCCTCACCTGGCCACCCACACCTGTCTCATCCCTCACCTGGCAACCCACACCTTCCTCATGCCTCACTTGAGTCCCCACACCTGCCACCACACCTCACCTAGCTACCCTCACCTGCCTTCATAAGTCTCCTAACCATCCTAACGTACTTTCACTTACTTTATATATTTACTATTCTCCCTCACCTGCTTCCATCTCTCATCTAGCAATGCTTAGCTGTCTAAAAGTGAGTGAAATGAGCATACAGGAAAGTGTGAGAATTCTGAGCATGATAGACGGGGGTGTGGATGTCGGAGAGTTGATGTGAGTGGTGGAGGTGGAGAATGATGAGAGGGGGAGTGAGTGGTGGTGGAAGATGGAAGGGTTGACGTGGGTGGTGATGGAGAACGATTTGATACGTGTGGTTGGTGGTGGATGGTGGTGGAGGGTCTGGGTGGTGAAGGAAAGTGGAAGAATAGACGAGGGTGGTGATGGAGATTTATAAATTACACAAGGGTAATAGTACTAGGGTGTAGATGGTGGTGAAAGATGAATGCGTCGATGTGGGTGGTGGTGGTGAGAGGTGAAAGAATGTATGTATGTGACGGTAGAGGGTATGTGGAACTAGGTGGTGGTGGTGGTGAAGGTTGTGAATTGATAGTGAGGGGTGGAGGAAGATGTGCGCAGCAAGGGAGGATGATAGTGTGGGTGTGTAGATGGTAGTGGAGGGTGTTGGTGTGGATGTTTTAGATGATAATGAAAGGTGGTGGTGAAGGGTAAAGCTAAGGGTATGTGTCGTGAAGGGATAGACGACGATTTTTTACTCTCATTAGCCCAACTGGTGACTATGTATACTCTGCAGTCTGACCTGAGGATCGTTTTGACCAAAGTTTATTCATATTAACTTGGCCCAGATTTCCGTCTTCTTGCAGCATATTTCACGTAGCTCAGTGGCAGAAAAAGACAACGCTACGGCTGCACATCCTATCCACAGCACTACTTCATGACTAGCACCATATTCTAGTGCTAAAATATTGTTACCACTCAGCAATCTAGGTGGAGAGATGTCAGTTTTAGGCCAAGTTAAAGTGAACAGGGTAGAGTAACCGAGACGACTCACTCCTGCCTCACAACCAAGGCTCGTCGAATTACAAGCAGACATGACAATGTTGACCAGTTCCGTCCTGTGAAAAAGAACTGACTAATGGTATGGGCGTGAAAGGATACATAACATTGATCCTGTAACCTAACACCTCTGTACTAAGGTTACAACACTGGCCTGTATAGCTTGTATGTGCGTTTGTATGTACGTATATGTGTCGGTGTGCGTGTGTCTATGTGAGATGTTCAGGTGCGCACATACAGGGAGTTGCGTTCTGGGTCTGGGTGTTTAAGTTTGTGCGTAAATTTATATGTTACTTGGCAACTGGTGCATGAGTGTGTGTGCGTCAAAATTTCAGATATTTGCGTATGTGTTTCAGAGTTAGTGTGTGTGTGTGTGTGTGTGTGTGTGTGTGTGTGTGTGTGTGTGTGTGTGTAAAACAGTCCAGTGTCATGAACGTCACCAGGTCGACATGCCAGTATATTTGGCACATCAGGAATTGTTTTGATAGACGTGGCAACATCGCCCACACACGTCAGTCAGCCCGGTAGTAACGCAGGTGTTCTCTTACCTGAGCGAACCCCCAAATTCCTGTAATAAACCTGACCTACATATAAATAATCTACCAAGCCATTACATTATATTTATTTTTGTTTCGTGTCCTTGGTTCAACGCAGATTCAAATTCAAATTCCCTCGATCCTGACTTTTAACATTTCTGTCCTAACATAAACGGGAAATATCTGGTTAATTTTGACTTTTAACCTTCGCAGTTTTTTATTAGACCTTACCCGATACCTTAACTACGATCTGGCTTCACCGAACGTAACAAAATGAAAACTAATCTGTACATTTGAGTTAATTTATATTGCTCGAATCATCAACACTTGCCTTGATCTAACTCCTGATATGTGCTAACTTCATTTTAATTGAGTCTTTCAATTTGACGACCCATTTCCACCCAGTTTGATTTTTCTTAATAATCTGTCGACCCATTTCCACCCAGTTTGATTTTCTTTTATAATCTGACGACCCATTTCCACCCAGTTTGATTTTCTTTTATAATCTGACGACCCATTTCCACCCAGTTTGATTTTCTTTTATAATCTGACGACCCATTTCCACCGAATGTGATTTTCTTTTATAATTTGACGACCCATTTCCACCCAATTTGATTTTCTTTTATAATTTGACGACCCATTTCCATCCAATTTGATTTTAATAATTTGACGACCCATTTCCATCCGATTTGATTTATATGCTGTGGAGAAGAATGTCACGTATATATCAAGGACGTAAGCTTTAAGGACACTTGTATATTTAACAGTAAAGGTTATATTCTCTCCGTTAAAGGTGTTGAGGGAGCCTAACCACTGCCACAGTCATCACAACATACTACCACAACCTCTACCACCACTACCACAACCAATACCCCACCTACTGCTACACCCATGGCCACAATCAACACTTCAGCCTTTATCACAGACGTTACCACAGTCATTACCATTACAATAGCCACTACCACAACTACAACCGTAATCAGCAAAACTAGTCATTACCACGAACACTACCAACCACTTCCGCCACCACCACCGTAGCTACCACCATACCCACTACCAGTACCAGCAACACCGCAATTACCACAACCACTACTAACTTCGCCACACACACACACACACACACACACACACACACACACACACACACACACACACACACACACACACACACACACACACACCTGGCTCCCTACTGCCCATAGCTCGACAAATGTGACTTTCATTGAGCTGAGTGAGGGACTGTGGTGAGAGAGTTAGTCTATACTCCGTTCACTTCAGCTTGGTCTAAAAAGCTATAGCAGAAAAGAAACAAGTGGACCTGAACGAGAGAGAGAGAGAGAGAGAGAGAGAGAATGGTGGGAATTAGGTGAAGGGGCAAGAAAAGAAGAATCACAAAAGGAGGAACAGAAATGCATATCTCATCTCGAATACTGACCTATAACAAGAGCTTAACTCTAGAAAAAGATGCTAGTCACGAAGAAGTGCAATGGAGAGTATGTAGAGCCTTGTAGCACTGTCTTATTCTGCCACTGAGCTAAGGGAAATAAGCTGCAAAAGGACGAAAATTGCCAAGTTAATGTAAACGAACTTTTACAACCTTTTCAGTCCCATGATCTGTTTTTCGTTTTATATTCTTTATTCTACACTCCTTGTAATTGTCTATTTTCACTTTATTTCATTCATTCATAATTTTTTTATTTATTCATTCTAGCCTCCGTTTCACTCTTCTCCATTCTGTTCTCCTGTTGTGCCATTTTCCTTTCTACTATTTATTTTTTTTCTTTTTCCTTCTACTCGTCTCTTTTCATCTTTTTCCTCTTCGTTGTTTTTATTTTTCCTTCGTTATCCTTCTGTTCATTTGGTTTTTCTTTTTCATTCTTTATCCTTCTACTTTTCATTTTGTTTTCTTGGTTCCTCTATTCGTCAATTTATTTTCCTTTTTCCCTTTTCATCCTTTTGATCTTCGTTTTATTGTTATATTTCTTATCTTTCGTATTTACATTTTTTTTATTTTTATCTTTCTACTCTTCAATTTGCTTTCCATCTTCAAAATTCTTCCATCATGTTTTTTATTACCCATTTGCTCTTCATTTTATTTTCCCCTTTCCTTTCATTATTATTTTTATTTTTCAGTATATTTTTCGTTTTTCCTCTTTAACCCTCTACTCTTCCTTTTCTTCTCGTTTCTAATCTTTTCCGTCATCACATTTTGGTCCTACATAAATCGTGCTCCAGTTCTCATGGTGGTGTGAGTTTCTCTGGCGCGTTCAATCGGGGACAAAAGTTCAATTAATATTTCACCTCCTCTTCTTTGCACTTTCCTCTGGTGGCTAATATTCGGAAGCTGAGAGACACCTGGTATGTTGCTCAGCCCGCAGTTAATGCTCTCTTCTACGATGTTTTAGGGAGGAAAGTTAAGTACAATCCCTACGCCTCTTCTCATTGTCCTCTACTGACCAACATTCGCAAGCTGAGAGAGGCCTGGTATGTTTCTCTGCGCATAGATGATTCTCTGATATAACGAGAGGGAGAAAAGTGACGGACCTTCCTTAAGTGCGCAGTAGTTGCAGTGGAATATTTGCCAAACTTTTGATCTAACTGTTAAGCGTTCTCATACACCGCATCACGTCCACCACAATATATAAGAAAAAAAAAAAACTCTACTTTCTCCGTCAGAGTAACGGTGTATAATGTGGCTCAAGTGACTGTGAAATTTCTCTCTAAAACTAACGGTATATAACGTTTACAATATTGAAAGACCAGGTAGGCTACAAATAACGTTCTTGATACGATTAATGCTGCACACTGAAGTACGATGTTCTTTTGTTTATTTCCTTCTGTTTTCCGCTGACTATATTTTTTTGTCGGTATGAGTCCCCGTCTTTCGAAAACCTCACTTATAAGCAAGTTCGTTTTCGCGCGCTCCTGAGTTTGATCCGCCACTCGAAAACAGAAATATCAGTTTACCTCTCGTGGTCGAAGCTTGAGTATGTTTGCTGTGACGCCGTGTTGTTGTAATAGAATAAAATTAAAAGGTTCCCGCAATTGCCATGGATATGAGGGATACTCTTTCAAAAAATTGGTAAACTCAAATTGTGTTCCCTCAATTTAAGTTAACGTGTGTTTGGCTTAACTGAGGCCTAAATCTGTAATATGAGCAAGGTGTCCCGGAAAAATTGCCCAAGAAATGATTCCACTAAGTTTGAAGTGACTTAATGAAGGAGTGAAGGAACCGCACCGAATTGAAGAGTTTGAAAGAAGGGAGACAAACTGGGCAGATTTACGAGTAGTACGGTCTCCATCAGTGTGCAGACCATAAACAGCCAGATCCATACACTTAATTGATATTCCTGTTTGGGAAATTTAAAACTCTCTTCTGCTTGTCAGGTAGAACATAATTAAAGTGTAAAGTGTTTGACGTACAGGCGTATGGAAGAAGGAGAAATATGATAAACAAATACACGCGCCGCATTTCACTCCCTCATGAACATAAGCTGTGCATGAGTTTTGGTTGGTAAGACACACACACACACACACACACACACACACACACACACACACACACACACCAAGATCTGTTATCGTTTATCCACTCACCCGTATTACAAAGCTTACTCCAAACCGATGGGAGAACCACAAGACCCTCACTCACCTGCAAATAACAAAAAATATCTGTTAATATTAATGAAGACAAAATATCAGGTAGTATCACAGGACATAAATCATCAGTTAATATTATTGCATTCACATCTGCCAGAATTAAAAGAAATGTAACAACTAAAATCTGGATGGTAAAATATGATCAAATTCAAGATCCAACTGAGGTTATGGAGAGAGAGAGAGAGAGAGAGTAAGCAAGAAGCACAGGAAGAGAGAGCAGCAAATAGTGGTGAGGTGCATATCAGGAGTTAGGAAGGGGGTATGGGTGAGAGAGCGTGATCCAGCCCCGCCCTGCCTGCTTCCGGTCTCTCCGTCACACACCACAACTTGCACAAATTGCAAAATACTCACACACACACACGGACTCGAATAGCAAGCCTAATCATCTGCACATTTTTTAGGGTGGCGGTCATTTTGCTTTTACATACTCTTTATTTACACCTGGCATATAAAGTCAGTCTGTCAGTTATCGAGTTAAAAACGGGGTGCCAAACCTTTGTTATATGCTGCTCTGTACAAAAATCGTCCAGCCAACTCAGTCCCTGTTAATTCCCTAAATTTACTTCACCATTTTCATCCATCTTTTTGGCGTACTTGGCCTACCACGTCTCCCTCTACTTTCAGGCTCACTCACATCTACCCTTTTCACCACCGTCTTCGTCCATCCTCTCCACACAGCCATATTTAATAAATAAACATTTGATATTTAATCTTCAAATATTTCAGCACACACTTTTCTACCCCATTTCCGAGTTCACATCCTTTGCAGATCACGTTATTTCATATCCTTTCTAATCTTCACTCTCAGCACACATATCCTCACTAATAATATTTCTGCTGCGCTTATTCTTGACAGTTAATCATACCATCTATGCACCCTCTCATGTACCTTATTATCACCAGATTTTCTTATTCCACATCCCTCATAAATCACGTTACTCGTATTTCTTATTCTGTTCACTCTACGCACACGACACACATTTCCCCAATAATCACATATCCACTGCAGTTATTCTTGGCTTTTCTCTCCAAGGCAACACCAGTCTCACACGCATACGTTAATGTGAGCGCTAACACTCCTTCATGGCAATCCTCCTGCAGACTTCACACTCACACCCCTGTTTAGTATCAAGACATTCATAGCACCAGCCACTTCCCTTCCTTGTGCCACTCCACTCTCTGCTTCCTCTGTACATTTACCTCTCTTTTTCTATAACTACACCAAGTTACTTAAATCCCTCACCAATTCACGTCTCGATTTGCCATTAAATTGCAATGAGAGTAATTCATTTCCCCTTAGTAATCGTCTCTTTACTCTTATCTTCATTTTCACATCATGTCACTCACAGATATTCACAAAACTCCGAATCAGTTTGCAGAGTTTCCTATTCACTATTAGCAAGCAGCAGAGCATCATCTATATACAGTGCATCATATTAAGACACTCCAGACTTCAGAAACAATTACCATCCCCATCTTCACCTCTCTCTCCAAATCACCACCAAAAATATATCATCAGTCATAACATACCTTTAAATCCAGCAAACTTATACTCATGGGAAAACCACCTCCATAACCTCTCTCTCTCTCTCTCTCTCTCTCTCTCTCTCTCTCTCTCTCTAAATCTCAAAATAACCCACAAATAAATTATCAGTCATACCTTAAAAATCAGTCAATATTACTCTCATCAGGGAAATATATACCAATTTTTTTTTTTTTTCAATGCTCATTTTCCACCCCATCACTTGTCAGTTTTGGGCGTGACCTCTTTTTCTTTTTTCGATTTTTTTGTTTTTTTTAATCGTCCGCGAGAGAAAGCGACATGGAGAACAGTTATCGAAAAGGCGAGTCAGTTTCGAAAAATCTGTAGTTGGGGCGTATCCAGGCTTTTATTTTCGGGGGTGGGAGGGTTAGTGTGGATTACTTGTTTTTTTGGGGGGAGGTGTCACTTGAAAAAAAAAAACAGTAACATCTCTCTCTCTCTCTCTCTCTCTCTCTCTCTCTCTCTCTCTCTCTCTCGTGTGTGTGTGTGTGTGTGTGTGTGTGTGTGTGTGTGTGTGTGTGTGTGTGTCTTCATGGTATCTCCAGTCGGTTTTATTCAGCTCAGGAAAACCATCTTGTTGGAGAGAGAGAGAGAGAGAGAGAGAGGGAGGGAGGGAGAGAGAGAGAGGTTCAACGCATCAGCTCCCTCCCCCCTCGCCTCATTTCCTGGATTTGCCACCTTAATGTGTATAACTGTTCCGTATAGCAAGCCAGGTCATCAGCCCCCCCCCCCTTCCTAGTTATCTCGTGCTCACAGCTTTCCCCACCCCTCCTACTCATTTCCTCTCTCTCTCTCTCTCTCTCTCTCTCTCTCTCTCTCTCTCTCTCTCTCTCTCTCTCTCTCTCTCTCTCTCTCTCTCATTCTTCCTTCATCTTCTCTCTCCTCTTCCCCACACCCCTCCTCTTCTTTTCTCTTTACCACCCCCGTTTCATTCCTCCTCTCTTTCTATCCTTCATTCCTTCTTTCCTCTCCCATTCCTCACCTTCTCCTTTACATTTCAGCACTGTTTGTCTTTCTTCCTTCCCTCCCCCTCTTCTCCACCCTTCTTCCTTCCTCCTCTCTCCTCTCCTCCCTTCCAATACTCCCCCACTCATCTTCCATCCTCGTCTCTCCTTCCTTTCTCTCCGTTCATCTTCCCTCCGTTTCCTCTCCTTCTTTCCTGCCTTCCTTCCTTCCTTCCTTCCTTCTTTCCTTCCCCACCCTTCCCATTCCCCTCCTGTCTTCCCCACCCACCCATCACCACGACCTACTTTACCTTCTGCAGTGAGGTGTTGCTCTTCCTTCCCCATGCTCATTTCCTGTTTCTCACACTTGCCTGCCTCATCATTCTACAGTATGTCTGTCGTTCTATCTATCTGCAGTTCTATCTCACACTTGCCTGCTCCATCATTCTCTGTCTCTACTTCTATCATGTCATTCTATATCTTGAGACTATAACGTTTTACCTATTTACCTATAACGTCGACGGATTTGGTTATGTTTTGAATGTACATGTCCTTGTGTGTTTATTGCGACAGTTTGGTTTGTGTAGTGTGTGCTGTGAATCTGTGTGTGTGTGTGTGTGTGTGTGTGTGTGTGTGTGTGTGTGTGTGTGTGTGTGTGTGTCTCTCTCTCTCTCTCTCTCTCTCTCTCAAATAAGGAAAGACATTAGAGACGAAAAAATTTACCAAGGTGAAAAGGAGAGCTGATAAAATTATACTGCCTCTCTTTGCTCCCTTCCCCTCTCCTCTCCCCTCTCTTCCCCCTCCCCTCTCTTCCCCCTCCCTTCTCTTCCCCCTCCCCTCACTTCCCCCTCCCGTCTCTTCCCTCTCACCACACTTTCCCCCTTCCCTCTCTCCCTGTCCCTTACTACCTCTGCTTCCACATCCGCTCTCCCCACACTTCTACCTCCACTCTCCCCTTCTTCCCCTCTCTCTCCCCATCTTTGCTTCCCCTTCCCCTGTCTTCCCCTTACCCCCTTCTCTTCCCCCACACCTATCCCCTTACCTCTCTCCCCTCCTTATTCCTCCTTCCCCTCTTTGCTTCCTCTCCAACTCTTTGCTTTCCCTTCCTCGTCTTTTAGCTATTACTCTTCTCTCCTC
The DNA here is from genome assembly GCF_032717465.1 of Coenobita brevimanus. Taxonomy (NCBI): domain Eukaryota; kingdom Metazoa; phylum Arthropoda; class Malacostraca; order Decapoda; family Coenobitidae; genus Coenobita; species Coenobita brevimanus. The sequence continues at coordinate 5,179,977 of NC_137053.1, read as the reverse complement.
CTCCCCCCACCCACCCACTCTCTCTCTCTCTCTCTCTCTCTCTCTCTCTCTCTCTCTCTCTCTCTCTCTCTCTCTAATATATTGGCCCCTGGCGAGGAAAGTCTCCCAGTGTGGGTCGCCATGTTGAGTGTGGGTGCGTGGGTGTCACTGTTGCGTGTGTGTGTGTGTGTGTGTGTGTGTGTGTGTGTGTGTGTGTGTGTGTACCTTCGTATCTGACACAACATATCCGTACACACAAATGCCAGTACTTTACCTTAATCGATATAAAGTTAATATAAGTGACCAGGTTTTCGTTCTTTTAACTAGAATTGCATCGATGTAGTGCCACCTTCAAGTAACTCTACACTGAATGGCAAGTTAAATGATTTCCTCCTCTTCCAGAAACCATTTACTACGCTGGGTGGTAGCCATATAACTAACAAATGGGTACCTGAGTTTAAATCCTAGGTAGAGTTGGATCAGGGGGGGAATTCCCAGTGGCTTAGTGGGTTTAGCCGCTCCAATAGTCCTAAGGCGAGTTGGATCAGGCGAAAGTTCCTCGTCTCCTTCCTAAAACTATCCTAACTGCACAGCCTAGCCCCGGGCCCCTACACTCATGCTGGGTGGATTATACATTTACACTTTTTATTCATGGGAGTGAATATAAAAGCAGCGTTGAGGCAGACATTTGAAGTATGAGGTTAACGCGCAGACATAAAATACACACACACACACACACACACACACACACACACACACACACACACACACACACACACACACACACACCTATGCAAAGTATTCAAGACAGGAGTGTGGGCCTGAACTTGTTTGGTAAGAAAACAGTGCAAATAAAAACACACTCCTCTGACGTCAGCCCACCGCCCTACATTCTAAGCAGTTTTTGGAGACGCTTTTTGACATTGCATCATATTTCTGTCTGTCTGTTTGTTTATTTATCTGTCTCTCTGTAGTCAGACGCCTTAATCCCGGAAGGGGTGCCCACATATAAATCATCTCCTTGTCACCTTGTCCTCCGCCTTCAGGTTGTCATCTCTCCAGCTCATTCCCCCTACTCTCATATTCCTCTCCACCCCATCCCTCCATCTCATCCAATAATAATGGAAACTCTGGAGGAGGAAGAGGAGGAGGAGAAGGATGGTGATAATGATGATGATGATGATGAAGAGGAGGAGGAGGAGGAGGAGAAGTAAATGATGATAACTTAGATGATAAAGAGGGGGAGAAGGAGGAGGAGGAAATAGTGATGATGATGATGAAGACTAGGAGGAGGAATAGGGAGAATTGGAGGACATGATGATGATTATGGTTTCGTTGATTTTGACAGACACAGTTGCTCTAATATTTTAAGTTATGAATTAATGCTGCTGCTCATTTTTTCCCCCAGCACTTTCATAATTGATACTGAGGCAGGAAAGCAGGTTAAGTTCTGTAGTCTTTTTAACTTGACCCAGATTTTTGTCCTTTTGTATCGTATCGTATCGTTTTGTATCGTATTGTATCATATCGTATCATATCATATCGTATCACATTATTTATAAAGCCTGCAACATAACTGCGTGCGTCAGCCTTGGTCACTTAATGGCAGTTCTCCACGCAGCTCGATCTCTGGCAGCCTCCCTATTCAGTCCCTTATCCCTGAGGTCACAGTCTATGATCTCGTATTTTTGCGGCTTATTTCACGTGGCGCTTTGGCAGAATAAGACAACTTTATGGCTCTACATCCCTTCCATAGCACTTCTTCGTGACACGTATCATATTCTGGTGTCAGTCTACTGTATTGTTACAGCGCAGAAGCTGAAGAGATGACAACTTTAGACTTCGGTGAAATAAAAAGATGGATGGCAATTTTAGGCTAAGTTAGAGTAAAAAGATAAATGGTAATTTTAGGCCAAGGTAAAGTGAAATAAGATATGGCAACTTTAGATCAAATTAAAGTGATACATGGCAATTTTACGCCAAGTTAGAGTAAAGAGGGAGATGGCACTTTTAGGCTACGTTAAAGGAAATTGGCAGTGCATAAGATTAGTGCTGCGTAATAGAAGAACCAGCTTTTAGAGTCAGTGCGTCTGCAAGATATTCCCTGATTTGTAAGTTTTCCTGTGTAAGGCTTGTCATGGGAAGGCTTATGCAGTCAGAAACGAGAGAGAGAGAGAGAGAGAGAGAGAGAGAGAGAGAGAGAGAGAGAGAGAGAGAGAGAGAGAGCAGAAGTGCCATGACTTTTGCTGCCGGTAGTATAGTTAATAAGGTACATATAAGGTGTATTAAGGACATTTGTAAGGGCATTCAATAGAGTGTATACATCCTGAGCACATCATACTTCCATATTTATTGTAACTACGGCTCTCTCTCTCTCTCTCTCTCTCTCTCTCTCTCTCTCTCTCTCTCTGGCTTACCGGTACATTCAATAATACTACTGTAGATAATTTCATTCTTGGGCCAGCTGGAAAATCCCAACACATTTTTCTTAAAGTAATCTCATTTATTTTTTTAAGGCAGTGGGCAGACAGACAGACAGATAGACAGACAGACAGATAGATAGATAGATAGATAGACAGACAGACAGACAGACAAAGGAGAACACATAACCCCTTCGCTTTCGGTTACTAGGTTGATCAGGTGAGGAAAATAAAGTGTGAAAGAAGTAAAGCAAAGGAAATGAAGAGAGGGGGTAGAGGATGTGGAGAGAGAGAGAGATGTGAAGAGGTGTGGGGAGGATGCGATGAGAGAGGAGAAAATGTGAAGAGAGATAGGTGAGAGATGAGGGGGAATAAAAATGGAGAAAGGAGAAAGGGGAAAATAAGCTAGGAAGAGAGGGAGAGAAGATGCGAGAAGAGAAGGAGGGAAGAGAAGATGTAAAGAAAGCGAAAGAAGTTGCAAAGAGGAAAGATGGGTAGAGAGAAGAGGACGAAATGAGAGAGGAGCAGATGTAAAAGTTAGAGAGAGAGAGAGAGAGATGTAAAAGAAACTCAAACATATAAAAAGCTAAGGAAACAGTATGAATGAGCATCGAAGCAGGGCCTGACTACAGCTGGTGACCTTGACGCAGAGGCCCTTATAAAGCCACAGCCCCGCGAGGACGTGGGAGGGAGGCAGGGCGCGGCGAGGAGCGGGTAGGGAGGAGCTATAGGAGGCAAAACAGGGAGGAGGAGGAGGAGGAGCGAGTAGGAAGGAGCTATAGGAGGCAAAGCAGGGAGGAGGAGGAGGACTGGAGGGAAGTGGGAAGGAAGAGATTAAGGGCTGAATTTTATATGATATGGGAAGCTCCGCAGCACCTCTTCCTTGGCTATTTATTTTGTATATTTCCTCCACCCTCTGTATGTTATAAATCCTGCAGAATAGGATGATGTAATTTTTCTCGCCCTATGCCGTTGCGCGAGATTCAGCTTGTCCGTGTGTGTGTGTGTGTGTGTGTGTGTGTGTGTGTGTGTGTGTGTGTGTGTGTGTGTGTGTGTGTGTGTGTGTGTGTTTTAATTCTTCCTTGACTGTTTGATAAATTTGAATGAAACTTCCAGTGTGAGTTCCATTCGTTACCGATAAGGTTTTCCAATATATACGGTTTTCCAACCATGATTTTTTGGAGGATCAGACCCCATCACCAAATTTTATAAAATCTCAGAAACAGTGAAAGGAGGGCAGATAACGACTTTGATATCTTACTACATGTTGTACAGTATATAACATCTTCAGAATTCGCGTTCAATATTTCGCTGATTACAAGATAAATAAAGATACTGAAGGCTAGATCTTACTTGGTCGTTTAGGGAGAACAAACAGTGTCCACGAATGTCACCACAAACACGTTATTTGTGCCCGTGTGTTTTGAGTCATTTAATAATTAAAATAGTAACAGCCACCTCAGTTTTACCCCCATCCAGGTGTAGGGGCCCGAGGCTAGGCTGCAGTAGTCCAGTACATTTAAGGGTAGATGATCAGACTACTCCCAGGACGGCATCACGTATTCGAAAAACCTGCAGTCACCTCTTAGGGATCAAACCTGCGCGAGGCCTGACTGGGGCGTCTTAACCACTAGACCACCAGGCGCCTCAGTGAAGAAGTTAGGGGATATAAAGTTGGATGCAGGAAGTAGAGTAGTAAATGTAGCTTATGGAGGATCAGTATCTTTAGAAGGGAAAGATAAAATAAATGATAAGAAGCAATATTCAACGCAATATGATTCAGAGAGTGCCGTACCCGCGCCCTACAGTTGGTCTACGTGCCGAATATTTTACTTTACCCTGTGACCCTAACACTCAACCGTTTGTATTCAGTCTGATCATTTTAGCCTTGCCTTGCCTTCAACCCCTCCACCAAGTTTGGCATAAACCGGATCAAAGCTGTTTCATTTGACCTTGGCATATGACGCTAACCATAATTTATTGTTCCTTTAAACTCGGATCAGAATCGAATTATTTTGTTCACACACACACACACACACACACACACACACACACACACACACACACACACACACACACGAAACATTACCCCACTCTATCGCAAGCCCAGGTGTAAAAATATCCGTGAATGAAAAACTTGGGGAGGAAGTGTGTGGAAGCTGACGATAAAACAGGACCCAGAAAAAAATAAAAAATAAAAAAAACATGCAGTGGAAGACGTAGGGGAAAATAAGTAAAATAAGAGAGAAGCAGAAGATAGAGATACAGAGAATAGAGAAAAGAACTAGAGAAGCAGAGAAAAGTAGCCTTGTAAGTAAAAGATATAACATAAAGAGAGAGAGAGAGAGAGAGAGAGAGAGAGAGAGAGAGAGAGAGAATAAAAGTTAAAAGACAGACCTGAACATCGAAAAATTTACAAAGCATAAAAGAGGAAATTAAGAGTGAATAAGAGTGAAGAAGTGTGAAATATGAAGAGCGTGCGTATCAGCAATTCCCCGAAGTGACTGGCTCCCCCTCTTCTCCACTTCCTCCCACCGCAGAGAGAGAGAGAGAGAGAGAGAGAGAGAGAGAGAACTTAAACAGAAAAAATAGTGAACGAATGTGAATAAAAAAATAAATTGAAGATCCAAAATTCGGAAAGCGTAAAATGATGGAGAGAGAGAGAGAGAGAGAGAGAGAGAGAGAGAGAGAGAGAGAGAGAGAAAGAATAAATATAGTGAGTAAATATTTGTAGAAGAGGAAACTGGTCATCAAACTATTAGCTGGAAACTTCAGAGACCACAAAATAAAACAGTGAAACCTAAATAAAGAAAAACGACTGTGACATAGAAAACGTGGGTGGAGACACACCTGGTCACACGTAATTATAAGCCAATTAAGAAGGTGGCGTAACTAGCACCTATCGACTGCACGAGACCCATTAAGGGAGAGATTAAAGCCTTTTCTGAGTCCAAATCTCTTCTTACTCCAAATCATCCCCTACACTATGACACTCAACCGTCTAATGTACACTCCAAGTCCCCTTTTTTCTGTTCTTGGTACGAAATGGCCAAGGTAAACACGACCGGAGCAAGGTTCGAACTCTGGATTTCTCGATTTCGTGCCAAGTGCCAAAAAGTGTGAAATGTGATGTGTGTGTGTGTGTGTGTGTGTGTGTGTTTCCGCCTCCCCTCACTTCCTTCCTCCTTCCCTACCTCGATAACACAACTTCCGCTCAGCCTGATGCTGTTACGTGCTACCTTGATTTTCCTTTTATCATAACACTAACGCGCAGAAGTCTATTTATTTATCTATCTATCCATCTATCTATCTATCAATTGCCAAACACGTCTATCATAACTCAAACCCTGCAAAAATACTCTCCTATATTCCTGGTTTGTTCCTTAATAATTCTAGTGCACTTCTTAGACAGGATTGTAATTACCTGAGGCGTATACACTATTTGATAATGTAAATAAGGATAATATGCAGGGACTTAATTGAGGAAGGGGGATGTCATGAGAAAGAACAGCCTATCTCCCAAAATTTATTGAAGATGCAGTTCGGATGCGTCTCTGTGTTTATCGCTGTTTTTATTCGTCCGAAGATTTCCTTAATGATGAACGTTTGGAATGAAAGCTGACTGTTGAATCTTGTTCCATTTGTTCACACGCACACACACACACACACACACACACACACACACACACACACACACACACACACACACACACACACACACACACACACACACACACACACACACACACACACACACACACACACAAACTTCTGAATTACTTACATCATCATCCTCAGGCATAACTTAACGCCTCATTTTCAGTGGCATTCGAGTCTTTTCACAACTATCATTTTGCATACTGTGTTCATAAGTGTTCGTCAATCTATCTATCCATCCATCGTCCAGCGCTTTATCCCCCCCATCTTAAGCTGAATAAAATCGTCTGGTGTGAGCAAGAATGAATTTTAAAAGTAAGTTACCGAAATCAAGGAGTTAAACTGTAATAGCAGAAATCCGGGTGTGGGTACCGTGAATGAAGGGGTATGCAGGATCAGAAACTGGACTCCTATTCTCGTCAGTGAAGGAAACACCCTAACACCTCTTCCTTACCGATTTATTTTTTTGGATATGGGTGGTTAGTATCCTTTTGTACGTTATTTGTGCAGAGTATGGCGATATGGGAAGGATTTATGTAATACAGAAGAGGACAGGAATGTGTAATAAACAAAATAAATTGCTAGGAAAAGGTGTTGAGGAGGAATACGGGACTAAGGACTCTATTCTCGGGCGATTAGAAAGCTCATTAACATTTTTTTACCGATTTTTTCTTGTGTGTTTTTTTCGTGCAATTTATGTCGATAATAAAAAGGCATAAGAAGCAGAAATGAGGATATTAATGGGCAGTTTGGAAAACAAAGCCGTGTTTTTGTCGTCCAAGCTGGAGCTTGGGATTCGAAGCGCGTCTTGGGGCGCTTGGTTTCTGTCCGCAGAAACAGTCCAGGATACATAGAACCGAAAAATTACTTGTGCCAATCGCAAAGTAAACAGAGGGGTTCGCCGAAGAAGATCTTCTGACGAATATGCAACTTACATGTAGCCGTTATTTGTGCTGAACTGGCTCTATATGTCTTTAATATTAGCCGCCTGCACCCTAATTTTATGTACATAGTGCTAATTTCATTATATTTATCATTTACGTGTCCTTGCTGGCCAATCTCACTCCCCCCAAGCTACACCAAGACTGTTCCCGACCACGCTTGGGTGAGATACGAAGACGGTCATGGTTTCGATGACAAATGCTTGGGCCGGCTTCGTATGACTTTGGCCGACAAAAACGGAGCAGCTTGGTTTCACCGAAGATGGCTTCGAATCCAGTCCGTCAGCTTGGACGACAAAAACGCGGCTTAAATCAAAGGAGAGGTTGTAGGGAGCCTTCTTAGCCGACGATAATGCGGGAATAAATAGTCCCCATCAAACTCGTCACCATTCCTGTATACCTCGCCATGGACTTTTAAAAATCAGTCTGGTGAATCTGCAATACTCGGCACTTGTAACGCTGATCCGTGGCTGAATAAAGTCTTTCGCTTCTGATTCCATGGAGAGAAAATCAGGAGAGGCCGACGGGGCGACTGATGCCGAATACACTGCACATGAGCTAGTACAAAGGGTGGGTTTGAACTGTCATGCTAACCTTACTTTATATATTTACAGTGACCTTCATATATAGATTTACAGTGAACGTCTAATTCTAACGTGCTGGATACTCTGGATCATCACTGTAAATCTGTATATCCCAACTTTGCTATAGTTATCTCCACACGATTTTCTTCACCTTCTGTATAACTCGCAGATCTCAGTGAGTATAATCTCAGTATATAATCTATCCTAGTATATTACATCTCAGTACTGTATATAAAGACAGATTATTCAACGAGCATTCATTCCTCTGAAAAAGCCCATCAGCAAAACTGGTCAGGAATAAGGGGAAAAAAAAAGTCATTATATTATGTTTCCCTGCGTCACCTTCTCTCCTAATATCTCAGCATTATCTGCACCAGAACAGCATGCATTCATAAATCCATGGAACAGCGTGAGGGTGACGTGTGTGTGTGTGTGTGTGTGTGTGTGTGTGTGTGTGTGTGTGTGTGTGTGTGTGTGTGTGTGTGTGATGACGTGTATATGACGATGACGTGGGTAATGATGACATGTGAGTGATGATGACATGTATGTGACGATGACGTGTGTGTAATGACGTGGGAGTGATGAAATGCTTGTGATGACGTGTTTGTGATGACGTGTGTGAGGTGAGGCAAGTGGACGAGGGCGTAACCACCACCTCACTCACAAGTCCTGCGTCCCATATTTTCACGCCTTCAGGAGTCCCCACGCACCTCTTCCTTATCAGTATATTTCACCACACAGTTGTATTCCCCTGTAAGCTCGTTTTCCAATCTGTTTCGAAATTAGAAATAAACGTATATAAAACACAGTAGAATAGGTGGGTATAGATGTGTACAGAGTCTGTTTAATTTGACAAAGATCCCTAACCCCTTTCAGCTCAGTTGATGGCCAGGTGTAGTCAGACTGAAAGGTCGACTTAACTAACAACAAACGAGACTCATTTTCTAACTCTCATCAGTTTTTACGCATCCATGATATAGTATAAAAACTGTGGAGTGGACCAGTTCCCTCAGGTGAACACGAACCAGCTACAGAAAAATATATCTCAAGGAAGATGTGCTGGATGCCTAATGCGACGAGAATATGAACTTGATAAGGCAGGAAGTGTGGCTTGGGATGCTGGCTGACTCACACACTGCCTGCCTTATATGTACACGCAGCACATGTACGCACTGCAGCCCTTACGCACACAGACGCACATAAGCCTCACGCTCATGCAGAATCACGTCCACAGTGGTGCGTTCATGCATGTCCTGTTTCACATACACATGGAAGAGAAACATGCCAGTACCCTGTGCACGTCACACACACACACACACACACACACACACACACACACACACACACACACACACACACACACACACACACACACACACTGGAAACAACAGTGCCCTTTGTGTCCTATGCGTGGTATGTCCTGTTTACACCCACAAATATGCACTCATTAATGTAAGACCTAACATCGTGGCGTATTGGAGCAGCAGCAGTAACGCCAGTGGCAGCTGTTGTTGTTGTTTTGTTATTCTCGTTGTTGTTTGTTGTTGTAGCCCATAGTTCATTTGAAACGTGGACCCGGTGGACCACTGGCTGAAGTCGCCCTCATCTTGCAGTTCACCACCCTTCTTTGGGGGACAGGGAGGGAGTTGGGGAACGTGTGTACGACCTAGCAGTGGAGCCGCCCAGTTGCATCGGTGCCACCATGTTTAGGAGACCCTCTCCAGCACCATTACGTTGTGTACACCACGTAATCAAACTGTAATCAACAACTAGAATGTGGTTTTTGACTTTATGTGGAGTGTACCTTTTCCCTGTCAGTCACACGAAGTGTTTTTCTTTCTGTTCATTCTACCACCTGAGACAGTTTTATTCAGCTTTCGGAAGAATGCTATTCTCTCCGACAAGGCGAGTATGTTTTCATTGCTGTTTGTTTGTTGATTTGGACCAAATTTGGTGGGTAGATAACCCATGTCCCAGGGAACAATCCCTTAATTTTTGGGACCGATGTTTGTTAGTTTGTTTGTCTGTTAGCAGGATTACTCAAAAAGTAACAGAAAGATTTGGACCAAATTTGGTGGGTAGATAGCCCATATCCCAGGGAACAGTCAGTTAACTTTTGAGACTGATCCGGATGGTATTACAGATTCTGGATCCGGAAAACGCTTTTTGCGAAACCCTAGTCAGTGATGAGAAAACCTAACCCATTATGAAGAGTGGTTTGGAAATTACTTTGCCCTTGTTGGAGAGATGCGCTCCACTGAGTGCCCCTTTAGTTAGTACTGAGGTTACAGTTGCAACCCTAGGCTCATATGAATGTGAACCTAGTGGACTGCAGGCTGATTAGGCTATACCGTGGTTGTAAAACGAGTCCTGCGGGCCGCATTTATCATCATCATTATCATCATCATAATCATCATCATCATCATGACCTTTTATCCCATTTAAGGATAGGGTGTGGTAAGACGAAGAGACAGCAGAAATGCAGTTTGCCCTAATGACACACACAGTCGATAGGGATTAATCTTAAGACATATATTTTCTCTTCTAATTCATATCAAAAGGAAGAAGTCATATTCATTAGGTATGTTATGCGAAAAAACAAGAACACTACAAATACTCGTAAATATGAGTGACGACAACTCCGTCCCACTCATGAAGGTGGTGTATATTTCTTGGCCAGATTAAGCAACCAAGCGATGACTAAACACAGACAAATACCAGTGACAACATCCACGCTCCTTTAACTCCTCCACTTGACACCATCCACGCTCCTTTAACTCCTCCACTTGACACCATCCACGCTCCTTTAACTCCACCACTTGACACCATCCACTCTCCTTTAACTCCTCCACTTGACAACATCCACTCTCCTTCAACTCCTCCACTTGACACCATCCACTCTCCTTTAACTCTTCCACTCTCCTGTCCTTCCTACTCTCGTGTAGAAAGTAAAAATAAATAAAGAAAGAAAGAACGCCCATATTACCCTCTTCGAGGTATAAGAGGCCCGAGACAAGGCCTTTTAGTACAGTTAAGGGTGGATGACCAACCTACTTCCCTTGATGGCATAACGCGATCGATTTAGCCTACAGTCACATGGGAATCGAACTTGTGGAAATCCGTCACTCCGAGTGGGACATGCTAACCACTTGACCACCAGGCGCGCTGTTCAAATTCACGCTACCCACCAGCATCATTCTATACTCCGCTCACTTCAACTTGGCGGAGATTTTCGTCTTTTCGCAGCTTGTTTCACGTAGTTCAGTGGCAGAATAAGACTACTACATCTCTACATTATTTTCCCTAGCATTCCTTATTCATTAAAACACATTCAGTTGTTCATCTCGGTACAACTCAACATTCAATTTTAGGCCAAGTTAAAGAGGAGAGAGTATATGACAAATTAAGCAACCTCCCATTCTCCACACACACACACACACACACACACACCCTCTTCAACTCTACCCCGACTTTTCTCACGCTGACTCACCCTCCTGACTCACTCGATATTCAGGTACAGTCGAGGAAAAAAAGACTACCTAATATTTCACCGCTTCTGCGTCTCACTTTCTTCTTCCGGCCATCATTTCTAAGTTGAGAGAGGCTTGGAAAGTTTCTCTCCTTGGATTATTATTATTATTATTATTATTATTTTTATTATTATTATGATCACTACTACTGCTACTACTACTACTACTACTATTATTATTATTATTATTATTATTATTATTATTACTACTACTAGTACTACTACTACTACTATTATTATTATTATTAATATTATTATTATTATTATTATTATTATTATTATTATTATTATACGATGCGTCAGGGAGGAAAGTGACAGACATGCCCTAAATGTGAAGCAGATGTAGTGAAAGATACAAACTTTTGCCCCAAACTGTACGCCTCGCATTCATCTTCTACCCATTCATGACAGGGGTAACTCTTTTTTCCTTTTCTTATTTTTTTTTCCTTGGCTAAATAATGCAGAGGCCCCCACACAAGGGGAGCTGGCACGTGAAGGAGGGTGACTCACGCGTCTTTCTACCACAATAAAACCGACACCCACACACCCACACCCCTTCACCCACCTACCCACATCCCTCTATCCACCCACCCACCTATCCACCTCCTCCGCTGACTCATCCTTCTATCCACCATTTTCACCAACCCGCGTCCTCCCAGTGACTCATCCACCTAGCCATCCACACACCCACCTATCCACCAACCCACCTACTGTCTGTTTTCGCTCGTCCTCTAGCTTCACCCACTCACTTACCCATCACCTCCACACACACTCACCTCACCTTCATCCACCCACCTATCCACCAGAACATACTCATCCACCCACCCACGTCTCCACTTACTCACACCCTCATAAGCTTTCGAGGGGGAAGCCTGTTCCTGTCAGCATCAAAGGATTCACCATGTCTGATTAACAGTTTTGTCGCGTTTTTGACATGGTAGCTGTTTAATACACATTTTCAGATTTAATATAAGCTTGGTTACAGTACACTACACTACACTACACTACACTACACTACACTACACTATTGCATTTCACTGCACTGCACTACACAACACTACACTACGACACTTAGCACTCTCAGGAAACTCACTACACTACACTACATTACATCACACTGCACCAAACGACAGTCTGTTGCATTACACTTCACAACACTTCACTTCACTACACTACACTGCAGGACACGTCTCTACACTACACTACACAACACTACATTGCTCGACACCACACTACACTGCACTACCGTACACTACACTACACTACACTACACACTACACTACAGTACACAAGATTTCACAGCACTTCATAATGTGGACTATCAAGCAGTCTCGTTGTTCTTCACCTTTGACCCTCAGGTGATCTTTGAACTTAACCCCTTCACATTACCTTTCTTGTTTTGTTTTTCTTCTAGACATTCCTGCCACCTCGAGACCATTTTATTTATTTAAAGAAAGGCTTGTCGATCGAAAAAGCTGAGATGTAGACAAAACTTTCATTATTTAATTTGTTTTTTCATCCTATGTTCATTTTCCGTATAAAATCTCTTCTCTGCTACTAGTCCACTTTGTTTTGGCATCAGCAGAGACAAAACACGAGGAGGATAATGCAAGACATGCCCTAAGTGTGAAGCAGACGCCGTGAAATAGCGGACGAACTCCTATAAAAGACGTCCTCGTGTTGAAGTGGTTTTATCTGGGAAGAGTACAGAAAGCACATGATCTTCCTTAATAGTCGACTTCGTATGGAGCTTGTAACATCCCTTCACTGCGATGACGTGTTTTCTACTTGCCACTGACGGACGATTTTACTCAGGAGAAACTTTTCGGATGGGTGGGTTACGTGCAGCCTTCATGAACTCCTCCAGCAAGAGAGGATTTTCGTAATCTTAATATAACCGTCTGGAAGTAGCAAAAAAAAAAAAAAATGCACTAAAATAAAGCATAATCCGAGAGAAAGCGTAAAATGTAGCTTATGGATGTGCCTAAGCTTGGCATCATCTCTCTGTTCACTTAAGCTTATCAAGGATCTGAATAATAAGCTTTGCCACACACGACGAGGTAGAAACTTACCTAAACCTACCCCACTACCTGACTACAGTTCGTTCACGATGACCTGGCTTAGATTTTCGTCCTTCTGTTGCATTTTGTACGTAGCTTAGTGAAAAAATAAATAATGCTGTGGTTCTACACCCTTTCTATAGCACTTCATCGTGACAAGCACCATATTTATTGTTAGTCTCTTGCCATTACTCAGTATACTACATTGGAAAATGCTGATTTTAGGCCAAGTTAAAAAAAAAAAAAGTACCCCTAAAATAAGCTTTGCAACACATAACTAGGTAGAGAACTCACTTAACCTTATCCAGTACCTGACTATTAAGCTTAGCAACGCACGACGAGGTAGAGAATCAATCAAGCTTTTCCAGCTTACGATTCAGAGATTTCAGTTAACCAAGCAATACGTGACTAAAAAGTTTTGCAACCTAACCACGCACCTGACTTACAAGCTCTGCAGCGCTAGGCGAGGTAGAGGACTCACCTAATTCAACCCAGTACGTGGCTAATAAGCTTCGCAACTGACTAATAAGCTTTGCACCCGACTAATAAGCTTTGCACCAGACTAATAAGCTTTGCACCTGACCAGTAAGCTTTGCAACACACGACGAGGTGGAAAACTCACTCGATTAAATCCATCTAGAGACTTTAAAAACCATAAGAAATATATAAAACCTTCATTAAATACCCTATCACTACAAAAGCTCTTTCCTAAGGCTGAATAAAATCGTCTGGAGAGCTTTACAAACACGTCCTCAGCCAGAAGAGGTTAAAACAGACGAAGGTGTTGCAGTATGACAGATCACGAGTATAAACATAAGGGGGAAGGGAGAGGGAGAAGGAGGCGGAGAGAGGCACAGGGAGGAGGTATGGGGAAAGAGGAGGAGGGGAGAGGGGAGGGATGGAGAGCGGGGAGAGTGGGGAACTTGAGGGAAGAGGGGAGAGATGGAGAGGGGGGTGGGGAGCTAGAGGGAGGGTGAAGGAGCAGAGGGGAGAGAGAGAAAAGAAGGAGAGGAAGAGTGGGGGAAGGGGAAAGACAGGGGCAGGGGAAAAGGGGGAGAAAGGAAAAGGGAGGGGAGAAAGAGGGGACAGGGATAGAGTTAAGAAGGGAGAGGAAGTGTGGGGGAAGAGGGGAGAGAGGAAGGGAGAGGGGGGGAAACAGGAAGAGAGATGGGGGGAAGAGAGATGGGGGAAAGAAAGAAGGGTGAGTAGGAAGAAGCGGGGTGTTGACGAGAGAGAGGGAGAAAGAGAGAAGGCGAGGAGAGAGAGAGAGTGAAGGGGAGGTGGAAGAAACGAGGTGAAGAGAGGAGGAAGATGGACGGGGGGGGAGGGGAGGGGGGGTGAAAGAGAGGCATAGCACCACTTAAGGGAGCAAAAGATGAGAACCCTTGGCCACTCCACCCCGCGACACCACCACCACAACCACTTATGCAATCTCTCTCTCTCTCTCTCTCTCTCTCTCTCTCTCTCTCTCTCTCTCTCTCTCTCTCTCTCTCTCTCTCTCTCATATCCTGTGTTTAATCTCTGACCCTATCTGTGCCGCTCAACTCGCTTCTTGTTTCAGTGTCTGCATTTGGCTGTTTCCCATTTATATCTGCCTTGCACCTCTCTCTCTCTCTCTCTCTCTCTCTCTCTCTCTCTCTCTCTCTCTCTCTCTCTCTCACACACACACACGTTATATGCCTTTATTTTTTCATTCGAGACATTAAACTGCCAGCTGACCCATACATACATACATACATACATACAGTACATACAAAAATACGTACATGCATACATACATACACAAACATAAATGCATACATATCAGTACACATAATGTACAAATACCACATATATACTGATACATATTTACATACACAGCATATACTCGTATACTTAAGACTTCCATCAGCTTCATGTTGGCAAATCAGTGTCATTAAAAAGATAAGGCGATAGAGAGAGAGAGAGAGAGAGAGAGAGAGAGAGAAAGGTTAAGGTACCGTACAAGGTGAATGAAGTTAGGTGCGCTGTGTGTGTGTGTGTGTGTGTGTGTCTCTCTCTCTCTCTCTCTCTCTCTCTCTCTCTGCCTATCTTTCTATCTGTATTTATCCACCTACTGTATATATATCTGTATATCTGTCTGTATAATATATCTCTATCTATCTATAACTGAGAGAGAGAGAGAGAGAGAGAGAGAGAGAGAGAGAGAGATAACCCACTACTGCTAGGCAATGTCCTCGTGGGCGTTGTACTATGTGTCAGAGGGCGTGGGATATAGGCAGAATGTGGGCGAGCGAGTGTTGATTCACGCCCCGCGCTCAAGTTCCGTATTCATAAACCTTCTGAAGCTTCATTTGTTTACAAGATTCCCTGTTTACACTTATAGCTTCACTTATATAGCTGCCAGACACTTTTCAAATTTCCTAGAGTTTTTAGTCTTTATAAGTGTGTTTCTCTATAAGTCCATATTCATCCGTTTGCTTCACTTACATAGCTTCCTATACCGTCCTTGTAAACTCATATTCCTTGTACTTAAGTGATGTGTAAGATTGCTTGTTTGTATATTGATTTCTTTATATAGCCACCATGCACTTTACAACCTGACTACAGTTAATAATGAAAAGATACGAAAAACAAAACTTTCTGGAACCGTTAACTACTATGTTGTTTAATTTTGGAAATTGGTTAATATGCCCAATTAATACGATCCCAGATATGCCAAGTGTGGGTGTGGGTGTAAGAGAAAGCCTAGTAGTGTGGGTTTAGGTGTAGGTGTAAGTGTACTGGGATAGGGTTGTAGGTGAGAGTATGTGTGGGTGTAAGAGTCTGCTGATGTGGGTGTGTGTGTATGAGTAATTGTGCTGGGATAGGACTGGAGGTGTGGCTGTAAGTGTGGGTGTAGGAGAAAGCCTGCTGGTGTGGGAGTGGGTGTAGGAGTCATGATGTGGGTATATGTTAGGTCTGTAGGTGTGTGTGGGTGTAGAAAGGAGAGTACCAAAAAAAGGTGTGTGTGTGTGTGTGTGTGTGTGTGTGTGTGTGTGTGTGTGTGTGTGTGTGTGTGTGTGTGTGTGTGTGTGTGCAAATTGGAGAGAGTTGTCGTTTGCGTGTTGTTGTACATGTTTGAGAAAGTAGGGTAGGGTGGGCTAGGCAGGTTTGCAGCCAAGGTAGCTACTCTTAATAAGGATGTACAGAGGAGAGAAAGTGGCGGAGCGTGGGTGTGCAAGTGGGAGAAAGTACTCACACACACACACACACACACACACACACACACACACACACACACACACACAAAGGGAGAGAGAGAGAGAGAGAGAGAGAGAGAGAGTACGTTAGGAGTACAAAAATTACTGTACTATGGGTGCGGGCGTGCTCAGGAAGGAAAGTACGCAAGGACAGGAGTACAAAATTGAGTACAGTAATGTGGGCGAGAATCTGGGCGTAGGTACTTTAGTGTGTGTGTGTGTGTGTGTGTGTGAACAGGTGTGTTTTATATTTGTGAAGGTGCGATGTGGGCAGGTGAATTGTGTGTGTGTGTGTGTGTGTGAGTGAGAGAGAGAGAGAGAGAGAGAGAGAGAGAGAGAGAGAGAGAGAGAGAGAGAGAGAGAGAATAATTATTGTAACGAGCAGGTGTGAAATGCTGCGATTTTGTGTCTTCATTGTACTGCCTGTGTGTGTGTGTGTGTGTGTGTGTGTGTGTGTGTGTTACAGCGAAAACTACCAAGGCTAATTAGGACATCGAAAATAAATGAAAATATGCTACGAAATATAACCCTTATAAGATGGAAAAGAAAACGGGAATACTCCTTCAAACTGATGGTATAACAATTTCTTTTTCACTTTATCTCTGCGCGATTATATTCACCTCAGGATATATTTCTTGAACTGGAGGGGATTGATATAACCTTCATTAACCTCTTTTCGACAAGGGGGCTCTCCAAAATCAAATATCATCCAGCAGCAACAGTACAAAAACAGACGCCATCCTATTTAACATGTTAGTAGTCCCGTCTCAAACTTGATCGGAGCTAAACAAATTCGGTCCCGATGTGGAAAACTGCATCATAATGAGAATGGGTGGGTACAGACGTAGATGTAAGTGTTAAAAAATGAATTAGAGATGATGAGGAGGGGACAGAACTAGATTAAAAAAAAAAAAAAAAGTAGAGATGAGTTGGAGGACGAGAATAAGGGGAGAAATCCAATTGCAGGCCCTTTTAAATTTTTAAGGAAACGACGGAGAGATGAAAATGTGTGATAAAATGCTGTCTGTTTTCTATACTCCTTCCTGAATGGTGAAGTATAACGAGAGATGAACACTTGAATATGGTGCTAGTCACGAAGAAGAGCTAGAGAAATTATGTAGTGCCGTAGTATTGTCTTAAATCTGGCAGTGAGGTACGGGTAATGAACTACAAAAACCAAAATTTCCCGCCAAGCTAAAGTGAATAAACAATAGTATGTATTTTATATGGTTTGGTTTGGGGATATTAAGATGTATTTTCTATTATACTCGCCATTAATATCGCCCATTGATTAAAAGCATAAGTAACTTCCTCAACCACGAATTTAAGAACACCCGAATGAGTTCAAACTTAATCTTGTATGGAAATTAACTCGTTGACTGCAGCTCAAGTTTATTATGAAGCACTTCCCCCATCTTAGTCAAAAATAGTTAGTGGTGGTAGTGGATGGGGGTGATGATGATGATAATGATGATGATGTATTGCGAAGTGACAGGATTAGCATCGAATTTTGTTATTGTTTACCTGGCGTGTTTCCTTCTTTCGTACTTAAAGTTGCGGCAACCACTCAACGTGTTTCATAATGTATCGTGTATGTGCCGTGTGTCTGCGTAATCGGTGGAGGAATGTGGATACTGGGAGCTATTCTTGGCTTTGTGAGAGGTAAACATTGCTCTCTGTTGCCAATTCAAGCGTATCAATATTAGTGTTGGAGAGAGAGAGAGAGAGAGAGAGAGAGAGAGAGAGAGAGAAAGAGAGAGAGTTATGTGTGCAAATGGTGTTCGCGTTGCGTTCGTGTGGATGTTGATGTGCGTACGGGTATATTGTATGTATATTGTGTGCGGACAGATGTAAGCATTTGAGTAACGTTCGTGTGTGTGTGTGTGTGTGTGTGTGTGTGTGTGTGGTTGATCAATATGTGTCCTTGGTTCTACGCCATGTTTTGATTCCTGAATATAAAGCATGGGTGTGACAAAATACATTACTCGTTTGCCCAGGTGTGTTGGCAGGTGTGTGATGTTGTGTGGTGCTGCCTTGTGTAGTGTTGAGAGCAGGTGTGTATTGTAGTGCAGTGTAGTATTGTGTAGTGTAGTGTACTGTATTGTGGTGTAGCGTAGTGTGTGGCAATGTGTGTTATGCTGAAGGCTGCCCCACCCCACACCACCTACCCACACCTTACCCACGCCACACCCACACCTAACCCACCCCCTGACCCGCCACGCTATCAACGCCACCTGCCCATCCTACGCGGCCCGGAGGATCACGTAACGCGCAGGGGAGAAACACCCATGCACCATCCCTTCTTTCTTTTTCCTCCCTCCAGTTCTCTCTGTCACTCACCCACCCTTGTATTCATTCTTTGTGTGTGTGTGTGCGTGTGTGTGTGTGTGTGTGTGTGTGTGTGTGTGTGTGTGTGTGTGTGTGTGTGTGTGTGTTAGGAGAAAAGATTTGGTTAAGGATCTACACACAGACACACACAGACACACACACACACACACACACACACACACACACACACACACACACACACACACACACACACACACACACACACACACACACACACGGAATACATCTGTGTGGCGTATTCTTTCCTTCTTTTCTGCCTCCCATCTCCACCCTTTCCTCAGCTTTCCATCTCCCTCACCCATCCTCCCCCCCCTCCTCCACATTTCCCTCCCTCCTCCTTCACCTTTCCCTCCCTCCTCCTTCTCTCCCTCCCCAACTCCTTCACTCTTCCCTGTCCCCCATCCAACGCTAATTTAATGCAACCTTCACCTTTCCCTTCTCTGATTCTGTCCTGCCCTCCCCTTCCCATCTCACTTTCACCTCCACACACACACACACACACACACACACACACACACACACACACACACACACACACACACACACACACACACACACAAACTATTTCCTCTCCACCTCTTTCTCAATTCCTCTCTTATTTCTCCTTCCTCTTCTAACTCCTCTTCCCATCCCTCACCTCTCCATCCCTTCCATTGCTCCACATCTCTCCGTCCTATCCCGATATATCCAGTTCATCCTCTCCCCCACTCCCAATACCCCATCCATCCATCCCATCCTCACTCCCCCATTTTCCCCCTATTCCTCTACTTCACGTCCTTCCTCTCTCAACTCCTCCCTCCCTCCCTAACCCTTTCACCCCCCCCCAACCTTCATTTCTCTCGTCCCTCTCCCCCCGTCCTAATCATTTCATTCCGATGGCGTAATGTTTTGTATTTGGTTGTCTTCTACGCACCTCCAGACTTTTTCCTTTTATTTATTTATTTTTTTTTTTTTGCTTCGGGGAAATTTCTCATATTGAAGGTACGAATGAAGGTTGTATCTAACCCCTCCGATTCGACAAGGCTCTCCCAGGATGAATAAAATTGTCTGGAGATAGCAAGAATAAATTTGGAGATACGTCACAGAACTGAAAGGGTTAATCTTGAGTTCAGTAGTAAGGGAGAATGGGTTGGAGGGGGGAGAACAAGTGGGGAGGGAAAGTGTTAGGTGTGTGGTCTGGGTTAACTCTCACTCCTTCTCTCTTCCTTCACTCTTGATTCCCCCCCCTCCTTCCTCCCCACGCTTGTCCTTACCCCTTCTCACCTCTTCCCTCCCGCGCATGACTTAGCTCCTGCCCCTTGCCTCGCCATGGTCTGACCTGCATGAAGTCACACGAGATTTACAGAAACAGAGAGAGAGAGAGAGAGAGAGAGAGAGAGAGAGAGAGAGAGAGAGAGAGAGAGAGAGAGAGAGAGAGAGAGAGAGAGAGAGAGAGAATTTCCGTCCTCCAAGACATTTCAGCTTCTCAAAACACATCTGCCTGAGACACATTTCCGGATTTGCGTATTCCTATGTAGTCAGGACAAGTACGCCTGGTGGTCTAGTAGGCTCAGGCACTGCAGTCGGATGTAGTCCATTAGTATTTAGATTTGGAGGGGTTTATTGCTCACTGAATGCTACTCAGGGGATGGGGACTGATCACTCTTACAGGAAATGTCCAGACTGAAGAACCTAACCATGGGCTCCTACGCTACTTATAGTACAATAGAAATTAATGATCCATCGTCCCTCTCATTCTCAGGCCCCTTTGACCGACTCCCAGCTGAATAAAATCGTCTGGCGTTAGCTGGGATAAGATGATAAAGAGGCGACCATTACAGGGTTAATACGAATACAGATTACAAAGATAAATATACAAGGAAAAATTACGTACCCATATGTAGAAGTATACTAGTCACAAAGAAGTGCTGGGAGCCTCCTAAACTGATTTCTTGAGAGGGATTTTAAATGGACAGTGTGAGTGCCATTTAAATCTTTCTTTATTTGCCTTTACAGAGAGATGTGTGTGTGTGTGTGTGTGTGTGTGTGTGTGTGTGTGTGTGTGTGTGTGTGTGTGTACTGAGTGACCGTGATGTAGGACAGGTGCAGGGGCGTCGGTTCGTGTGGAGAGGGGGTGTGGGGAGTTGGGGAGGGAGGCTTGGGTAACGGATGGAAGGGGGAGGAGGGGGGAGATAAAGGGGAAGGAGGAGGAGAGGGAGGGGGGGAGGGACGCTATTCGCAAGGTGACGCCCTCCTCGCCTCCCTTTCCACTCCCCCCCCCTCCCTCTCCCCACTCCTCCCCTCCCCCTCCCACTACTATCCTTCCTCCCTCTCTCTCCTCCCCTTATCGCAGGTCATCCTCTGTTCTTTTTCTTCCTCTCTTCCCATCCCTCTTCTTCCCTCCTCCTTCCTCCATCCCTCTTTCCTCCTGCCTCATTCTGTCACCCCTCCTCTCTCCTTCCAGTGTCCCATTTTCTCCTTTTCCCTCTCCTCACCTAATCCCCATTTCCTTCCCCCATATTCTCACATCATCCACTTCTCTCCCCTATCCCTTGTCTCCTCTACCCTTCTTCCTCTTTCCCCCTTCCCCTCTCTTCCACCCTTTATTCTTTCATCCTTCCACTCTATTTCCATCTCCCTCCTTCCGTCCTTTTCTTACTTCTCGCCTACCTTTCTCTCCGCCGTTACCCCACTTCATTCTCTCTCTCTCTCTCTCTCT
Source organism: Coenobita brevimanus (assembly GCF_032717465.1). Taxonomy (NCBI): domain Eukaryota; kingdom Metazoa; phylum Arthropoda; class Malacostraca; order Decapoda; family Coenobitidae; genus Coenobita; species Coenobita brevimanus. The sequence goes on along the minus strand of NC_137053.1, from coordinate 5,158,539 downwards.
CTCTCTCTCTCTCTCTCTCTCTCTCTCTCTCTCTCTCTCTCTCCATAGTTCCTCCCTCCCACCTTCACGACAACTGAACTAGACTGTATTTCGGTGAAGATGTAGCAACACCAAACTATTATAAAATCTTTGTGTATGTTTTTCCTGCCGGGACTATTATAGGACTACATCATTCGTGTTAAGAAAGTCACCTAGTACTGAATCATTCGTGTTAAGAAAGTCACCTAGTACTGAATCATTCGTGTTAAGAAAGTCACCTAGTACTGAAATGGTCAATGAAATCTTTATCTTCATCCCCCAGTTCAAAAAATCTCTCCTAAATTGAGTAAAATCGTCTGGCGGTAGTAGTAGTAGCTGCAACCCCGGGCTTAGCTTAAACGTCTGCCCGCTAGAGTGCAGAGTGAAGCTGCCCTCATTCTGCAGTCCACCATCCACATTTCAGGGGATAGGGAGGGAGCTGAAGGACGTTTGCATAACAGGGCAGAGGAGATACTGGGTTATATCTGTGCCACCACATGAAGGCGTCCCTCTCTAACACCTCTAGCGATAATAACTAAATACAAAAAAGGTAAAAAAATCATGTCATCGAAAATGCTAAATAGGATGGCGTCATTTTGTAACTTATTTTTTCTATCTCCGGACGATTCTCTTGAACTTAGGGAAGATTTGTCGTGATGGAAGGATTAATGGAGTCTGCGTGTAAATCCCCCAGTGCGAAAAGTATATCCTAATAAAATCGTCCGGGGAAAGCAAGAATGAAGTAAAGAAAATGCACCGGTACCGAAGTGTGTGTGTTTCTGTTTCGCTGGCTTGTAGAGTGGGAGAGAGAGAGAGAGAGAGAGAGAGAGGGAAGGAGCGAGACAAACACCAAAATACGTTAACACGTGCAAAGATATTTTAACACACACACACACACACACACACACACACACACACACACACACACACACACACAAATAACTTGCCATTCATTATGCGCTATTTTTTAACGCTTGCTTCAGTTTGTCCGTAAGTTTATTTGCATCGAGTGAGCATTCATTGGAAGCCATTTCTTTTATTATGTTTATTTTTATTTTTTTTCTGTATCATGACCGACGAGACATTTTTTTAATATTACCATTCGCTATTTGTAAGAGCCCAAAGTATTTATAGACAGGAAAGTAAGAAGATTTTTCATATACGAGGAACGGAAATGTTGAAATGGGTATTGAACAGCAAGCCTGACTGAAGGAGCGTGTCCTGAGTGGGCGTCCGTAGTGTCAGCACATAACTCATTAGCCTCGAAACATGGTGACCAAGCAGACCAAACTCGAGATAAACAGTGGATCAGCAGCAGGGATGGGGCTTCACTACCTCACGTCTGCCATTTCATTTTCAGTAGATTTTCCATTACCATATTTTAACGCTACAGGTGCCCAGTGTGAGCGTGGACGGGCCTTTACATAACTTGGGTTTAGATTTTTTTTAATATGACTGCTAATCACCATCTCCTGCCATGATACAGAGCAACACAGAGGGGACAACACAAGCCCGTCCACTATGGCGGTGATGCTACAGCGTGGTGGGTTGGGAGGGCCACTTTTAGACGGTACTGTAACCCCCTCCCCCCCGGCACTGTCCACCCAAACAGTGCCAAGCCGGGCCAGTCTTAGACACTGCCGGCACCCCACGCCTCCACACCAGCCCACATTTTAACCCCTTCACGCAAATGACATGTTTTTATGAAGTACGTCGCTGTCCTCGTATTATTAATATCCTAGTAATAGTAAAAATCAGTACAGTATTAACATGTTAGTTGTGTTGTTTCTGTTGTTAATTTTGCGTTATTTTCATTTTTCTCGATACCTCAGGACGACTTTATTCATCCCAAGCTAGATATTTCGAACTGGCGGTGTTTGAGATAGCCTTTATTAACCCCTTTACCATTGGGAAACGTTTCTTGGGTACATAAAAGCATCAGGTATAAGCAAAAATAAATAAAAGAGCTCTCCTCAGTGTGAGAGCTGGGTTTAGTATGCGTCTGTGTCTTGCGGCGTATTTTCTCTGCCTTTTTGCCAGCATCCCTCCGTAATAAAATCATACTAATTCAAAAGCTGTAGCCTCTTTACACCTTGGGCAGTATGAGTAGAGGCAATATTGTGTGCTTGAAAAGAGTGAAAGTCGGGCCGAAACAGCTGATCTTTCCAATAAACACTTTTCCCGCATGTGGATATGATTCTACCATCTGAACAATATACGACGCTGTTATATGGGGAGAGAGAGAGAGAGAGAGAGAGAGAGAGAGAGAGAGAGAGAGATTAAAGTCAGTCGGAGATAGCAGAAAAAATGGAACACGAAATCCAAATGACTGGCGTACAAGGAGCTATTCTGTACGGGGAATCATTCAGTATTATTATATATGCCGTTAATTCTTATATCATGTTAGTTCGGCGTATCCTTGTCATTGCATCGCGGGAGTCTTCTTTGGAGAGGGATCCAAATTCCAGGTGGCACAGTAGTTTCCGTAGCGCCTTTTCCTTTGCGATTTGGTATGCGTGTTACATTCTGATATTCCCATTTTATGTTCTTTGCATATTTCTGACATGGACTGTTTTCCCAGTTAAACAGCATGGCAAAACGTGTAAAATGAAAAATAAATTAAATGGTATGGAAGAGGTGTCAGCTAGAACACACCTTACGATCAGGTAGCGGTTTTTGCTCACTCCTGGGATGAGGATGTCCAGCCAGTGAGATGGGCCAGGAAGGTCGGCAGTGGGAGGGCTGTTTATCATCGGGAAAAAAAAAAAGTTATAACTGGTTTGTTTTCATTTGATGGAACTGGACCATTCTCACAACTCGAATGCTGAGTTGTAGTTGCGTGAAATTCGGTTAAGTCTCAGTTACAGGGTAGGAATGAGTCTCCTTGGTTACCATAGTTCTTTATCACCAACCGGGCTTCTATCATGTAGCTCAGAAAATAAGACAATGCTGCGGCTCTACATCTTTCCACAGCACTTTTTCGTGACTAGTACCATATTCCAGTGCTAATTTACAGTTACCACTCAGCAGTCAAGATGGAGAGATGGCAGTTTTAGACAAAGTTAGAGTAAAATGAATATAGTTAAATTTACCCTCCAATTAGACTGACTCCTGGATATCGGTTAGGGGTTCCAGATTTTTGCCAAGTGAAAATAAACACACTGTACCCAAGACATCTGAAATACTGTCCTACATACTAGTAGTCTGGCAATTATTTCGGAGCCTAATTGTCTTTTTACGGGATTGAGTTTGGGTCGCAATCTCCCGTCTTTGTGTGTGTGTGTGTGTGTGTGTGTGTGTGTGTGTGTAGAAATGTGCTACTTTCCTTAAAATTACAGAACGATATTATTTCCTTTCTTTCTTTCTTTTTTCCCCGACAACTCTCCTGACTAAAATTATAGATGGAACGAATATATATGTTACCGAAATATTGCTCGAGTATTTCCTTCAAAATGGAACTTCATCAGGCCTTTAGAAAAACACATAATTACTGTTACAATAGTTTCCGTTACTGTGAATCACCGTAGAGGGCGGGAAAGGGGAAAGCAATAATTTAGGACATGAAATTTGATGTTACGGTGCTGCTTATGATAAAAATAGGAGGGATTTGTAGTCAAGATATGCATACTGTAGTGTTGTTGAAAGTAAATGCAGTACTTTGTTGAGAGAGAGAGAGAGAGAGAGAGAGAGAGAGAGAGAGAGAGAAATGAACTTAATATTGCCAAGGGACATCCAGGAGTTCAAGGTTGCTGCTGCCCGCCACCTATCATCCCCCCCCCCCAGCTCACCATCTTGTAGTGGGGGTTGTTAGTTCTAATTGCTTTCTAACAGTGACTAAGCTACTCCGTTACAAAGTCAGATTTCATGGTTCTTCTTGCCTGAGTATGATTAGGAAGTTGATGATGATGATGAAGATGAACAACAACAACGATGACAACAACAATGACAACAACAGCAACAACAACAATGTTAATAATACCTGTAATAATAATAATAATAGTAATAAAAATAATAATAAAACATGCTAACAATAAAAACAACCCGAAAGAAAATGGTATAGTCAAACACCCCAAGTTTTATTCATTCCCTCGCTCATCCCACGGAAAAAAAAAAAAAAAAAAGATAAAGCGAAAAAAGAGAGAGAAATAAAAGCATTAGGTGGATAAAATATACGCCTCACCCTGTTGCTATCCTTGAGTGGGAGAGACGAAGATGAGTGGGAGGAGGAGCTGAGAGGATGACGAGAGGGAAGTGGGGAAGGAGGAGAGGAGGAGAGGGAAGTAGAGAAGGAGCTGAGAGAAGAGGGAAGTTGGGAAGGAGGAAGAGGAGGAAGTGGGAAAGGCAGAGATGAAAGTTGGAATATTGAAGAGGAGGAAGAAGAGGACTGAATTCATTTGAACTGAAAGAAACAAGACGGAGGAGGCATAGGAAGAATAAGATGATGATGATGAGGAGGAGGAGGAGGAGAAGGAGGAGGAGGGGGGGAGAGGAATAGGAGAAAAAGAAAGAAGAGAGAGGAAGGAAACGAAGAAGAGGGGAAAAAAAACAGTAAGAGAAGGAGGATGGTGAAGAGAAACGAGGAGAAAAGGAAGACGAGGCAGATAACTTCTAAAGCTACTGAGGAGGAGAAAGAATAAAAAAGAATAAAGAAAAAGCACTTACCAATAGTTGTCATATAAATAAAAAAAAATAAGACTAAGCAGGAGGAAGAATTAACGAAGAGAAGTGAACGGAGTAATAGCTAAATATGAAATTTAAAAAAAAGCAAGGAAAAGCAATGAAGTATAGACCTGAGGGAAGGATAGACTGTAGACTTAATAAATAAATAAACAATAAAAACGCTGGAATTCCTTCAAAACATTATTTTCAAAACGTACTACTGGTACATGATTCCGGACCGGGTGAAAAGTAAACCACTCGCGATTACCACAGCAAAAACAATTTCTGAAAACAATAACAGAGTACGCTATGGAAGGGCAAAGAGGTTTTTTGGCACTTACTATCAAACGTCTTCAGTATGATCATTAACTGTATATGCTGTACAATTTCTTCAGCTTGTTAGATACCCCTCGAATTGCAGGAATTACCCTTTACCATACGACGATGACTTCTCAGAAATTAACACGGGCCTGTCACTGGGATGCAAAACATACTCTTTCCTGATCCCTGGTGAATGACCGAGGGCAAATCTGCGTATCAGTCATGGCGGCCTCACAATGCTACAGGAGTTGACAGGGGCCGTGTTTATAAAGGATCTCACTCAGTTTCTGTTATTTACAAGTCTCCAGAGCAGTTAATTATTATCAGGAATCATTTTTACGTTTATGTTGTAATTTTCACTGATATATTCACGTTAGTTTGGTTGCCTATCAGGATTCGTTTTGTCGTTAGTTCCACCTACTGTACATATTCAGTATAGTTTAGCTGTGGAGTGTTTATTAGTTGTGCGGGTTTAAATGTAAGAATAAAGCTGTACGAGGTAATATATTTCAGCAAAGGTTGACTCGAGATGTTGAGAGTTCATGGCTCTAGGTTCTAAAAATGTCTCTAAGAAGACAGACCGGGGCACTGGGAGGAACCTTATATCTGTCACACGATGGCCCAGGAGTCATTGCCTGATTGATAAATACTAGGAATGAGAGACTGACTAGAAGAGTATATAGGAGTAAGGTGGAGAGGGGAGAGGGAGAGGGATACCGACCAAGCATGAAACGGGGGATTGCAGTGGAGAGATACGTGAGAGAAGGGTGTGTGAGTTGGAGGGAGGGCAACCAAATGGTAGAGGACAGGGCGGCATGGAGACGATTTATTTGTGGCCACCCCTTACGAGATTAAGGCGTCTGGCTATACAATAATACCGACAATATAAACGCACAGTAATTCAGTGAGTTAATTTTCTCAATATTTCAGAATCAGTAAGTTAATTTTCATATTTCAGCATCAGTGAGTTAATTTTCTCACTATTTCAGAATCAGTGAGTTAATTTTCTCACTATTTCAGAATCAGTGAGTTAATATTGTTACTATTTCAGAATCTGTGAGTTAATATTGTTACTATTTCAGAATCTGTGAGTTAATATTGTTACTATTTCAGAATCGGTGAGTTAATTTTCTTACTATTTCAGAATCAGTGAGTTAATTTTCTCACAATTTCAGAATCAGTGAGTTAATTTTCTTACTATTTCAGAATCAGATCGTAGCATGCGTCCTGGCAGCTGCAGTTCCGGGTGGGGATGCACACACAATCGACAATCACCGGAAGGGACTGGAAAGCGGCGACCCTTAAATGACCCTCTGTGTACGCCAGTCTTTTGCTACTGGTAAGGATTAAGGCAATTCTCCACTTTTGTGTATTCAAGTGATGTATGTTATTTTTCCATTTAGTCTGTGTGTGTGTGTGTGTGTGTGTGTGTGTGTGTGTGTGTGTGTGTGTGTGCATAGTAAACTGAAAAAAAAATACAAATAGGCTACTAGCGACATATACGCCCTCGGATGCATGTGCCAAAAAAAAAAAAAAAAAAAAAAAGGCCAAACTTTCTTCCGTTTGAGATCCATAGTTTCCTAAGTCGACGATGCTTTGGACTCAAATATCTGCCATTTTGTACGAACACGAAATCAGGTTTGGCTAGCCTCATTCGGTCAGTGCTGGGTATAGAGTGCTTATTTAAACCTTTGAGTCAGTGGCAGCGTCCTTCCATAATAATGCGGTTCTGCCAGGAGTCAAGAGTCACAAGAGTCGTATATTCAGCACGAAGAACAGTGACTCATATGTATCTCGAACCATTTTTTCTGTGTAAAAAGAAAGATGCAAAGGCTGGACCCAGGCAAAAAGATATCCATTCCAGAGAAAACTGAACAAAGGAGAGCAAGATCAACTATTCATTTCAAGCTTCGTGGACACATTACGTGTAAGAGGCTGGAGGTCGTAGGTAGAGGGAAATGCATACTAAGGAAGACAGGTCCAGAGTTGTCCAATTGCATCCATGAAGGACTGAGAATACCGATAAACTCTTACTTTAGAGAGGTGGATAGAGAAGGAGTGAAAGTGCGTTGCTAGGCGGGTATTGAGGGACGGTCCTAATGGGGAAGGAATGCAGGCAGACATTTCAAAAGACCAGTGACCAGTAACATTGGTGAAAATGGACGGATACTTTTATTTACCAGAAAAGAAAATGGACGGATACTTTTATTTACTAGAAAAGAAAATGGATACATTTGTGTACTAGGAAAGAAAATGGACGGATACTTTTGTTTACTAGCAAAGAAAATGGACGGATACTTTTGTTAACTAGCAAAGAAAATGGACGGATACTTTTGTTTAGTAGCAAAGAAAATGGAAGGATACTTTTGTTTACTAGGAAAGAAAATGGACGGATACTTTTGTTTCCTAGGAAAGAAAATGGACGGATACTTTTGTTTAGTAGCAAAGAAAATGGACGGATACTTTTGTTTACTAGGAAAGAAAATGGACGGATACTTTTGTTTAGTAGCAAAGAAAATGGAAGGATACTTTTGTTTACTAGGAAAGAAAATGGACGGATACTTTTGTTTACTAGGAAAGAAAATGGACGGATACTTTTGTTTACTAGGAAAGGAAATGGACGGATACTTTAGTTTACTAGGAACGCGGATATTGATGAAAGTAGACTGATTCTTTTGCTTTGGAGGAAAATTTCGAAAATGTGGAATTTCATCCTATACTCTCATCACTTTAACTTGGCGAAAACATCCCTCTGCCCACCTTGAATATTGAGCTCTAATAAGACGCTAATCCTGGAATTTGTTGCTAGTCATGATTAAGTTCAGTGGAAAGAATATTTGAGCCATGGTATTGTCTTACTCTGCCGCTGAGCCACGAGAAATGAGATGCAAAAGGACGAAAATATCCGTGTGTTTAAAATGGACGTACTCTTGATACAGAGGATTCCCTTTTATTTGCAACACGCGAGGGCTTTTGTTTTATATTTGCCGTGCCGTTTGCCACATCCACAAAGAATACAAACGCAAAATATATTAATACAAAAGACACATAACTGCTCAGAGTAAGTAAATACAGCAATATTTAATAACGCTTCTCTCTCTCTCTCTCTCTCTCTCTCTCTCTCTCTCTCTCTCTCTCTCTCTCTCTCTCAGAAAGTTAAGACCCTTATACTGCTTAGCGTTCTGTCTCGTTTATTCCTAAAATTCAGATTATCTCCAGTGTCTCCTTGTGTGAGTCTGTCTACTGCGTTTATATTCTGTCTGCTTGTCTGCTTATCTGTTTGTCTGCTTATTTTCCATCCATAATTTCTTTTTGTTAGTTTAACGTCGTTCTTGTAAAACATATATCTAGATGTCTGTGTTCGTCAAACTTTGTCTCTCTGTTTATCTGTTTATCAAGCTAGGTACCTATCTGTTAATCTGTCTGTCAGTCTGTCTGTGTGTAGCTATATGTCTGCCATGTCTGTTTACCTGTCTGTCTGTTTATTTATCTATCTGTGTTCTTCCACCTGTCTGTCTGTATATCTGTTCTTCCTCCATTTATTTGTCGATATATCTGTCTATTTTCGTCTCTCCATCATATATATCTATATGTATAGGTAGATAGATAAATGTGTTTGTCTATCTGTCTGTCAGTCTTTATATCCATACACACCCATTTGTCTATATATCTATCCCTAATCAGTCCCCAGCTCATGCGAGAGAGCGGAGAGAGGGTGGGGGGACGGACAGAGCTGGAATGCCAATCTCGAGACCCTGTGAAGAGCTACGTCCCTTGAATTTCTAACTAGCCATTGTATTTGCTAGCATGCCCCTTACTCCCTCCGCATCCGCTAGTGGTTGTCCTAGTTGTTACAGAGGTGGTGGTGATGGTGGTGGTAGTAGTAGTAGTAGCAGCAGTAGTAGTACTAACAGTAGTAGTAGTAGTTGTTGTTGTAGTGATGGTGATGGTGGTGGTGGTGGTAGTGGTGGTGGTTCCTTATAGTGGTGGTGGTAGTGGGGGGTGTTGAGGACAGTACCGGTAGTGTTAGTGTATAGGTTGTGATGGAGTGACAGTTATGGGAATGTGAAGGTGTTGTTGTACTGGTGATGGTAGTAGTTTGGACAGAATTCGTCGGTGACTAGAACACAATATTGAGTGGTAACTGTTACTGGATACTGGTTACCTCCTCCAACGAAGGTGGACGGAGGTTATGTATTCACCCGTATCTGTTTGTCTGTTTGCGTACAAGATATCTCAAAAAGTTTTTATCGGCCGTCAGTAAAATCTGGTGAATAAGCGGGCAGTAGATCAAGAACGAGTTGATTAGATTTTGAGGTGCACCCAGATCCGGATGGAAGTATGAACCATGAATATTATTGACGTTGTCGGAGGTATGCGCTATCTGAGATTGTGTAACAGGGCGAACTTAGACCGCAGACTATGTGAGACGTACAAGATTTGGTCTGGTAGGAAAGGCGTTGGGGGAGATATGTGTTCTCTTGAGTACTTTCTAGTTGTGATGTGATGTATCGTAGTAGTTATTGTAGAGATGACTGTGGCAGTGATGGTGGTGGTGGTGGTGGTGGTGGTGGTGGTGGTGATGGTGGTGACTGCAAGAATTACTGGTGGTGGTGGTGGTGACTGCAAGAATTACTGGTGGTGGTGGTGGTGGTGACTGCAAGAATTACTGGTGGTGGTGGTGGTGGTAGTTGTGATGTGGTGGTTATGCTGGTTGAGGACGTGTTAAGAGTAGTTGTGAAGACAGTGGCCAAAGGAGCTGGTCTTGGGGGTTCATGCTGGTAGCTGTAATGACGATACGGGTTGTGGGGACAGAAACACAGTGCATGATGGGAATAAAGTAAGTGAGATCAAAGCATTAGTGAAAGGTGAAGTAAGAAGTGAGAATAAATTAGTTTGTGGAATATGAAGTAAGGAGCGGGATTAAACTGGTTCGTGGCATAAGGAAGAGTGGGGGGAGCGAGGAAAGAGGTAGAGAGAGAGTGTGGGAGGTAAAGCAAGTATGTGTCGGTACGAAGATTGTGGCGTGGAAGAGAAGAGAGAAGAAAAGAGAAGAGAGGAGAGAAGAGGAGAAAAGAGAAGAGAAAAGAAGAGAAGACAGGAATAAGAGAAGAGGCATGACAGATAAAAGTAGTTGCGGTATAAAGTAGTTGCAGTAGGTGGGAGAAAAAAGTAGCAGTTGAGTTAGGGAGAGTGGGTGGAGAAAGAGAAGAGGTAGTGAGGAATACGAAGAGAGTGGTAGAAAGGAGAGGGGAGGAAGAAAGTGAGGATAAACAGGAGTTGGACAGAGAAGATAAGGGAGAGAGAGAGAGAGAGAGAGAGAGAGAGAGAGAGAGAGAGAGAGATATGCAGTGGAATGGTGAAAACAATAAATAAGCGAATGAAGGCATGAGAAGAGGGGGCAGGAGAGGTGTTAGGAAAGTAATGACGATATGCAAGAAGAGTGGGAGAGCAGAGAAGAGGTAGTGATGATATCCAAGAAGAGTGGGAGGGACAAGAGGGAGTAATGACGATGCCCAGGGAGAGTGGGAGAGTAGAAGGTAGGTAGTGTCGATGGTTGAGAAGAGTGAGAGAGGTGAGGAGAGTAGGCAAATAAAGACAGGAAGAAAAGAGAAGTACGGGGGTTAGAGAGAACGGTCATAAAAAGAAGAGGCGCAACTGAACAACCAGCTGTAAGAAAACCACCTGACCTAGAGACGAGATAAAGTACCCCCCAAAATGGTCACATCTCGTTATGAACCCTGCCCGTGCCCCTCCTGCTCCCCCCCCCCTTCTCTCTCTCTCTCTCTCTCTCACACACACACACACACACACACACACACACACACACACACACACACACACACACACACACACACACACACACACACACACACACACACACACACAACACCGACTTTCTACACGTCGTCCTACATTCCTCGCACTCTCCCTCCTTCACTGGCACAACTTTCTTCCGTCCTGGGCTGAGAGTCTTCTTTTTTTATGCAGAAAAGAAGAAATCCTATGCTTTGACCCAGCAAAACTTGTTTCTGCCAAATAAAATGAGCAAAAAGAGATATCCCACAAATACATGTGTCTTGCGGAGAAAATCTATCCTACCGTCATCCAGTCCTTGCTTGCCCCATCAACAATGTAGAAGCCCGGGGCAAGGTTACTGAACTCCGGTATTTAAGGCGAAGGTGACCAGCCTCACCCATCCCTTGGTGGCATAATGCGAGCAGTAAACTTCCATCCCCTGATAATAAATCCTTACAGGCTCAGCCTAAATGTAGCCCCTAAACCGACTAAACCACCAGGAGTCATTTGGTTTTAAGATTATCACCCAGGTATTAAATGGTTTCCTTGTTCACAGGAAACCATTTGGCTTGTCACTTAGTGTGGAGTCAACCGAAGGCAGCACTACAACTGATGAGTGGATGGTGGGCGCCCCCACCTACCACAGCCGCTGAAAATCATTATCATCATCATCATCATCATCATCATCTGGTCTTTAGCTTTTCTAAAGCGCCGCTTTTGCACCTTTATATTTACAAGAACTGTGACATTATTCATTTACTATACAAGTTTCACATGCAGAACTGACAGCAATCTAAACCGTTTAATCATCCATCACAGCACCGGTCAAGATCGTAGCTTCATGAAAAGAGGGAAGTTTTGATATTCAGCATAAGTCAACTGCTTCATGGATACCGGCAGTGTGTTATATAACCTTGGAGCCACCCAGGAAAACAACCGATCAGAGAAAGATGGCTGATGAACGAGTCCCGGTTCATTGAGGTGCAAAGGATGCAGACGGAAGTTTTAACAATTCAGCAAGATACTTCGATTCACCAAACATAGGTAAAAGAACCTTGAAAGTCACAAGACATAGACTAGTTTAAATTCTAGGTTTTTCTGACAGTCATTGCAGCTCAGTTATAAATGAGGTAGTGGGGGTTCTTGGGAGGGGGGGAGGGGGCAAAGATAGGCCATACTGCCCTTCGTTAATAGACTACGAGTATTTGGAAGTCCAGTCGATAACTCATTGCGGTAATCAACGCGAGACAAGACAAAATGATCATGAAACCAAACTGAAGCTCCGTTCATTTCGAGATGCTTGGCCACATTACATTTATAAGATTGGAAGTCATAAGCAGTGGGAAAGGCAGACCGAGTAGGGGTTCCAGAGTTGACCAGTTCCATGCATGAAAGATATACGGTAATACCGGATAACACTTGTATTAATACATTTCGACAGAAAAGTGGAGACAAGTAGTAGTTGTAGTAGAGTAGCGGCATTAGGAGTAGTAGTAGTTGTTTGTATTGTTGTTATTGTTTTATAGTTGTTGTTGCTGCTGCTGCTGTAGCCCTAGGATCATTGGAAATGTGAGCCCAGTGGACTACAGGATTAAAATTCCGCTTCTGCAGTCCACCATCCTCCTTTTAGTAGGAGGGAAGTAGTTGAGGGACTTGTATAACCAGATAGTTGAGCCACCTGGTTTAATCAATGCCACCGAAAGGACAAGGAGACTGTACGGTAGCATCTTTGAATCTCTTTCTGCAAAAACGAATTTCACTTACGAGAGAGAAAAATATCAGTGTAATTTCTGAAAAGACAAGGAAATGAGAAAACAGAAACTTTCCACGTCTCTTATTCTTCATCCAGTCGAAAAATCTGACCTATGAGAGGAAATAGGCCGTAACTCTCTGAATCTGGCCATGAATCCACATTTGCGAACCTTTTTGAGCTTAGGCTGCATAAAAAATAACGTGTTTGCACTGATGTTTCGTTCATGCAGCCGCCATACACAACACCACCAGAATATAATGGATAATAAAGCGAAAATATGCGAAAAACAAAGCGATTTTTGATAACAGTCAGCTCTTATGAAGATCTATTAATCCTGCAGTTTGAATAAGATCCTTGATAAAGACACACACACTCTTATCTGTCTTTGCATGCGGTGCAAGTTTTTCTCGCGCCCTCAGGATAGAGAATGAGTGAGGCGGCCCCCGAAGAAGTAGGTAAACCCAACCCTTTCTCTGTGATTCGCGCTCCCCCTCCCCCTTCTTTTTTTTTTCTTTTTTTTTTAAGGCTAACTCGTCGTGATTCCGAAGGGTTTGGTGGGCGGGGGTGGGTGGGAGATAGCCTTCCTACTTCTCTGTCCTAGCCTCTCCCTGGTGATTCTGGGCAGTTTGGTGGAGGGAGGGTGGGAGGAGCCTTCCTGCTTTTATGTCATTGTCTTTAACTCACAGAATAGTTACGCCAGTTATAATCGACCTTACAGCAGAGAGTCTAGGAAGGGTCAGTTGTGCTGTTGTTTGCTTTCCTTTGTACTCCTTTGTTAACAGAGAAAAATCCCATTGGTCAGTGGCTTCAAAACTACCTCGCGTCAGTCTTCTTCTACTTCTGATGCACCTTGGAACTATGCAGGGTAGTCCATATATAACGCGCCTCTTCCACTGCGTCAGGCTATTTGTTTGTGTTGCGGGAACGGCTCAGCCAGTATTATTAGTGTCTACCGTGAATCATTTATTCCTTTCCTACTCCCATTGCCACACATAACCAATAAACTAAGTCGTCCCCGCAACACATTAAGATACCTCCAGCTAAGTTTCTAGTGGAGTGCTATTTACAAACGACCCTGAATTTAGAATTAATATAAATTATCGTGTATCGTCAAGTGAAATCCTAGCAGTCAGAGGGTCAAAGAAAACGGCGGAGTAAAAAAATAATGTACTCAGAATTTCACCGAGAGAAAGTATGAAACATCCTTTGGTTCCGCGTCGTGTTCTGGCTGACATTGGAGGCTTCGTACCACCTTTTACTTGACGATTTATTGTGCATATTATACTGATACAAGGCAGGTATGACAGGTGCAAGGATGGCATTGAGTATAGCATCTCTCTCTCTCTCTCTCTCTCTCTCTCTCTCTCTCTCTCTCTCTCTCAGCCTCTTGTCAATGCTCCCCCATGCTCCCACATAGCCTTCATTGGTGCCACGATTGCAGTGATTGGCAGTATTGGGAATGAAATACGACTAGCCAGAAAAAAAAAAGAATTGCAAGTTACTCCGATTTCTGCATGTAATAGGAGTTTTAAGCTATTTCTGTACGACCTACACTCATTTTGTGACAGCTGACGAGTTTATTTGTTTCACACACACACACACACACACACACACACACACACACACACACACACACACACATACAGACTGATAGATAGATATAGATATACATACAGATGAGGATAAAGTGAGGGGAGAACTATCTACTATCATTATATGTTGCCAAAATATTATCTCATGAAGGAGAGAGAAACATCGCAATGGCTGTTTTCTATAATGGATAAGTTTAGGACACAAAGAAATCGATTTATGCTGACTCCAACCTGATTCTCTTGTTTATCTTTTCCCCACCGCCAAATCGGTAACAAGATCTGAAAATTACAAACTGATTATGTATTTAAATTCTTGAAGACCACTGGGAGATAACCTTCCAAGCCAGCATCAGTAAAACAACCATGATTTTCTGGCCGGAGAACCGCCTGAGTTGCTGATTCAAGCCACACGAAGGAAAGTCAGCAAGGAAGGTCGCCAGAAGACGAAATAACAAGTGACTGACAATTCTCTGCCCGCATCCCACACCGCCACCACGCAGACCCAGCCAACCTACTCCCCCTATCTTTAAAGTATGAGGACGCGAAGGTACAGGAATAGACGTTAAAATAATATTGCAGTATTTGACAGCACGTTTGTTTTAACCTAACAAAAAGATCTCTAACTCCCTTTGGTTGACGGCCAAGTGTAGTCAAACAGATGGGTCAATTTAACTGGTAACCAACGATTCATTGCTGCCTCATAACCAAGGTGCATCTCAAATTACATGCAATCAAGACTTGCGCCCTTGTTCCTGTCAGTGAAGGAAGCTCCCTAACACCTTTTCCTAAGTGATTTGCTTTTCTTATTACATCTTACTGTCCTGTGTAACATATATCCTTCAAACGTTACCATACTCAGCATAAAATAATTTACAAAACGATATTAGCCAACCATATCCAAAAATAAATCGCTAAGGAAGAGGTGTCAGGGAGCCTCCTTACTCGACGAGAATATTGGACTTGGTGTTCGAGTTGTTGGATTGGCTCAGTTCCCTCAGGTGAAAAAATCTAAAGCAAACAATCCCAAGCTGGTGACATTTCGTTTGGCAACACCTGTGACGTATCCAGGAGGAGGGGGGGTGGAGGTTACACTTGGTACCCTATATATCCCTGACTCACAATACAGAGAGAGAGAGAGAGAGAGAGAACACAAATATCCTTGTTATTGAAAATCTGCCTTCGCCTTCACCGTCAGAATCCCAAGTCATCACTGTTAACTTCAGTCACTTACGTCGATTTTCTTCTTGCATATTTTAATTTTCGGACGATTATGTTCAACTTAAGAAGGATCCGTAATAGTGCAGGGATTTCTATGACATTATCTAAAATCTGCAGTTCATAAAAATCTATCCTTAGCTGAAAAATTAAATCATCTGGAGATGAAAAAGAATAACAGAAAACACAAGTCGTCTCTCCCCTAAATCCGGGGCTCCTGTAACAGAACTGACGTGTACAAAATATACTAGCCTTGAAATGGGGCAAAATAAAAAAATAAAAATAAAAAATAGCCTCGAAATGGGACAAAATTTAAACATTTTATAAAAAACATGTTAATGCGCGCCATAAGCAATGGGTCAGCAACACAGGTGAGGAAAAAATAGCCTTGAAATACGGCAAAATTAAAGAAAAAAAAATAAAAGGTGCCATAAACACGGGATCAGCAACCCAGATGGGGAAAAAAATAAACTATCCTTGAAATGGGGGGAAATTAAAACAAAGAAACATTAAAGCCCGCTATAAACATTGGATCAGCATCACCAATGACGCTACACTTCATCACGTCCGCACACTCCCTTCCCGCGCATTTTCAGTGTCGTATTCAGCAAAACGGGCGACCACAGGGAAGAGAGATGGACCTTAACCCGCTGACCCCGGGGAAATATTTTTCCTTTTGATTCTTCCTATTTTCAGACGATTTTATTTGACCTGAGAGAGGCCTGTCGTACTGAAGGAGGGCTATGGTTAACCCCTCCAGTTCGAAATATCTCTCCTGTGCTGAATAAAATCGTCTGAAGAGGACTGAGCGGGTTAAATCGATCGCAAAGAGAAAATTTTCGTTCAAAAATATTAAATTTTGCAATATTAAAAAAACAGCAAAATACAGGAAGACAGAATGCGAGTAATAATGAAAATTGTATAGGATAGCATACAGGTGCCTGAAATGTGTGTAAATTACACGTAGATAAAAACATACGGTGTAAAATAGTGAAAATGATAGGTACAGGAGAGCATACTGTGTGAAAGAGTGAAAATTATATGTACAGGAAAGTATAGGCTACGGTGTGAAAGAGTGAACATGGTGTGGGAAGCGAGTAGGTATGTAACGTGAGGAGGGAGGGCCCGGTGCTGCTGGTTAAGGCAGGGTGTGTGTGTGTGTGTGTGTGTAGAAGCAGCCAGTAGAGTTGCCAACACTCGCCTACCACCCCACACCTCACCACACCCCACCACATACTTACTTCACTTACCCTCATTTTACTTTTTTTCATGGAGGGGAGGGAAGAGGACTAAACACAGCAAGGAAGTGTGTGTGTGTGTGTGTGTGTGTGTGTGTGTGTGTGTGTGTGTGTCAGACAGACAGACGAATGTTTGGCTACAGGATTCTTTCAGTGACATTTAATTTTATTTCAGGAGACGACCATTTATATGAATATGAAAAATATATAAATAAAATATGTATCGATATAAATACATTATATATATGTATATACAGTATATACGGTAATATATTTATATCGGTACCGTATATTTTATACAGTATATTTATTTTTATATTTATTTTTGTTTTCATAAATAAAATTAATACAGCGCAATATATAAAGAAAGGTACATTATTTGGAATATATATATATATATATATATATATATATATATATATATATATATATATATTTATTTATGTATTCTATTATTTATTTACTTATTTAGTTTATAAATATGAGGCATGTTATGGCCAGTGGCGTTGTACCGAATGGAAGTTAAACTTTTCACATTTAGAGCTGCTTCATCAAATGAGTTTATGTTACAAACATTACTTATCAATTTTAGAATCAGATGCGCGCCTCTCATGTGAGTGCAGTGTCAGCGGCGCCCCGGGTGCGGTCGGGATCCCAGCTGACTCCTCGGCCAGCAGTCTGGTCTACAGATATACCGGTAACAGGGAGGTATAACCGGAAATATAAATAAGAACTGTGGTTAGAATGTCGCAGTTGCAGTCACCGCCCAGCACGCGTCCCATCCCAGAGTTGAGTGGAAGTGTTTCGCCTGTGTTGTGCGAAGAAAGTGTGTCACACTTCAGTATACTGAACTACTGTAGCCTAACCTTGGACCGCTCCACCTTGAACGAGTGAAATTGGATTGGTTGTTATAAGGAAGACCACCAAATAGCCGAGGGAAATGGCTGCGTAATAATAATAATAATAATAATAATAATAATGATGATGATGATAATAATGATGATGATGATGATGATAATAATAATAATAATAATAATAATAATAATGATAATAATAATGTCGGTAACCTCATCATCGTCGTCATCACCATCGTCGTCATCATTGTCAGCATCATCATCATCATCATTATCATCGTAAATAATAATAATAATAATAATAAATACCTGTACTTCCAGAGAATAAACACACAGTCGCTGTCAAAAGCCCTGTTGCGTGTCCCGCTTTTCTATCCATGCACTTTAATCTGTGTCGTGAATCTGCAGCAGTCGACACTGAGGAATTCATTTGCACTCAGATTAATTTCATCCACTGCGCTGATTTTCTAGGTTAGTAGCGAGAGAAGCAGCGAAAGTGTCAGAAATTTTGATGCCGACTGTACAGGTTTATTCAGTCAATCGGTGGAAGTTCTCACTGAGCAGATAAATACGCCTGATAGATAAAGGGATAACAAGTAGACACAATAATATATTCAAAGTACACTGGTTCGTTGCTTTGGATCTACAGTTCGATGTTGTTTCATTGAGAGAGAGAGAGAGAGAGAGAGAGAGAATATTGGGGGCCTTTCTTTTAATGGCAAGAAAGAATATAAAGTACATGTTTAATAATAAGATTCAGATTAACCCTTTCATGGATGGGACGACTAGTATTATATTCCAACCTAAGCCAGAGTTTTTTTTTTTCTTTTTTTACACCTCTGAGTCATAGGAGCTTTGCAAAATAAAACTGTCATCATTAACCCCTTTAATGATCTGCACAACTCTTTTTCCGATTTGATTCAGCCGAACCTAAAAACATAAATACTCTCGCTATATTCCTTTTACTCAGACTTGGCCAAAAATTCCCATCTCTCCATCTTGAATGCTGATTTGTAAGAATAGAATGACACTAGATTATAATGCTAGTCACGAAGAAGTGCTATGGAAAGCAGAGTCGTAGCATTGTCTTTTTCTGCCCCTGAGCTACGCGAAATGAGCTGCAAAAGGACGAAAATCTGGGCCAAGCTAGAGTAAAAATAGTCCAGGAGCCATTTCATTGTAGGGACAACTCTAGTATTCTCCTCCAGCTGAAAATTAAGCATAAAGCCTGAGAACTATTTAAACGTAGCCACCAAAGATAATGTCGCTTCAATATCCAAAATTTAGCCTCTCATCTTAAACATTAACATCTAAAAATATTGGCCGTACAAACACTTTCCAAGGTTTCATCCCATCAGTCCCAGAACATGTTTTTTTCCCTACGACCAGGCGATGTTACTCGCATGAGATTTTTTTTTGTTTTCACATTGGAAGGATTAGTTTTTGCCTGTTTTCTCCATCATCACAAGAACTCTCCCAAAATCTTACACACAGACACACACACACGCTGGGAGATATCAACGAATAAGCCAGTAAAACACGCACCCAGAATGAAGGGGTTAATTGGAGTGAATGGATGTGTGGGCCTTTTTCGCTGATAACACTCCAATTTTGTAGTTTCTTGTGCGTGTTAGTCCATTCCACCCTATTTAAGTGTCAGTGATGATGATGATGATGATGATGGTGTTAGTTGTGGTAGTAGTGATGATGATGGTGATGATGCTGTTAGTGGTGGTGGTAGTGATGATGATGCTGTTAGTGGTGGTGGTAGTGATGATGATGTTAGTGGTGGTGGTAGTGATGTTGACGATGACGTTCGTGGTGGTAGTGATGATGATGATGATGATGATGGTCGTGGTGGTGGTAGTGACGATGATGATTATGGTATGGTGATGATGACTGCCACAATCTAATAAATAAATTGAAAACTGGCAAAAAAGTGGACTCCGTTGTATCACAGTGGAAATGGGATGATGATGATGATGATGACGAGGAGGAGGAGGAGCAAGAGGAGGAGGAGGAAGGAAGGAAGGAAGGACGGTCACATGTAAGCAGCAACAAGCACCTCAATTGCTACAATGGGCTAAACGCTACAGACCACCACTTGGCCAACAAAAAAATTAATAATGCACAAAAATAACAAAGAAAAAACAAATAATAATAATACTAAGACTCCACGACCTTCAACCCTACAAAGTGCCACGTTGTACAGTCGCCAACAAAATTCATGTCCTTTCTTCTGCTTGTCTCTCCATGGGCTTTGAAAATCGGTCTGGCTGGGTGAATCTAGAGCAGACAACACGAATGACACTAACCTGAGGAGAAATAAACATCGGTAGTGTCAATTACTGCAGATTTTCGAAACTGATTTTACTAGTCCTTGGAATGAGAAACATGAAACAGGACTGGATTTATTTTATGTATTTATTTATTCTGTTTATTTTTATTTATTCATTCATTTAGTTATTTGCTCATATAGCGCGTTTCCTTTATTCTGACAGACATCCCTGACCCGTTTCATTCTATTAATGGCAAAGTGTAGTTAGACTGTAGGGCCGATTTGACTATAGTTCTTCCACATTAATTTGGCACAGAGTTTCGTCCTCCTACCGCATATTTTACGAAGCTCATTGGCAGAATAAAACAGTCCTTTGGTTCTACATCCTTTTCATAGCACTTGTTCTTGACTCGCATTATATTCTAAGGTTAATCTGTTATCATAGCTCAGTATTTAACATGGTAAAGTGTCAGTATTCGGCAGAGTTAAAATAAAAAGAGTAGAGTAGCCAAAGAGTTTAATTTCCACCTCATATCAAAAGTGCAAGTAATTTCATGCAACTTCGACATAGTAGTCAAAGGTGTGACAGTGACCCAGTTCCTTCAGATGAAAACCAACCGACTATAGCACAATTCAGACCAACACACCTTAACCATACGGGCAGGGAGGTGGGGGCCACAAAACCTCCCCTCTTCAAATCCCAACCCTTTGTCATCTGCCCTAACCCTTTCGCCGTGGTTGGTGTACTGGAGCGTTCAAGATAATACGAGACTTTCTTCAGCTGAGAGACTTGCCATAGTTCTTTCATCTTAACTTCGCCCAGACTTTCGTACTTTTGCAGCGTATTACACATAGCTCAGTGGCAGGAAAAGACAGCATTACGGCCCTACATTTTTTCAGTAACACATCTTTGTGACTAGCATCATAGTTTAGTTTGAACCTCTTGTTGTGGCTCGGCATTCAAGATGGAGAGATGGCAGTTTTTAGGCCAAGTTAAAGTGAAAAGAGTATAGCAGTCAAAAGCTTTAAATACTCTGCTCATTTTCTCCTTAAGCTACACGTACGAATTGTTACGAGTGAGCGAGCGAAGCGAGCAAGCTATATTTTTTCTCAGTTAAGTTTGGCAATGAGCTGCGCGACCCGGTCCTGCCCGACCTGACCGTCACGCTAATTAAAAGCTAATAACTTTACTCCAATGTGATGTAGAGCTGAAATTATTTCTGCATGCGATACAATCATCCAGTAAATTTTGTTATCAACTAGAAATTCACCCATAAAGGTATAGGAACCCCCTGGAATCTCGAGTTTTTCAAGTGTGTGTGTGTGTGTGTAAGAATGTCTTTCGTTCCAGTATTTTTTTCATTGTTCAGCTACCATCATGAAGAAATATCAGAGGGAAACTCTGATGACATGGCGCTCGCTTGCACGTCACGCGCTCGCAGAGCGCACTTTACTGGTGGTATATTAAGGCTAACACCAAACTACTTTTTTGACAACATATTCCAACAGTAAAGGGATTAATGACCGTTGCCGTCGATGGTCATAAATATATTCTTGATTAATCATACTGAATTACTAGTTTAACTCCTTCACTAGAATGACAATTATTTCTTTTTAATGGGACCATACAGGATGATTTTCTTCGTTAGGAAGTCTCTCTCTCTCTCTCTCTCTCTCTCTCTCTCTCTCTCTCTCTCTCTCTCTTCTGAGACCTTGAAGACGACGACAACGCACCAGATGGACGACACTTTAAGCCACTTTGGGTTAGATTAGGTTGATGGCGGGAAGTGGGAGCGCTCCTGAACTCGGTTTCCGACGCGCGGGGTTATTTTATTTATTTTTAGAAACGGAATTTGTTCTTTATTTTTACATTTATTAATCATTTATTTTTAGTATTTTTACGTATGATGAGTTTGTCTCTTCTAATTTTTTTTTTTACGTTTTTTTTTCTTTTTTGCATGCGTCATTTTCGTTGGTATTATGGTCGTTGTTGTTGGTATCATCGCCGTTGTTGTCGCCTTCGCTGGTGTCATCGCTATGGTCGTTCGTTTCTGTTGATACTATCGTCATCAGCGTTTTTTTTATCAAGTAGTGTCTTCCTGTTCACTGGGATTATGGTCGTTTTCAGTGGTATTATCATTAATCAGTTTCTGTCGTTATTGTTATCTTCACTGGTCCTGTTATTATCGTCGTTTTCACTAGCATTATCTTCATTACTGTCGTAATTAATAGTATTGTTTTATTCACGGTCATTGTCACCACCATCGTTTTCACAGGTATTATCGTCGTTTTTCACTGGTATTATCGATTTCACTGGTATTATCGTCGTTTTCGCTGGTATTATGGTCGTTTTCGTTGGTATTATTGTCGTTTTCACTGGTACTATCTTCGTTTTCTCTTGCAATATCGTCGTCTTCTTTGGTATTATCGTCCATTCCATTCGTATTGTCGTCAAATGCACTTGTATTATTGTCCTTTTCACGAGTTTTGGCCTTGTTTTCACTGGTATTATTGTCCATATCACGGCTATCGTCGTCTTCACAAGTATCATCGTCCCTTTCAGGAGTAATGTCGTTTTCACTCGTTTTATCGTTCTCATTCACAGTATTATCGATGTTTTTACCGGTACTATCGTCATTGTCGTCGCCTTTCATTAGTAATATCGTCGTCCTCATCGCTTTCCACTAGTTTATCGTTATTCTTATCGCTTTTCACCAATAGCTTCCTCGTTCTCATCGCTTTTCACTAATATTATCATTATTCTCATCGCTTTTCACTAGTATTATCGCCATTTTCATCCCTTTTCACTTATCGTCATTCTCATCCCTTTTCACTAATATTGTCATTCTCATCCTTTTCACTATTGTCATTCTCATCGCTTTTCACTAGTTTTATCGTCGTCCTCGTCACTTTCACTAGTAATATCGTCATACTTGTCACATTCATTGGTATTATTGTCATTATTTGCCAGTTCACGTGGCAAGTTTCTGCATGTTTTTCTGTTTATTGTTCTTCTGCAAGCTTTCGGATTTATTTTTACAGGAAGTGCATCAGGACAAGCGAAATCTCATTATCTATTTATTCCTTGTTCTTCCTGAGAGAGAGAGAGAGAGAGAGAGAGAGAGAGAGAGAGAAAGAAAGAAAGAGAGAGGGAAGGGGGGGGGGCAGCTGGACCAGAGTTTGCGAATTCGGTCCCTGTAGGCGTAAAAATAAATAAATTAACAGGGTGATTCATATTTTACAGTATAATCTTGTCCACTCCGCCGGCCGATTTCTCGTGTGTTGCGGGTACGGCTCAGTCAGCGTTGCCAATGGTTATCCTGCTACATTTCGACCAACCCACTTAGAATACGGCCCTGTTGGTGTACTGAGCAGAATAAATCGCTAAGGAAAAGATGTTACGGTATCTTAAAAGCCAGTTAGAATACGGCTCATTTATTCTTGAGTTAACACTTCATCATCATCATTATCACAAGTGTACATAATGGGGGAAATAGTAGCGAGTAGGAGAACATCATCATCATCATAATCATCATCATCATCACCACCACCACCACCAGCACCACCACCACCACCATCATCATCATCATCATCATCATCATCATCATCACCACCACCACCACCACCACCACCACCACCACCACCACCACCACCACCACCATCATCATCATCATCATCATCATCATCATCACATTCACCATCATCATCATCATCACCTTCACCACCACTACACCATCATCACAACTTTCAAAATAGTGGAAACAGTAGCGAGAAAGAGAAGGAGGGAGGGGTGGGGGGGCACGCAAGGAGCATAGACACCAGCCGAAAATAACCCCAAGCCGGTTTGCGAGCCCTCAGTGGAGCCAACTCACTTTACCGCACCTGCCCCGCCACCACTACCCTACCTGACCTTTCCTACCTACTTAGGACCAGGGGTGGATTGTCTGCTTGTTTGTCTGTCTGTCTGTGTGTCTATCCGTCTGTCTGTTTAGCTTTATCTATTTATTTTTCCTGTCTGTGTCAGGCTGTCAATCATTCCGTATATATTTCTGTTTGTCTGTCTGTCTACCTGTCTCTGTCGATCTGGCTGTCTGTTTGTCTGTCTGTCTGGCTGTCTGCATGTCTGTCTGTTTACACCTCTATCTATCCATGTGTCTGTCTCAATAGGCTATCTGCATCTAACTTACCTTTCTGTCTATCTATGTATCTGTCAATCTATGTGTCTATATATCTGTATCCAGACTTCTTAATCCCGGATGGGGTGGCCACAAACAAATTGTCTCCACTTCGTCCTGTCCCCCGCCAACAAGCAGCCCTTCCTCCACCACTCTCCTATAGGTTACCGCTCCACCCCGTCCCTTAACATTACTACATTCGATCTGAACACTTTTTACTTTCCTAGGAAGGTCTAGGACTAGGTTAGGTTAGCATGTTAAGTTAGATTAGGTTTGTCAAGTATGGATAGGGTTAGGGGAGGTTAGACAAGGCTAGGCTAGGGTAGGGTAAGGTAGGACAGGATAGGGAGAGATAGGCTGGGTTACATTAGTCTGTTAGAATAAATTTGGTTAACGTAGGATCGGTTAGATTAAGAGATTTTTTGCTGTGTATAATGTAAAAACGATCATCTGGGAGGGCAGAAATTATCCTACCCATCTTCACCCAATCATCCACCTCAGTCAGCGGCTTCAGTAATCTCTTGGAGTTGCCCAGTAGGTCAGTCACACACTTAGATTTTTCGGAGGCAGGGTGCTTCACTGTCATAGACTTTAGCGTCGCTCTATGTTGTCGCTCTCATGGTCCCGCATCTCACTTTTGTACATAGTTAATTAGCTTTAACTTCAGACGATTTTATTCAGCTCAGGAGACGATATTCAAACTGGAGGGATTAGATTATAGCCGCCATCAGCACCTTCACTACGAGGCGGGTCTCCTAACCAGAATGAAATAATATGGCATTAGCGAGAACGTGCTAAATTAAAAAAATAAATAGATAAACAAATAAAGCATCATCGTAGTCTAGGAGTTAAGTTCCTCACCCAAAGGAGAGAGAGAGAGAGAGAGAAAGCATATCTACCAGTCTCAAACAAGTCGTACTACACTTTACCACTGACTGTTTATTTCACATGCCATGGGGTTCTGCAGTATATAGCAAAAAAAAAAAAAAAAAAAAAAAAGGAAAAAAAAAAAGAATTAAAAAAAAAGAAAAATCACGCCACTCAGCAGGCAATTTAGATTTTCATCAGTTTCTTTTAACCATTCCCCCCGATACTCTCACTCCTTCATGTGTGTAACAGGTCAACTCTGGAACTGGCTTCCTCTGTCTGTATTTCCTACCGCCTATGACCTCCAGTGTTTTTAAACGCAGTGTGTCCAGGCATCTCGGAATGAATGGATCTTGACTTGGCTCCCCATTATCATGTTTTTATATTTTTTCTTGGAGGGAACAATCTTGCGGGCTTCAATCCTTTGGTTCTTTCTTCCCTGCATAAATAAGAAAAAATATTATGCCGACGTACAGTGCATTTTATTTACTATTGGACTCTTTTATTCAGCTTAGGAGGAAATTGTTCTGGCTGGAGATCTTTGATAGACGCATCTTAACCTATTAATTAAGAGTGGCGTTTAGCGTCATTTGGAACTGTCCAAAAAAAAAAAAAAAGTACGTCATCAGATTCAAGACGAGTACTGCCATTATTATTTTTTTTTCACAAGACTCCCCTGAATCTCACCATTTCTAGTGCCGTAATGTGAGCCGTATTGCAAGGGGCACAGGCGTCAAATACTTTTTTCTTAGCACTTGAGTCTGTGCATTACACCATATTCTCTAGTGTGTTGTTTACATCGTTTTAATATCGACACAGCTTGCATCCATGACATACTGTACAAGAGGATATTTGAGGTGTAATGAGCAAAATAAATCGCTGTGGAAAAAGTGAAATATCCAAAGCCACTTCCAATGCGGCCCCGTATCTCCCTCACACCTTCACACCATTAAAATCATACTTTAAGCCTACAAGAGAATACTGAAGTGTAATGCGGAAAATAAATCGTTAAAAATAAAGTGTTACGAACTCTTCAGTCACTTGGAATACAACCCTGATATGTCGTCACACAGGACACACACATCACAAAGCCAGCCAGGAGACAGGACATGTGTCCTGTCCTCCCCCCTTACTATTTATTAACCAGACCATACCCCAATGACCGGGCTAATGTATGGCCCGGCCTACACTGTATGTGCAGGAAATCTTTAAACGAACGAAAGTCACACAGGAGTTTTCTTAGCACCCCTTCCTCAGCGATTTATATTGAATATTATACCTGAACAGTCACCTCTGTGCTTTTAATATCGTTATATATATATATATATATATATATATATATATATATATATATATATATATATATCGACATACTTTGCAAGTGCACACAAGAGGACACGTGATGTAAGATGCAGAACAAATCGCTAAGTAAAAGGTGCTACGAAGCCTACTGTGCGACATTGAATACGATCTCACACCTTCGTTCTCCCACATTCGCGTCTCTCGGAATTTCAGAAAATCTCCCACGGGAATGTCACAAGCGTTGAAGTCGCCACTGTGGGGGATAAAGCAGTTGAATTTACATCATGGCGTCTTTATCGATAACTGGAGTGCACTACAATAATGAACAAAGGCGTCGCACACTCACCAGTTCCACCAGCTTTACGATGCCAGGACCTGTCTTGAAGTACTGCAGGCAAAGACTTATTCCTGAGGACTTCTGAGGGGCGGCATAGGTCGGGGTGGTGGTGACGGTCGTCGTGGACACTTCTGACTTGGTGTGAGTCTCGGCCATCATGTCTCGGTTTAGGGTTTGCGCTTGTCTCCTCCTAGAGTCGGTAAAACTCAATGGGCGTCACGCACAGACACGCGCACATCCACCTCCCGCACTAGCTCGTAACGCACTGATAGCGAGGTTGGATTCGGACCAGCCCAGCGGCCCCTGCTTACTCTGACACTCCCTCCCCTCCTTATACCTCCTTCCCTCCTCTGCTTACTCTGACACTTCTTCCCCTCCTTCTACCTCCCCTCCTCCCTCCGAGCGTGACCAATCCCCTCCGCTCACCTTCGTCCCTCGCCATCGTCATACACCCTGCCCACCTCCGGTGCTAAAAAGAATCACGTTTCTTGCTTGCATTTGATGTTCTACACAAATCTGCAACGTGGTTGAAGGGAAAACTAGTGATAAAGCTGGTGGTAGGATTAGATAACAAAACCCCCCGAGTGACGGGATTTAGGGGATAAGGGAAACAGCTCGCCGAGTTGTGCTGTATAACTTTTCAAACATCCTACCTTCTCAGCAGTGTTACTCTGTCAGTTTCTTAGAGGACATCAGGTAAATTTGTTTTGGTACAGATCATCAGAGAAGTGTTCATGTCCCATGTAACGCCGCGAGTCCGCAAACTGCATATTAGCCGGTAATGACTAACCAAATGCATTTTAAACGCGATGCCGACTAGCTGTATATATATATATATATATATATATATATATATATATATATATATATATATATATATATATATATATATATATATATATATATATTGATAGATAGATAGATGGATATATATATATATATATATATATATATATATATATATATATATAATGTGTGTGTGTGTGTGTGTGTGTGTACATAAAGCCTACCGGTACTCATTTCCTTCGATAAGAACCACTGAGGATGTATGCATTTCTTAAATGGCTCAGATGGGCGAGCCCTATTGTTTTCATCAGGTGGGCGTTGCCTTATTGTTTGAAAAGCATGTGCGTCCAGCCTACGGTCAGAAATCGCATGCGTTTGTGACCTTTTTTCCATAGGTGGACAAATCGTCGTGACATGTTGTTCCATGATAATAATATGCTGGCCGCCAGTGTGTCGTGTATGCAGAATAAAAGAGTTGCGTGGCACTCACAGACTCACCTTCAGTTGGCAAAGCGACATGGCTATCTATTACCCTCACTATTTTCTACCTATTACTTTTTTTTATTTAAATTGTGTATTCTATGATTTGGCCTTACCCTACCTCTTTCTACTAAATTTCAGGAGACTGATATGGACCTATTGACTTCAGTGAATACAATGTCAGTGCTTAAAAGTAAATAAATGGATAAATAAATAAATAGATAAATAAGAGATAGAGACAAAGGAAAAAATCTGCAGATGCTTTTGATATCATGACGTATACCAAGGCATTGTTTGGTGATGATTTTGGTATAAGACCATATATTACAAGCATCGAAGGGTAAGTAAATATGAAGGATAAGCGCCCCTATAGACAACCCAGAAATTAATGCCTCAGTCTCTTTCCGTTTCCGAATTACAGATAAAGCTGACATGATTGCCTTCTTGTTCAGGAATGCACCCTCATCACCTTGTGTCCATCAATAGCAACAGTTTATATACAGAGGTTATACTCGCTACCGGTGAAACATATAACTGAGTTGGAAAGTATAACTGTGGGATAGCTTACGGCATGGTGTGAATGATGAAGTGGCGTAGATAACCCCCTGCACAGAAGCCCAGGTCTGCTTTGGCCTCCGTAACCGTTTTACCGTGATGTATTTTTCATTCAACTCAGAGCCCTACCGGACGATGTTATTGAACTTAAGGAGGACCTCGAAATCTGAAGGGGGTTAATGAATGCTGCTTCTGACCCCTCCAGTTGAGAAGGTTAACGTCTGTCACGTACCTGTTGAGTGCTTCTTCTACCATGTATTCTGTGATTACATTGGCCTGAACTAACTGTGAATGCTGAAAGAACATGTTGTAGTCGTAGCTGTAGCCCCAGGTTCATCTAAAACGTGAACCCGATGGACTCCAGGCTGATGCTGTCCTCCGGTAGTTCACCATCTTCTCTCGGGAGATAGGTGGCGGGAGTTGGGGGGGGGGGAGATGAAGGACTTTTATATAACTGGGCAACAGATATCCCCACTTATGTCGGTGCTACCACGTGAAGGTGTCCTTCCAGCACCGAACCGTCGCGCTACGTGTAAATTAACTAAACAAGTACCTGTGTCCGGAGTCGGGTCCATCTGTGTGATCTGTGCGACTGTACAGGGCCACTCATCTTTCAGAAGGATCATTTGCGAGTATATTGATTTATTTGTGTAGCATAATCACATTGCTAACAAAGCACCATTAAAGAATTAGTATAAAAGATGTCTCTCAGTTTCAAGTAATGCGAGGTGACTTTACCACCATTTGAACTTGGGAGTAACTCGTCAGTGATAATGATGATGATAATAATAATAATCCCTGTCTCATTGTAGGAACTAAAAAACAGAGGAGGGGGTCCCTAGTCCCCTCACCCCGCCCCGTTTAGTCGCCTTTTACGACACGCAAGGAATACGGTGGCAGAATTCTTCCTAATACAACCTGGTTGCAGATAGTAGTACAGTACCACCCCATAGTGCGGCCAGACTCCTTTAAGAATGTGGCAACTTTAATTAATTTCACCAGTCACAGGCCGTTCACAAATCTCTGAGCTGGTTTACATAGAGTATATCCTGTTTTCCGTCCAATGAGAGAATTCAGTGCATTATCTTTCAGCAGTCAGCACAAATGAGACTCTCCTTCCATCACTCTTCATCGCCAGCTTCACTGGCTGTTCTGTAACTCTTCTCAGGGCCTCTCTCTTAGACCCACCCATCCATGTTCAATCACGGGAACATCACACACCCTCGTCTCGTTCCAATACTGATACTAAAGCACTCAAACTTCCATCCTCTCCTACACAGGCTTCACTACCATGATAAAAACTCTAACATTCAACAGTTTACCGACCACAGTTACATTTGTGACACCGAAAACCACTGCATTCACCCAGTTACACGCGTTATTCCGGATCCCTGAATGTTATACAGTATATGCTTTAGAGTTCCCGTATGCATTCTCCAAAATCTGACTCACACGTGCGCTACTGCTTTAAAAACTGTCCATCTTGTCATTCACCAGACATTATCATCTCTTCCTCACCTTCTGTATTTTTATTCTCCCATACAGCTTTCCTACAACACTCAGTAAATTTCTCGTGTAATTGCTGTACCGACTTGGATTGCCTTTACTTTTGCAGTCTGAAAAAAAAAAAAAAAAAAAAAAAAAAACATCATGTCCCTGGGATTCCATCGATGTGAAAATGAACGAGTTCTGCAGACACTCATGAATCTGTTAACCCGGTGCCTCAAAAAATTATCACTCAGTATGTGAAGTTTTATGCAGTTTGAATCACAGTGATTGCCAAGGATAGTAAGTGCACTTATAATCACAGGGTGACCCATATATAACCATGCTTCGTCCATGTTTCAGAATACGTGCGGTAAGAGGGCCGATACTTCTTGGGTTGATTGTACAAGGGCAGAGTCACAGTCTTCTTTCTCACTACTGTTACAGCACTCATTTAGGCCTCCTGGTACATTTCCCATAAATATTAAAATTAGTCTCCCCGCTACATGTTGTCAGCTCAGTACAGTATATACCTCATTAGTATTTCCTGTCTTCATTTCTTCAGTCTCTTCACAATATTCTTCCCTTCAGCAAGTGTCGCATTCTCAGTAATCACATTTCTTCTTGTAAACAATTATGAATACCACTGTTCTACTCTCGTCTTTCCTAGCAATAGTAGTAGTAGTAGTAGTAGTAATAGTAGTAGTAGCATTTACTCGTTCTTCCGTTTGACAGCATCTCCCACCCACATCTTTAATATTTTCAAACTTTTTTCCGCACTTCTTACATTATTATGCCTCTTTCCAAAATATTTTCCTGTTTTGAGAGTAACTTACATTTTCATCTAGCTTCACCCTTTTACCTCTTTTTCTTATTTCTATATTCTGACTTATTCAAAACAAATCGCTTTTATCAATTCTTTGTATTTTTTTTACTCAGCCATATCAATATTTCTTCTCTGACATTCAAACAATTTATCACTTGTATTTTTCAGAATTCCTTTTTGTATCCACCAGGTCGCAGCTTTATTTCTTCCGCTGCTCTTTCAGCCGGTATATACCACCAAATTTCTCGTCATGCAAACTTTTAATCGACACCTTTGCAGCTCCACGCACAATTTAACATTCTTAGTGAATATTGCATATTGTCTCCCCTCTTGTTTATTTTTCTTTTTCTCATTCATCAGAATTTTTTTCTATTCATCCCAGCCATTTCTCCTCCTCCTCCTCCTCTTTCAGCATCCATAACATCCACATCCCACCAGTCCGTCAGATTCCGTCCCGTCACCACAAACAGTTTCGGCATTTCCAACCAAACACTCTTCGTCCCTGTTACACAAATTATCGCTCCCCATTTGCTCCAGTAGATCCCACTCCATTTTTCTCCATTTACGTCACTCTAGTTCATATTCAGCAGCCATTGTTTTGTTTTTCGGTGATTCCTTGTTCAGTCTTGAACTCTGAGTACTCTTTTCTTACAGCCTCCTCCGCTTTTTTTTTTTTATTATTATTTTTATTATTATCATTATTTCACTTTCCATACTGCAGTCATAAAACCAATAATCTTGTTGGCATTATAGGCATCGTAAAATCTCATCTTAAGTGGATTATTTTGCGTGTTGTTGGACACCTGTACATATTAATTTCGCTATCCCTACCGCAGTTGGGCAAATTCTGACTGGCAGAAGAGGCATCATAGAATGTCATACTAATTAATTTTGAATACGCTGTGCTGTCTTTACATTTTTTCCTGTGTTATTTATTTCGCTTAACACTGACATGTGGGGGGCGCGGTAGCACAGTGGTAGCGCGCTGGACTCGTAATGGGGGGATTGCGAGTTCGAGCCTCGCCCGGGCTGCCGTGCCGGGAGTGGTAGCTCGCTCCTGTAACCCTAGCGGGGCTATATAGTCCAATATAGGGCTTAGCTCGGGGGAACTCCATTTCTCCCATTTTGTAACACTGACATGTTGCATCTGCAACATGCAAGAGGGTATTTTGGGTACACTGTTCAGAATAAATCGTTAAGGAAATCTCCAAAGCTATTTAAATCTATGTATCTATACCCAGACGCCATAATCTCGTAAGGGGTGGCCTTTTGAGTCAGTGGTTTTATAGAGAGGGGCATTAACCCTCCTCCAACCCACTTGTTGACATGTAGGGAACCCGTGTGGGTTGGTTATATGATTACCACCCAGCACTGTAAATGGTTTCCTGGCTTACAAGAAACAAGTAGGCTTGTCAGTGTAAAGCCACCTGAAAAGGAAAGGGAAGTAATAAAAAGTGACAGGGAACATGGGAGAAACAGGAAGAGAGGAGGGCAGACACAGAAAAACAGTGATAAAGATGAATGTGGTCGACAGCACTACATCAAGTGAGTGAATGACGGTCGCGACCACCCACCGAACCACAAAATATATATATATATATATATATATATATATATATATATATATATATATATATATATATATATATATATATATATATATATATATATATATATATATATATTCATTTAAATTCTAATTTACAGCCTTCAGAGGTAAGTTTATAAAAAGGCCCAGTAGCTGTGGTAAACCAGGAAAAATAACAAGTAACATGTGAAAGACTCATTTCAATAGCAAATGTGAAAAGGCTGTACGTGTTTGGTACCTGTAATGAATTAATGAAAAAGCACAGTAATACCAACCTTGATTCCACTGTAGCCAAAGTTAATGTGTACTACCGTTTGTCACTCCACTCCAAAGTTCGTGTGACAGTCCAGTCATGGATGGAAGCTTACTTGGTGAAGAGGACATGGCCAGCGTTGAGAGTCATCACCAGCCACCAATCCTTCACACACATGTAGTGCATTAAACGGCAGTAAATACTGGGCTTCTCCATGCTGCTCCCATTTTTTTTTTTTTTCATACGATCATAATGGCCATGTAAACCTCTGCACAGCGCTCTCTCTCTCTCTCTCTCTCTCTCTCTCTCTCTCTCTCTCTCTCTCTCTCTCTCTCTCTCTCTCTCTCTCTCTCTCTCACTTTATGTTGCTTAAGACGTCATCAGGTAACATTTCTTAGTAATCGACTCTGTGCTTATGCTAGACTGTCCGTTCTTCTGAGACCCAGCAGTCCTCTTACGTACCACACACCTTCACATGTCACCACTTCGGCGCTAATACTGACGATCCAAATGGAATAGGCGATACGGTTGGTTCATTCAGGACTAGTGTAATGGTGCTAGTGTGTGTGTGTGTGTGTGTGTGAGAGAGAGAGAGAGAGAGAGGGAGAGAGAGAGATTATGTATTTGGATATGAATTATTTATTAATGTATTTGGTTATGTATTTGTTTATGTATCAGACAGGCAGTTAGGGGCCTCGAACCCACTACAGAGCATCCTCCGAACTTGTGGCCAATACCATACCGACCGAGCCACTAAAGCCGACATCCTCCCTATGATCCTTCCTAGTTCCCCTTCCCTCCTCTTCCCACTTCCACCTTCCCTTTTTCCTCCACCCTCTTCTTCCCCCTCCTCCCAGGACCCTAGTAACAAGGGAGTGACTCAGGTGGCCGCTCCATAACCAGGAATTACCGGTACCCGGGTTGCGTTGCAGTGTGTGTGAATTGAATTGAGTGCGTAAAGTTTATCGGGTGCGCGCGTGCGCTTGTGCGTGTGTGTGTGTGTGTGTGTGTGTGTGTGTGTGTGTGTGTGTGTGTGCGCTTACAGCAAATTGAAGATAGTGCCACAGGATTTCAGAGGAAGTACTGTACTTATACAGGATTTTAACCAGTGTGAAGGAATGAAGAGGTGAGAGAGGCTGTGGCACAAAAGAAGAAAGCATATAGTGAGTGGATGAGAAACAGGGACGAGGAAGAAGTTGAGAGACGGAAAAGAGTGTTATATGTAGTCAGGAGGAGAGAGGTGAAAAGATTAGTAAGAGAGAGTAAGAAGAGAGTGGATGAGGAATTTGGAAGGAACTTGAGTGTAAAGTGGAGGGACTGTAAGAAAATGTTCTGGAAAGACGTAAAGAAAGTTAAACAGGGTGCCAAAAAAAACTAGTTGGG
Organism: Coenobita brevimanus; assembly: GCF_032717465.1. Taxonomy (NCBI): domain Eukaryota; kingdom Metazoa; phylum Arthropoda; class Malacostraca; order Decapoda; family Coenobitidae; genus Coenobita; species Coenobita brevimanus. The sequence continues at coordinate 5,124,775 of NC_137053.1, read as the reverse complement.
GAGTGAAAGATAAAAATGGTAGATTACTAGTGGAGATGGGAGAAAAAGTGAGAACACTTTAAGGAGTTATTGAACATAGAGAATAAAAGTAATGTAAGTATAAGTGGCTGGGGAATAGCTGGGAGAAGGAGGGATGTGAGAAGAGAGGAAGAAATCAATAGAATGGAAATTGTGGAAGCAATGAAGAAAGTGAAAATGGGAAGAGCCCCAGGAATTGATGGTGCGTATGGTGAAATACTGAAGCATGGGGAGAGACTGTAGTAGAATGGGTGTGAAAGACGTGCAGATTGGCCTGGGAGGAAAGTAGAGTCCCGGAGGATTGGAAGTCAGGTATAATTATTCCCCTGTACAAAGGAAAAGGGAAAAAGAAGTGTGTGGTAATTTGTCTTCTTAGTGTAATAGGAAAAGTATATGGTAGGATACTTATTGACAGAGTTAGGGAAATAACAAAGTGATTAGTTGGATAAGAACAGGGAGGTTTTAGGAAGGGAACAGGTTGTTTAGATCAGATGTTCATTCTTAGAACTTTAGTGGAAAAGTTTCTAGAGAAGGGAAAGAAGTCTGCGGCCTTCATGGATTTGGAGAAAAAGAAAGCATATGACAAGGTGGATAGACAAGGATTGTGGAAAGTATTAAGAATAATTATGGAGTAGATGGGAAGTTGTTGAAGGCCGTGAAGTGTATGAATCGGGGTGCTAAGGCTGCAGTGCATGTGGATAGTGAACTGAGTGAATTTTTCTACTTGAAGGTTGGATTGAAACAAGGATGTGTCATGTCTCCATGGTTGTTCAGTCTATGTATGGATGGCGTAATAAAAGAAATACAAGGTAGGACAGTGGATGCTGGAGCAGCCCTAGTGAGAGAGGGCAGTGTTTGGAAACCCTGTACTGTTGTTTGCAAATGATACCGTGTTGTTAAGACGAAGGGGAGCTGGAAGGCTTGGTTGTTGAGTTTGGGAGAGTGTGAAAGAAACGGAATCTAAAGGTGAATGTAGGGAAGAGTAAAGTTATGGTCTTCGAGAGAAGTGAAGTCACTGAATGTACAGTGAGGTTGGATGAGGAAGAAATGGAAAATGTGAGTGCATTTAAGTACTTGGGTAGTGTGATGAGTAAGGATGGAAGTTTAGAGGGTGAAGTGCTTGAAAGGGTACAACATTGAAGAAAAGTTGCTGGTTCCTTGAAAGCAGTAATAGGAAACAGGAAACTGAGCATGGAAGTGAAAAACTATTGCATGCCAGTATTGTGATGCCAACTCTAACGTATGGAAGTAAAGCTTGGACCTTGTTGGAGGGACAGAAGTCAAGAGTGAGGGCAGTGGAAATGAGTTGTTTGAGAGGAGCATTTGGAGTCAAACTGAGAGACAGACTTACAAATGAAGAGGTGAAAGAGCGTTGTGGTGTGGATGTAGATGTGATAGGAAACGTTAGGGGAAACACACTGAGGTGGTTTGGCCATGTGGAGAGGATGGAGCGTGAGAGACTGACGAGGAAAGCGTATGTGAGTGAGGTGGAGGAGGGGAGGGGGGAGGGGGAGGTCAAGAATGAGATGGAGGGATGGAGTGGAGAGATGTATGAGAGATGGGGGTGTGAGCTGGGAGCAGGGCAATGAAATGGCGGAGGACAGGGTGACATGGAGGCGACTTGTTTGTGGCCACCCCGTACGGGATTAAGGCGTCTGGCAGTAGATTGATAGATAAATAGATGATGGCTAAACAGGTCTGCACACCATTCCTGTAACATAAGTCGAACTTTTCTTTTCTTTTTCACATATACAGGGGCGGTCGAATCCAGTGAGTGTCCCAAACTGCGTCGATCATTGAGTCACTGTATCATTCTGTGGGCCTTGAATCTGGCAGGCTGCAGCCATACAGTGTTATGAACGTTTCCTGCACCCACAGGGACCCAGGCTGTATGAGGGATGTGTTGAGGGGTGGGGATGTATGGTGTATCGGGTGTAGGGCCGGGGCGTGTCTAGGATTTGTCTGAGATACGTGTGGTTTGCATTTGGGGAACAGGGTGTGTAAAAGGGCTGTGTCCAAGGACAGAGGATACCATTTGGGATGAGTTGGGGTGGTAGTTACGTTATGGGTGGGTTCAGCCATCAAATGTGCCCGTTGTCTTGTTTCACTGTAAGCTGTAAAATAGGAGATAAAACTATGAACAAGCAGTTACATTCCGGTCCACAACTGAAGAAAATTTGTAAATAGGGAACCAGATATATTTGAGGCGTGGAAAGGAAGGAACTCCAGGGGGTTGATTCAGCAAGGAGGGGTAGTTTTTTTTTTTTTTTTTTTTTTCAGTAAAAAAGATTGATTAAGGTGGTAGTGTACGGGAAAGTTTCTTTGTTTTTATCTTTCACAGGGCACATCAGAACTCTGACCGTGTCCATGCGGACAATACTGCAGGTAGATCTAAATTAATCCCGCTCGTAAGAAAATAAATAAATGTTCCTGCTCTTGGAGAGGGGGTGGGGAGAACCCCCTTACTCTCACCCAACTTGAAAAGGATGGCCCCTTCCTCCCCCTCCCTGGATCTGCGCTGATGCGCTTCACATACCATTTATTGAGTGGAGTCATTCCCCCGAGTAACAGTTACCATGTAAAAAAAAAAAAAAGTACCAAACCCTTAGCATATGCTTTCGTTCATACTTCATCCATCGAATTTTCAGTTCTTTAGCTTCCTCAGCGTCCATACCCGTCTTTCTAAGTCATTTACTATAGCTTACCTACCCACCCTCCAGAAACAAGATGTAAACTCCACTGAAATAATCGGGCATCATTGCTAGAACTTACTTGAAGTATGTTAAAGGACGTAGAAGGATGGCGGCAGATAATAAACGAAACTTTGCAGAAGGTAGAGAGCACACTTTGGGATTACTAGTAATATGAAGAATGTCGTGCGACAGTCGAAGTAAAAAAAAAAAATCACCTGTAACTTACGTTAATATTATTTATGGTTCAGAGGTTCCCTTGTTAATACATAGCATGCTGTAGTATTATCATTTCATTAATAGGTAATACTTGACAGTGTAGCGTGCAGTGGGCGGCCAGCAGCCTCAGTACCATTATTCATCTCGTGTGGTCTGAGTATACGGTATTGAAACTTTTTGCTTGAGTTTTCCAACACTCTATGGTAACATGAAGGGCGTTCCAGTAGCGAACATAATTTCTCTCTGGGCGAAAGTATATGTATCAGTTATGGATATTTTGTTAAATTAATTGGTATGAAACATATTTACAAATTTTCAGTTACTCTTTACGGTGCATTCCATAGGTAAATAGTGTATTAATACTGTTCGAATTTAAACAGGGTTTCGCTTGTGTCATTTATAGTTGAGCAGTGTAAACATGGCCGACAGTGCGAGCGAGAGTGACTCGTCGTCTGTTACAGATGGACCAATTATGCAGCCCCCGTCTATGCCACCCTCCCCTATCACTAGGGAGCAGTGGCAGAAAAGGATAGACTGCCTGCAACAGCAAAACCGTGTTCTCAGGGCTGAATTAGAAACTTATAAACTACGAGTGAAGAGTTTGCATGAGGAAAACAGGGCGTTGCGGCAAGCGTCTGTCAATATTGTGAGTTTCAGATTTATTAATAATAACCGCACTATTTCATTGTGCTCTGTGCATTGTTATGTACATGGAGCAGCCATTAGTGATTATTCGTAAAAGGAAATTAAACGGAAGGTGACCTGTGTTCAGCTGTTTTAACCCAATTTTTGATGCCGAGACCACGATGGTTTTTGATGTACGTTAGAGAAAGCATGAAGAAATTGTATATGTAAATTAAGTTAGCCATCTCTTTTCTCTGCTGCTGTTTTATAAATTAAGCTGGGCCAACGAGATGATAGGATGGGTAGGCCTCTTCATAAAACATAAGGACAAAGTCAAATAAATCTTACTGCTTGCCTCATGTTCAGATTCTTCAGCATGATCAGCTAAGGGGTCTACAACCTCCACACTTTAGCATACTGGAATTGGCCAGTGACATGAACTTATTGCAGCAGAGAGTGGAGTTAGACAGTGAGAGAGTTGAGGAAATTTCAAGCTTGCCATTTGAAACCTTATAGGCTGTAATTCTCTAGGCTTACAGTCAGTAAGGTCACCATTGTGTCTAGTCTTGCTAGATAAATAGTGAATCTGATATCCATCTTTATGTAGTTTTATAAGGTCATTATAGGATTTATTTGACAAATACATTTTGCTGCTGCAAGCTTTTCCAGACCTGGGGTAGTTCTTCCTCTTGATGCATCTTCGGTATTATTTTACAAGTGGACAATATGCAGTTTTGGAATTTTAGCACCATTATCATATAGTATAGTCCCTAAGGATCACAAATAACCCCCATTACCCCATTCAGAAATTGATTATTACTCCCCTAAGATAGGTTAGGTATGTTGGGTTTGGTTAGTTTTATTGTGTTCGGTGAGGGGCATTTCCGACAAAAATGAAGGTCAGACACATTCGAATTGCATCAAAAACTGCCAGAAAAATATATTGCACTACCTGGGAGGTGTATTGTCCACTTGTAAAAATTTACCGCATCTTCATATGTATAGCACAGTTTAAGTCAGGGTTATGAGAATACTGTATAGTATATTTACTTTTAATATATGTTAATATGCTGTACAGTGACATTCTTGTTATCTGTGGAGGGAGTACATTTTGTCCTCAGCCTAACCTCATCCTACTTACTGATGAGGTAAGGTGGAATCTAGAAAGGACAGAAAAACAGAGTATAGGGAGGTTTAATCATTGCATGTGGTTCAGTATGTGGTATTTGTTTATAATACCGGTACTGGTGCAGTACCCCTTAGGTTTGGTAGTTACTATCCTGATGAAAACACTTGAGTTCATTTTCTTGGTCCATTATCTTCAAAGGGTCCATTGTTGATGCATGTACTGTACTGGTACACTATTTTGAACGTGTAAGGATGTCCATTTGTATTAACCCATTTACACTGATGACAATTTTTAAAAATATTCCTGCTGTCTCTAGTTGATTGTATTCAGCTTGTAAGAGGCTTGTCAGACTGGAGAATTGGAGGAATTAATCCTGAAATCTGTCCTACTTGAGCTAGAGTACTTATATTTAATCTAGGTAATCTTCCAGGAGACATACCTGTATTAGTAGGACCACTTTTTTATTTTTATTTAATGGTATTTTATTTTTTATTGCGCTCTTCATACTGTACAGTATTTGTAGTATTTTCTGAGTGCCCTTTCAAGTTTCGGTGTTAGTGAATAGCATTTGAGAAGCCATCTTTGTTTACAAAACCCTAGCAATGCCAAAGACAGGCACACATCAATTTTTGGTGCAAAAATACCCCTATCACAGTTAATTTAGCCTAGCCACGTCTAACCTACCCGGTAAGTTTTCATAACTTAATCTATCTATTGCCAGACGCCTTAATCCCATACGGGGTGGCCACAAACAAATTGCCTCCACGTCGCCCTGTCCCCCGCCGTTTCACTGCCCTGCTCCCAACTCACCCTCCTCTCTCATATACCTCTCCACTCCATCCCTCCATCTCATCCTCGGCCTCCCCTCCCTCTCCACCCCTCCACCTCACTCACATACACTCTCCTCATCAGTCCCTCACCCTCCATCCTCTCCACAGGCCAAACCACCTCAGTGTGTTCCCCCTAATGCTTCCTATCACTTCCACACCACAATGCTCCTTTATATCCTCATTTGTCAGCCTGTCTCTCCATGTGACTCCGCAGGCTTCTCTTAAATAATTCATTTCCACTGCTTTCATTCTTGACTTGTGTCCTTCCAGCAACGTCCAAGCTTCACTTCCATACGTTAGAGTTGGTATCACAGTACTGTCATGCAGTACCTTTTTCACTTCCATGCTCACTTTCCTGTTTCTTATCACTGCTTTCAAGGAACCAGCAACTGATCTTCCTTGTTGTACCCTTCAAGCACTTCACCCTCCAAACTTCCATCCTTACTCATCACACTCCCCAAGTACTTAAACGCACTCACATTTTCCATCTCCTCACCATCCAAACTCGCTGTACATTCACTGGGTTCACCTCTCTCAAAGATCATAACTTTTCTCTACATTCACCTTTAGATTCTGTTTCTTACACACTCTTCCAAACTCATCCACCAGGCCTTCCAGGTCCCCTTCGTCTTCACTTAACAACACGGTATCATCTGCAAACAACAGTACAGGGAGTTTCCAAACATTACCCTCTCTCACTAGGGCCACTCCAACATCCACTGCCCTACCTTGTATCTCTTTTATTACCCCATCCATATACAGATTGAACAACCATGGAGACATGACACATCCCTGTTTCAACCCAACCTTCAAAGAGAAAAATTCACTCTGTTCACCATCCACGTGCACTGCAGCCATAGCACCATCATACATACTCGTTACAGCATTCAACAACTTCCCATCTACTCCATATATTCTTAATACTTTCCACAATCCTTGTCAATCCACCCTGTCATATGCTGTCTCCAAATCCATGAAGTCTGCATACAACTTCGTTCCCTTCTCTAGAAACTTTCCACAAAAGATCTAAGAATGAATATCTGATCTACACAACCTGTTCCCTTCCTAAAGCCTCCCTGCTCTTCTCCAACTAATTCCTGTTATTTCCCTAACTCTGTCAGTAAGTATCCTACCATACACTTTTCCTTTTACACTAAGAAGACAAATGCCCCTATGATTACCACACACTTCTTTTTCCCCTTTTCCTTTGTACAAGGGAACTTAACCAAACCTAATTTATCCTAACCTAACCTTTTTTATGCTAACACATTCGAACTTACACCAAGCCAACCTAATCTATCCTTTATATAAAATAGGCTATATTTTCCCTGTTTAGTGGTTGGTGGGGACACTCGCCATTCACTCATTCGATGTAATGCTGCTCTCGGGTGCCTGCTTCTTCCTCTCTTCTTTCTTTCCATCCTTCATTTTCTGTCTTTCTTTCCTTCATTCTTTCACCTTCCTTCTGTCTACAGGGGACTCTGCTGTAGCCTACACTGAGTGATGAGCCAAATGTTTCCTGTAGACCAGGAAACCAATTACTGCATTGGGTGGTAGCCAATAAACCAAACCAACCTACAGCCAGATGCCATAATCCCGTAAGGGGTGGCCGTTTGTCTTTGAGTTAGTTGTTTTACAGGGAGGGGCACTAACCCTCCACCATCCCACTTGTTGATTCGTAGGGAACACGTTTGGGTTGGTTAACCCCTTAAACGCGGATCGTCGCATTTGCGATGGTCGGCCCAAAGGACAGAACGGCGGATCGTCGCGTTTGCGATTTGAGTAAATTTTGAATAACCGCGGGCAAGCAGGCTCCAGCTGGTATTGTCTATCAGTACCACCATCCTCTAGCTACAACTAGCATACTTTACCTTTGTACTACTGACCTCAGTTGTTGCCAAATATCGCGTTTTCCCCCCGTCCCCCCCCCACCACGGCCCGGCCAGCCTGGCTGTGATACATGGCAGCGCTCTGAGCGCTCAGAACTGTAAATCTGCGATCTCCTCTCACAAACAGTTTATGCTACTAGGAAAAGCTTGTTTCCCCAGTTGTAACACTAGCTTTTTTTCTCACGGTTTGCCCCTGTTTAGCGTCAGTTTACTGCAGGCTTTCAAAGTGAGATTATGGCGACTTCTAGCTCTTCCCAGTCAGTGCAAGCGGCCGACAGGAACGAGAATAAAGTGGCGGACGTAAGGCAGAATAAAAAGTGCGCCGTGGTGATCTTTTGGGAAGTAATATGATTGAAAATAATGTAGTATACATGTTTTTAGCTGTGAAAATGGAAATGTTTGTTGAGTGACGGGAAGACCGCCGCCACAGTGCATGTCGGCCGTACGCTCCATTGATTTTAGCCTTATTTTCAGTGCTTATTGTACAAATACGGATTCCTAACTACCTTTACGTTGTAGTATAAAGTTTACTGTGACAGAATGAGGCTGTGGTAGAGGGGAAACCGGGTTGCTGGAGGTGTGAAAGTGAAGATTTGGTTAACCCACTTTGCAAGTCTCCACAAGTCCTTGGGTAGTCCACGAAGGCTCAACACCTGTCTCTGGAGAAAGCTGAATGTAAGTACTATCTGCCTTACCAAGTATAATGTTCTAGGGTTAATCTCTGATTTTTGGCGAATATTTTCCTACAGGTACTCAGACCGCGATACAACCCCGCCACTCGGGGGGGGGGATCGACTGTACACAGCCGCGTTTAAGGGGTTAAGTGGTTACCACCCAGCACTGTAAATGGTTTCCTGGATTACAGGAAACCATTAAGCTTGTCACTCAATGTAAAGCCACCTGAAAAGTTAAGATGAGTAATAAAAAGTGATAGGAAAGATGGAAGAAAGAAGATGACAGGGAGATGCGGAAAAAGAATGATAAAGGTGAAGGATGAGGTAAGTAGCACTACATCAAGTGAGTGGATGATGGTCGCCACCACCTACCACCAAACCATGTAACCAAATTACGGCGCTTGGTTTTTTATTGGGCAATTAGGCACTCCAGTCGGATTGAGCCGGTGCAGGTTTATATCCAAGGGGTGGTTGAGGTGTATTACTCACATACCATAATGCCACTCAGGGATGACTGAGGCTGGTCACTCTCATTTTATATGCCAGGACCAAGGATACAAAAATCCACATTGGCAGACGAAAATAGATGTATTCCAGTTTCGGCGACAGCTGTCACCAAAACTGTTTGGAATACATCTTTTTTCATCTGCCAGTGTGGGTTTTTCTATTTCATGGTCTCGATAGTGTGACTCTTCAGATGCCAGGACCAACTTGCCTAGCCCTGGGCTCTTATGCCTAGCCCTGGGATCCTATGTTCCTCATGGGGCAACACTGAGTTAGATGATAATGAATGAATTTTCCTTGTTTATTGATTGATCCTCTTTTCATTTTCATTCATTGCCAGACGCCATGTATCCCAAACGGGGTGGCCAAGGGCTTAGAGTTAATTGTTTTACAGGGAGGGGCACTAATCCTCCACCAACCCCATTTGACACGTAGGGAGAACGTTATGCCAACAGCATCTGGCGTTCCCAGGCGGTCACCCATCCAAGTACTAACCAGACCCAACGTTGCATACTTGAAAATGCATTTTTGTACACCATTACAAAGTCTCCGAATCAGTTCATAGGTAGGATTTTATATATATATACTGTATACAGTCATCACTCGTTTTGCGATGTTTCAGTTTATGATGTTTGCTACAATGATAATAGAAAAGTTCCACCCCAAAATCCGATTTACGATAAATTTCATGCTATAACGATTTTGCCATCGGGAAGCGCCAGGCACACACAAGGTGACCGTTGCTTGTCTCAGGCAAGATGGCGGCCTCGGTGTGCAGTGCATTGTTATGGTCCTGCCACCCCTTCAAAGCCCTGTCTTTTCAACTTGTTCTTGTGTGCCCCCGTTATCGTCACCTCTCAGCCAAACATCATACTACAGTACAGTAATCCCTAACACTTACTGAAAACTGACAAGCACAGGCGTAGGTGGAGACATTTTAGCACAGTCAGGTGCACTAGCCATCATTGCCTCCTGTATGCTACGTTCTGCCTTCTTTATTGTAAGAACAGTTGACTCATTCACCCCAAACATACGGTTCCGAGACAATTCCCCGTAAAGTCAATTCACCGTCAAAACATGGACGATTCCCCGTCAGGACAATTTGCACCCTGGACGATTCCCTGTCATTCTATAAATATACTTATTATTGATTAATTAATACTTTAATAACTAATTTTCTGGGGGATTTCATAACTCATATAAGTAAAAAACTAGTGTACTGTACTTGCTAAATAAATTGGTATGTAAATAAGCTAAATAAATTGGTATGTAAATAAATGACGAGGAATCGTCCTGACAGCGAATTGTCGCCGACATTCCTTCCTTAAGTTTGTCCAACACTTTAACTTTCTCTGTCAGCGACATCACTTTACGAGCCCGCTTTGGTGTGTTACCACATGCATCACTAGCACCACGCTTAAGCCCCTTGTTGACAAACAAGGCAAGCAATCACTGGAAGGCAGATAAATAAGCCACAAATAACGATTCGCCAGTCACGCATGGTTCGACTGCCGGATTAAAACTGACTGTGTGGTGCATGGTAGACCCACCTCACACACACACACACACACACACACACACACACACACACACACAAGAGGACACAGAATGAAATTGAAAAAGTCAAGCTGCTTGAAGGATATCAAGAAATATAGCTTTCCTTACAGAAGTATAGACTTATGGAATAGCCTGGACAAAGAGATCGTCCAGTCTAAAAACTTAAACGAGTTTAAAGCTAAATTTGACTTACTGAGAAATAGCGACGGAAACCCACGAGCATAGTACATTCCGTGTATATCACAATTAGTTATATTAGGTAAATACTTAATTATTTGGAACGACTTAGACAAAGAGGTGGTGCATGAGAAAAACATTCATGTGTGTAAAGGTAGACTTGATAAATGTGGATATGGAGACAGGACAACACGAGCATTGCTCAATTCCTGTATACTACAAATAGGTAAATACACACACACATACACCTGTATGCGCACTGGCAGCGGGTAGGCATTTTTATATTTTATTTATTTCTCTCATATATTAAAATTATTTATTTGAATACTATAATTTTATGTTTTAATTATTGTACGAAAAATTCGTGGATAACCGAAATCGCGTGGAAAAAGTTCGCGTGAATTAAGGGATTACTGTGGATTTGTGCGCCCAGTGGTAAGGTCAGTGCCAGTGTAGGCCCCAGTGCTATGGTTGGTGCAAGTATGGGTCCCAGCGCTAAGGTTGGTGCAGGAATGGGCCGGATTCCCCTCCCCCTAACCTGTTCCTGTCTGACTCAGAGGCTGACCACGAGTGCCTGTAAGCACAGGCTGTCCCCCAGCCTCAGGGGGGATGACTTGGAGACAACTTGGACCAACACAGGAAGGAATGAAGGTGGGTTGTCATATATGGTTCAGTCTTGGTTAGGTGACTTTGAGAAGTTGAGTTGACGTAACCCCTCTTTTATAATGGGTTTCAATCTACCGATTTACGATAAAATCGGTATACGATAAAGTATGACCTGACGTAACCCCATCGTAAAACGAGTAATGACTGTATACTGAACCAGTATGCCAGTATAGAGAGAGACTACAGTGAAACCTCGATATAACAGACGTCAATAGACCGGAATTCACTTTTATTGGAATTGAGGAGCTACTGGATTAAATTCTTATATATCAGAAAAAGTCCAGTAAAGCCAGAAGCAGTCTGAACTGCCTGACCACTTCATCTTTGCTCAGCACAATAAAGTAAATAAAAGACATGTTTATCAGTGTACTGTACATTATTTTTATATATATTATACCATTTGATTTATGTAGTGAAGTTATAATGATACAGTATCACAGTGGTAGTCAAAACAATTTAAAAACCGTTCATGCGATCCAGACTAATGTCTGATATATTGGAGAAGGTCCGGGTTAGCAGGGGGAACTCTGGGTGCCGCTTTTATCGGAATGTCTCATTTTTTTGATTGGCCAGGGCCACAATAAGTCTGTTAGCCTATATCAGGTCTTACTCTATAATATATAAAAGGTGGTCCTGCATCTTGAAGTACCTGTACAGTATACCATATGTTAATGCTGTACAGTGGTGATCATAAGGAGCTCATTTACAGCCTCTCAGTAAATCATTATGAAAATGAGGTAATTTTTCAGAAATGCATTTCATAAAGTTAAATTACACTACCAATACCAGTACTGTTTCCATTTGTATTCAGTTTAGCTATAAGCCTACAGATAAGTTATGATTGAGTAGTCTCATTGTAGTTAATCCTTAAAACTTTAATCAACTTGATCTTTTGACTTGAACAAAATTGTTCAGTGGTGGTAGTTCACATTTAGAGACCATGATAGAGTAACTGAGGCAGGATCGACAGCAGAGATAAGAAAAATGGAGGCAACCGCTGATGGAATTTGAACCCACACTTCTCTCTCAGGAGTAACTAACCCAAACTATGGGAGCACCCAGATGTCCTTTCCTGCATTTCAGATATCTTAGGCTACTCTCCCTCAGTACCATTACACTAGCATGTAGATATACCAGTAGTATAAGTCTTTTCACTTGATGGCAGCTCTCCATACTTGATACAATAGAATATGGTACTGTAATACTGTACTGTATAAGAAAATGCAGTCATAGTGTTGATGGAGTTGATCGACTAACATCGCTATAAGAAATTTTCTTTTTCATCATCTCATAATCATATGGATGGAGTAGTTGGAGAGTGGGTTGTGCCTGCAGAAATGGATGAGAATGGCAGTGCTCTAGTGGACATTTGTGCAGGGAGGGGGTTGGGGATAGCCAGTACCCTTGTTAGACACAAAATGATCCACAGATAACGGTATATGTGGCGAGTGATGAGAAGGGTGGTTGGTGAACTGATTGAACAGAAGGCAATGACTTATTAGCTATGATATGTGTGTGTGGATGACAGAATGAGAAGCTGTGTTATGGATGCAAGAGCATACAGAGGTTGGGGGAGTGGACTTTCTGACCACCATGTGGTGGTGCAGAAGTCAAGGTTCAAATACATTGGAGGAATGGAAGGAGGGAAGGACAGGAAGAAGTAGTCCATCCAAGGAGGGTAGAAAGGTTGCAAGAGTATGGGGAAAAAAAAAAAAGCAGAACATAGGAGGAATGGTTGGGTAAACTATGATTTGGAGCAGATGGGGGACATGGAAGGTGTGTGCAAGATATTCACAGACGAAATCTGTGCAGCATGTGAGGTGGTGTGTGGGGTGAAGAGAAGACAAGCGGGGTTGAAAGGAACAGCATGGTGGATTGAAGAGGTGAGACAAGCTGTGGCACAGAAGAAAGCATATACGGTACCCTAGTGAGTGGATGGGAAGCAGGGGCGTGGAGGAAGTTGAGAGATGGAAGAGAGAGTTATATGTAAAGAGGAAGAGAGAGGTGAGAAGATTAGTAAGAGAGAGTAAGAAGAGTAGATGAGGAATTTGGAAGGAATTTGAGTGTAAAGTGGAAGGCATGTAAGAAAATGTTATGGAATGAGGTAAGGAGAGTAAGACAGGGTGGTAAAGAAGTTTGTCGGGGAGTGAAAGATAAAAATTGTAGATTACTAGTGGGGAAGGGAGAAAAAGTGAGCAGATGGAAAGAACTCTTTCAAGAACTGTTAAACATAGAGAATGAAAGTGATGCAAGGATAAGTGGCTGGGGAATGGCTGGGAAAAGGAGAGAGGTGAGAAGAGAGGAAGAAGTCAGTAGGATGGAAGTAGTGGAAGCAGTGAAGAAAGTCAAAATGGGGAAAGCCCCAGGAATTGATGGTGTGTGTGTTGAAATGCTGAAGCATGGGGGAGAGATTGTACAGTAGTAGAATGGATATGGAAGATGTACAGGTTGGCCTGGGAGGAAGAAAGAGTCCCAGAGGATTAGAATTTAGGTATAATTATTCCCTTGTACAAAGGAAAACGTTGGGTCTGGTTAGTACTTGGATGGGTGACCGCCTGGGAACACCAGATGCTGTTGGCATCCCTATGTCAAGTGGGGTTGGTGGAGGATTAGTGCCCCTCCCTGTAAAACAATTAACTCTAAGCCCTTGGCCACCCTGTCTGGGATACATGGCGTCTGGCAATGATGATGATGACAAAGGAAAAAGGGAAAAAGAAGTGTGTGGTAATCATGGGGCATTTGTCTTCATAGTGCATTAGGAAAAGTGAATGGTAGGATATCGGTACTTATTGACAGAGTTAGGGAAATAAGAGAAAAATTAGTTGGTGAAGAACAGGGAGGTTTTAGGAAGGGAAGAGGTTGCATAGATCAGATAGACCTGTTCATTCTTATGTCTGTATTGAAAAAGTTTCTAGAGAAGGGAAAGAAGTATGCGGCTTTCATGGATTTGGCAAAAGCATATGACAAGGTGGATTGACAAGGAGTGTGGAAAATATTGAGAATACAGGGAGTAAATGGGAAGTTGTTGAATGCCGTGAAGAGTACGTATGAGGTGGCTAAGGCTGCAGTGCATGTGGATAGTGAATTGAGTGAAATTTTCTATATGAATATTGGACTGAAACAGGGATGTGTCATGTCTCCATGGTTGTTCAGTCTGTATATGGAGGGGGTTATAAAAGAAATACAAGGTATGGCAGTGGATGTTGGAGCGGCTTTAATGAGAGAGGGCAGCGTTTGCTATTGTTTGCAGATTATACTGTACTGAAGGGGAACTGCAAGACTTGGTGAATGAGTTTGGAAGAGTGTGGAAGAACGGAATCTAAAGGTAAATGTAGGGAAGAGTAAAGTTATGGTCATCGAGAGAAATTAAGTCACTGGATGTACAGTGATGTTGAATGAGGAAATGGAAACTGTAAATGCATTCAAGTACTTTGGTAGTGTGATGAGTAAGGATGGAATTTTGGAGGGTGAATTGCTTGAAAGGGTACAACAGGGAAGAAAGGTTGCTGGTTCTTTGAAAACAGCAATGTGGAACAGGGAAGTGAGCATGGAAGTAAAAAAGTCACTGCATGACATTACAGGTCGTCCCCCACTCAAAAATTTTCTCACTTTTGACTTTGTACTTTCAGTAAAATATTCAATAAACTTTCAATAAAATATTCAATAAATTACATGGAATTACATAACATGTTCAACACTTTAATATAAAATAGGCTTTGTGTTAATGATTTTGCCCAACTGTAGGCTTATATAAGTTCTAAGCACATTTAAAAGGCTTGGTTGGCTTGGCTAGACAATGATGTTTGGTTGGTTAGGTGTATTAAATGCATTTTCGACGTACACAAAAAAAATCGACTTACCAGCAGTTTTTCGGAACGTAACCCATTCGTAAGTGGGAGAGGACCTGTATTGTGATACCAACTCTAACTTATGGAAATGAAGCTTGGACCTTGTTGGAATGACACAAATCAAGAGTGAGAGCAGTGGAAATGAGTTATTTGAGAGGAGCATGTGGAATTAGCTACATGGAGAGAGTGAGACTGACAAATGAGGAAGTGAAAGAGTGTTGTTTGGATGTGGTTGTGATAGAAAGTGGTAGGAGAAATACATTGGGGTGGTTTGGCCATGTGGAGAAGATGGAGAGAGAGAGAGAGGAGAGTGTATGTGAATGAGATGGAGGGGTGGAGAGGGAAGGGGAGACTGAGGATGGGATAGAGAGATGGAGTGGAGAGGTATATGAGAGAGGGGGGGGTGAGGTGGGAGCAGGGCAGTGAAATGGCGGGGAACCGGGCGACATGGGGGCGATTTGTTTATGGCTACCCCTTACGTTATTGATGCCTCTGGCAATAGATAGACAGATCATAATCATATTTATTTATTTATTTTTATTTACTGGTACTTTTTATTTTCCAGCAAGCCAGAGCTGAGCAGGAAGAAGAGTTCATCAGTAACACGCTCCTGAAGAAGATCCAGGCTCTTAAGAAGGAAAAGGAAACTCTTGCATTGAATTATGAGCAGGAGGAAGAGTGTCTTACCAATGATTTGTCTCGTAAATTAAGTCAGGTAAGATCTCATCGTTCGTTCTGTTTCATTTTTAAAGGCTCCAACATACTTGCATGCGTCAGCCTTGGTCAGCTAATGGCGGCTGTCCATGTTTCTTGATCTCTGGCAGCCTCCCAATTCAGTCTCTTATCCCGGAGGCCACACACCATGATTTTGTCCCAAGTATTTTTCGGTCAGCCTCTCGCATCCCTACCACCAATGTTCACACCTCTCACTTTCGCAGCCAGTTGCCATCCCCCATCCTCTCCACATCCCCATACTGTTATCAGTAATTCTAACATTGATTAAGGGACCCAGAGAGTGTATGTACAGTACCATGTCACATTTCAACCTGGGACAGCATCAGTGTGAAGCAAAGGTCTGCCTACATTTTGCATCATTCATGCATCACATTTATTTGCTTCTTTTAACTAGCTTGGGGTAATAATTTACAATCTTCATTTACATCACTGTCACCAACAATTATGTGAAAATGTTATGGTTGTCAGGTGTTCCAAGTGCTGGACGTCTGCTGTATACTGATGCTGTGCAAGATTCAGATGTCGCATATTGTACCTATTTGACATTGCAGTACAGTACATGATTATATCCATTCTGATTTTGGGGATGTCTTGCTGCTGGAATTTTGGTGGATGCTTTATCTTCCTTTATTGCCTACAATTTCTCTTACGAATATATAAATTGTTATTTTAAGTTTACATTACTAGAAAATAGCATATAAATCAACCTTATTTTTTGTATAGATATGGCCTAAGGCTAACTATTTGAAATTTCATAATAGCCTATAGGAATACTTCTTTATATTTTTCCAAGTTAAGGTAAGATTCATAGCTGCGTGTGATGCTGTGATGCTTGTTTTGCAGTCTGGTTGATAGTGTTGTGAATATGAGGGGCATGGCTTGAAAGTTACTGTGGACAGCAGGTAGGGATGGTTGTTGGTAGATGTGATTCAGTGATGTGTTGGTTAATGAAAAGAAGGTTGAATTGGTGACAAGTAACTTAGTGCTGTAGTAGTAAAGAGAGGCACAAGTATAATTGTGTAAAGGAAGTGGAGAATAGAGTAGCCTAGAGAAAAGGTGGCCAATGCTGTGAAGATCTTCATACAAAACAGAGGACTGAGAATGGAAATTTAAAAAAAAAAAAAAAAAAAAAATCATGAAGCTGTTAATATTCATATTAGCTAACCCTTAACACATACCAGTATTCGTAAGTTTCTGAGCAGACTGTTCTTGAGTCGAGTATACCCGCTCTATCCTCCAGACGTGACAAGCTAACTCTCCGTTACCACATTCGCCTTCTTCAACACCCATCTGCAGGTTTCCCTTCCTCTGTTATGTGCCTCTCCCCTCCTTTTCCACCCTCATTAGCTTCATCTTTTCCTTGTAGGGTCTCCAACTTACTTACATCCCTTTCTTTCCCTGCTATTCTGTTCTCACTCTGAAAGATTCTATGTTTCCGCCTTGGCTTCTTCCTCGCCCTATTGTTTGTGATGCCCTGCTCTCCCGCCCAAAGTCCTCTTCCACCCCACATGAACTCTATCATCTTTTTATGGATCATATGCGTTGTCACTCCTCAGCGACCCCAGTGTACACAGATGGCTCTAACTCTTCTGTGGGCTCGGGTTTTGCTGTTCTTTTCCTAGACCATACCTATCAGATCCGCCTTCCACCAATTGCCAGCACAGCAAGCTTGCCCCCAATGCGTGGGTTTCGTTCCTAACGTGGCGCGTTCGGCTCGAAACCGTGTAAGTTTCAGCTACTCCTTATTTTGCTCCCTAGATCTTCTAAATGTGGTATTTTGCTGTTATCTGCCATTGGTAATCAATATGAAGCACTTTAAGTGGTTAGAAGGTTTATTTGTTATAACTTACAAATACAGTACTACACAGCAAAACTTCAACATACAATTACTTAAACACTAGGCAACATTCCAATGCCGAAACCAATCGGCGTCGGAATGTTGCCTTGTGTTTACATATTTGTATGTCGAAGTTTTGCTTTGCAGTATTTGTAAGTTATAACATTAAATAAACCTTCTTACCACTTAAAGTGCTTCATATTGATTAACAATGGCAGATAACAGCAAAATACCACATTTAGGGAGTCTAGGGAACAAAATGGTTTCGGGACTATTTGCTGTCAAGCCAGGTCGCCGTCACAACAATAGCAAAACAGCATAGACTTTGATGGATCCCCCTGAAATATAGTTATTAAAGTATTGATTAATTAATAATAAGTATATTTATAAAAGTACCGATTAATTAATATAAGTATATTTATAGAATGACGGGGGATCATCCAGGGTGCGAATTGTCCTGACAGGGAATCGTCCATGTCTTGACGGGGAATTGACATGATGGCGAATTGTCTTGGAACCCACCGATCGTGTGTAATTTATAAATCAGGTTAACTGGTTACAAGGCTTTATTTAATGCTTTAACATTCTTTAAGTGCTTTAACTTACAAGTACATACCAGAGTAGTAAATATTTAACTTACAAATACAGTACTGTGGAAAAGCAGTACAGCAAATATTTAACAAACAAATAAAAAAGGTAATATTCTGATGCCCATCAGAAAACTGGTTATAAGACTTTATTACTTGCTTGAACGTTATTTAATAGTACTTTAACTTGCACATAAACTTACCAGAACAGTACTGTAAATATTTAACTTACAAATACAGCACTGAGGAAAAGCAGTACAGCGAATCACGTCACGTGATCAAAATAAACCGTGCATGCTGAGCTGATGTTCGAGGATTTGGCCTTTCAAAGGCCTCTCTTGCGTAAATTTATAGTTTTTGTAATGGTTCTTTAACCCCTTCATTACCAAAAATGTGTTTTGATGTACCCCCGTACATCGCCAGTAAACACCTGTGAGACACCGGAACCGCTACCACGGTACGCTGGTACACCCTTTAATGAATGGCAGCTTATGGGCCTCAGGGTAGCCCGCTAAGGCTGTTTCTGAGGACCTTGTGTTAGCAACAGCTCTGTGTTTTGACGATAAAGACTATGACGAAGTTCTGACGAATTCTGACATCATAAGATACGTCATGACTGAGTTGCGGTGGCACCAGTGGCTTGCTCACTCATCTGTGATGTAACTTCTTTAGACCAGTCATTATTTTATTTATAATTTCTACTACAGATATCGTACTATATTTTCTGCTGACATACGGCAAAAATTACACCCCTTGGCCTGCCTGAGAGAGTCAGTTACTACACACTTGACCATGAGAGAGGGTGTACAGGATATTTTTCTCTCATGGCATCTCTGGCAAATTCCGATAGTGACGTGTTTATTCCTCATGAGGATACTTATTTAGATGTATCAGATGATGATGCGCAGTGTCTGATGTGTCAGTAGATGACTGATCCTGAAAATGATAGCAAAGTTGATGTGAGTGAGGAAGGAGGAGGAAAATGGTAGCGAGCTTAGTGACGCTGCACTCTCAGCAACAAGTGGGCCAAGGTCGCCATCACCATCACGTGTGTCCCCATACTTCATGCTTAGCTTACAAGATAAATAAAGCCATCCATCTGTGCAGGACATTTTTTTCAAGCCAGTTTGTACAGTAGTTACCTGGGTAACATTTCTTTAGCATAAGATATGTAAACTTATATACCGTAATGATTTATTTAATAATATTTTTTTATTACCAACATCATGCTGGGTTTATGTGATCATCAGTATACAGTACAAACAAATAAAAAAGAGTGAATAGTTTCGACGTGGCAAAAAATATACACTACCCCTCACACTACGGGAGGGGGAGCTATCAGGTCGGTTTGGGGGGTAAACGTAATGTTTACATTTGGGGGAGGGGTCGGTAAAGAAGGGGTTAATCTTACGTTGTCTTATACATATCCCAGCACTAACCGTGTATAATTGCGAGCGTGTTCGGCGAGAACATGTTCGGGGCGAGTCTACTGTATTTTCACTGCCGAACTGCTGGCCATTTTGCTGGTCCTTCGTGTTATATACCGTTCCAGTTTACACACTTTTGTTATTTTCACAGATTCACTTAGTGCACTACATGGTATTCAGTCTGTCCCGGCCAGCTACCCGCTAGTGTTGGAGATACAGGAATGGTTGTTCCGTATTACCACCAGATTGAAGTCTGTCTCCTTCTGTTGGGTCCCAAGCCATGTTGGGATACCGGGTAACGAGAGGGTTGACTGCCTGGCACGTACAGCTGTCACCTCTCTCTCTGTCACACCTCGGCCTATCCCAGCAACTGATTATTTCCCGATTGTTACCCGTCTCCTTGGCCAATGGTGGCAAGCAGAATGGACATCTACAACTGATAACAAACTCCGCTCCATCACATATACTGTCACTCCCTGGCAGTTGTCCTCCCATCGCAACAGGCATTAGGAAACAGCCCTAGCCCGTCTGCGCCTTGGTCACATGTTGCCAGGCTTCACTCACGGTCCACCATCTTTTGCTTGATTGCCCTCGGTTCCACGCTGTGTGCAGGCGGACTCTTCCGTTCCTTTACTCCCTTGGACGTTCCCCTACCTTAGCCGATCTTCTTGGCGAATCCCCTGTTTTCCATCACACACCTCATGCGCTTCCTATCTCAAACCCGCATCTTGCCTCACATTTAGTGTCTACCCTGCCTTCCCCTTTGCTTTTAGTGCACCATAGCATACCCATCATTTTTATACATCGGTTTTAGTGCCATATAGTCCTCTTGGGCGTGGTGCTAGTTCATATTACTTACTTACTTACTTACTGAGCAGACTTTTCTGTATGCTGTGCTCTACTTGCAGGAGGAGACCTGACTGGCAGTGAGCAACTTTTTTCTTCCAGAATCTTTTCCCAAGTTCTTTGATGTGATTCTTGTCAAAATTCAGCTTCAGGGGGCAATTTTTGTGACAGACCATGTTCTTATGACAGTTTGAGTTACATGTATTTATTTAACCTGATTCACATCTATGTGCATTCTCCCAAAATAATTTTTGTAACTTGATGATTTTCATGTTGTGAGAAGGGTTTAATTTATGGATGTGAGACCTTGATATGGCGTGAGTGTGGAAAGTCACGAGTGGTTTCAGCGAAGTGAGTCTGTTATAGGTGTATGGGAAGCATATCAGTAAAGAAACATACAAGTAGATCGTGCACATGATTATGTTTGGGAGATGGAGCCAGGTTTTTGAAGGTTTGAATCTTTGAGTGATTGTTCAGTCCTGATCACTGAAGATGATGTTTGAAAGTCCTGCTTTTGTGCATGCTGTTTCTTTGTTTCTGGATCATACCTGGCCCCATCTTTTAGTTGGGAATTAGAGTTGGTATGATAATTGGATGACATGTGAATGATTGTATGAATCTTTTCACTGGTCTTGCTGTTTGATTACCGGTACTGTCTCTGAAGTGGAATAAGGAATGGGATGATGATGGTGTGGATTAACCCCCCCCCCTTCCCCCCCCCCACAGGCAAGTTTAAGAAAAGTTTCACTTTTTACATCAATCTTTATCACTTCAGAGACCTGTTTAGTTTTAGTATGCCTTGTTCCATTCTGATTAATGTCACTTGAATTGTTTAGCAAATGATTGCAGCAGAATTACCAGGAAGGTTTTGGTAGCGACCATCATCTGCTCATTTGATGTAATGCTGCCTACTTCTTCCTTCAACTTTGTTATTCTTTTTCTGTGTCTACCCTCCTCTCTTCCTGTTTCTCCCATCTTTCCTGTCATTTTTTATTGCTCTTCTTTCCTATTCTGGTGGCTTTTCATTAAGTGATAAGCCCAATGGTTTCCTGTAAGCCAGGAAACTGTTTACAACAGAGAGTGGTAACCATATAACCAACCAATATATGTTCCGAACATGTCAACAAGTGGGTTGGTAGAGAGTTAGTGCCCCTTCCAGTAAAACATCAAAATCAAAGACAAACAGCCACCCCCATGGGATTATGGTGTCCAGCAATAGGTAGATAGATAGATAGACAAAGAAAAGTGAAAGATTCAATAAACTGCATGGTGTATGCCAAGTTACGGATTCTCTATAGGCAGAACTGTGTAAATTGAACTCTCTTAACCTAAGGTGACCAGAGTCCTGCTTTTAGGCGGGACAGTCCCGCTTTTTGGACGTCCGTCCCGCTTTTTTAATTGTGACTAGAATGTCCCGCTTTTTGAGCAAATTATCTTAATTGTCCCACTTTTAGAAACTTACTATTTCATTAGATATAATATGACCTTGTTTTATGAAATTAGGATGAATTAGAAAAATTATGCTTACAGTAATCCTAACCAAAGGAAATACTGAATTATTAATATAAAATCTGTAATGCTTACTAGCTGGTAACTTTGGTTGACCCATTCACTGTACCATACGGTATATTCGGAGTTCGTAGGAGATGTTAGTGTTTGATTAGCAGCCTCAGTTTGAGGTGTAACGCAGCAGTGGTCGCTGTCACATTAGTCAGTATCTATCTATCTATCTATCTATCTATCTATCTGTCTATCTATCTACACACACACACACACACACACACACACACATGAGCGCGCGTCCTGCTTTTAGCTCCAATAAATCTGGTCACCTTATCTTAACCACAGCTGCGGCAGGAGAAAGTGGAGCTGGAACAGACTCTGGAGCAGGAGCAAGAGTGTCTGGTCAACAAGCTCATGAGAAAAATAGAGAAGCTGGAAACTGAGACAGCTGCCAAACAGAACGACTTGGAGACTCTTCGGAGAGAGAAGGTTGGTGTTGTTGTACCTCCATTTGTCTTTCTTAGTAGTGTATGAGAGGTCACACTTGATCTAAATAAAATTGTCTGACGTATTAGAAATCTGATCACTGAAGAGGTTAGTGGAGGTCTTTTCTGTCCCCTTTAGTACAAGAGATCACTTCATAATTGTTTGGGTATGTAGCCAGAGCATGTACAGTGATCCCAGAGTTATCATGCACTTGGTTGTAGTGGTTTTCATTAACATTGCAAGATGAAAATATGCACTCCTGTCATTATCGCGCATTTTTGGCTAAAAAAAACATAATCGTGCACTTGACCTGGTTTCTGCTGCTGATGATGATGCAGTATCTGTGATTTCTGATGACTTTGAGGAATAAAAAAATGAAACACACCTGAGAATATAATCCCAGGTGGTGGAGACCACTTTCTGTCAACTCCCCTAGCCTCAGAACCTCCATACTTCATACTTATCTCCAGTCATTCTGTGGTATGTGTTTCTTTCTTGTTGTGCCCTTTTTGTCACAAAGTATTTACCTGACCATGGTATTTAACAGTATGTACTGGTATGCATGTATTTAGTGGGTATAAATTGTTGTAAAAGGGAAATTTTAGTTTTACGAATGGAGTCCCCAGTACCAGTTAGGATAAATTCCATAGATCCTCTGCTTTCATTATTGCACAGTTTCATTAGCACACACTAAGCTCAGTACCAAATGAGTGCTGTAACCAAGGCATTGCTCTCTGTGGCTCAGGGAAGATGGACGTCGTTGTCCTGCGTAGTCCCAAGTCACCCTTGCAAAAAGTGTAGCACCTGTTACTCCACCAAAAAGATACAGTACAATCGTAGTATTCTAATATCCAGGCAGCCTGAATTTTCAGACAACCAGAATAATTCGCAGACTGATAAATATATAAATAATTTGAAAGAAAAGCATTCAGGAGCCGAATGCTAATCGCCCACCAGAATATGCTGTTGGCCAAGTCTAAGTTTCAGGCCATATCTTGACACCCTGAAGGCTTTGTGTTGATAGCTGAAGCTGTTCGTGGGATATAATGGTGGTGAAGGTGGGCAATAAAAACTTGTTGACCTTTGGCAGCCATTTTGGTGACCTTGACCTTGGCCGTGAGTGCCCATTTTCAAACTCGTCCAAGATTTAGACCACACCTTGACACCGTGAAGGTTTCATGTTGATAGCTTAAGCCGTTCATAAGGTATAATGGTGCTAAAGGCAGACGATAAAAACTAGTTGGCCTTTGGCAGCTATTGTGATGACCATGGCCTTGACCACAAGTGCCCATTTTCAAACTCGTCCAAAATTTTGGCCATATCTTGACACCCTGAAGGTTTCATGTTGATAGCTCAAGCCGTTCACGAGATATATTTGTGCTAAAGGCATGCGATAAAAATTAGTTGACCTTTGGCAGCCAGTTTGGTTACCTTGACCTTGACCCCAAATGCCCATTTTCAAATTCATTCAAGATTTTGGCCATATCTTGGTACCCTGGAGGTTTCATGTTGATAGCTCAAACCGTTCATGAGACATAATGGTGCTAAAGGCAGGCAATAAAAACTAGTTGACCTTTGGTAGCCATTTTGGTGACCTTGACCTTGACCTCAAATGCCCATTTTTGAATTCGTCCAGGATTTTGGCCATAGCTTGATACCCTGAAGGTTTCACATTGATAGCTCAAGCTGTTCATGAGATACAGTGGGAACACACACACACACACACACACACAGAAGCAGGCAAAAACATTAACTCTCCGTCTTCTAAAGGCGGGCAATAATAATAGCATGTGGCACTTTGACCGTCCCTTGTTGGGTTAGTCTTGTGGGACTGGATGAAGTTGGGCGATATGAATTGAAGGCATTTCTGGTCAGGGTCATTTCTTAGTTAAACCCCTTTCCAGCCCTCCTCCCCCCTTCTTTCCATTCCTCTAATTTAGTCACTCTGCACATCTCTCCACACCAGTCAACTTCCGCAGCCAGTCAGTAAGCAAGCACTCTCGCCGGTATGGTATCGTGTCCTGATTAGTGATTTGTACAGTCTGTGATGCCTAAAGTGCAAACTAATGTGAAGCACATTGAGCTCACATTGAAACAAAAGCTGGACAAATGCAACGGTCTTGAAAACAGCGAGCATTGTAAGACACTGATAACATAATTTAACGTAGGAAATTCCATGATTTATGATACCAAGCACCAGGGACCCATGCTTAAGGAATGTTTTATGAAAAGCAAGACAGATAAATCAATTAAAAAAGGAATACTCTTCATCAGCCGAAAATGTGTGGTACCGGTACCATATGATGATTTTCTCCTTAATGAATGGGAGAGTTTGCGCGAAGAGGAAAATCTCCCAGACACCGCCAGAAACTATGTCTCGTTTTCGTTTCTGGGGCTAAGGGGCTCTTAGTTAAATTTCAGTGTTATTTTTCTGATCGATAATTACAATACTGGTTAAGCAAATAGCTTTTAAAAATGTAAATCACTCTTACTTATGCTATTTCATCCAAAATATCGCTGATAAAATAGTATATTTGTATATTCTTTCCTAAGAAGATTAGTACAATACAGTATATGCCAAAAAGACGGTTTTTGGACTGTAAGAAGTAAAAAAGGCATATGAATACTGACATTTGTATATAATCTGACTTGTACAAAAAATGGCACATACGGTCTATCCATAGTTTAATATTTATTAGACTCTAAAATGTTACAGCGTACCGAAGCCTAGCGCTGCCAGACGTACAAAGCAAGCATGGTGGTGGAGTAGATCAGCCAGTGAAGACGGACGGCTGCTTCGGTTTCCTCGGAAAACTTGTTTTACCAGAGGCAGCATATAAATATCGACATGCTTTCATTAAATGAATTAGGTTTTATTCTTACTCATAGGGAGTTTAATTTGTTAGTATAAATTATAACTAATTTCTGTTATTGGATTAAGATATACATATATATATCTATGCATGCTAAACCAGGCTGGAACCGCTGTGGAATATTTTTTTTATAATTACTTTTGTTCATGCTGCATTGACACAATACTATTTTAAAGAGAAGAAATAGAATATTTATGTATTTTAACAATAAGTAAGATGCATGAAAAAAAAATTAAATTATTGCCCGACATGTGATTTTTTTTTTTTTTTTCCATCTGAAAAATTAAAATACTGGTGACATCTGGCATTTCTCCAGCCGCGCGAACACTCCTATTGACTCTAACTACCCACGAGTTTCCAGTATCTTACAGTACTTTGGCAAGTCCATTCTGTTAAATAATATTCATTATTTTATTTAAAAAGAAAAATGGAAAAAATAAGCTAAAGAAATAAATCTTGAACATTTATCGGTGAACTGATGATTTGGAAAGAAGTGTTGCACAGTAATCACAACTCCCTTGCTCACAGCATTGTATACGTCCGTGGCCCACCCATTTATTCCTCACCTGACCGCCGTCACTCCACCCCTCACTCACCACTTGGATATTTTGCAAATACCTGTAATACAATAAATACGTAGGAATTGCATGCACTGTAATTTTGTCAAACCAAATAAATGCTTCATTTCTATCAGCTGGAGTTTATCTTTTCTGCCAGTGCAAATGTGTTGGAAGATGATGTCATCTTAGAATGCATTTGCATTGGCATTGTTATCAAATTCATTCTAAGATGATGTCATCTTAGAATGCATTTGCATTGACATTATTATCAAATGCATTCTAAGATGATGTCATCTTAGAATACGTTGGCATCAAATGTATTCTAAGGTGATGTCATCTTAGAATGCATTTACATTGGCATTGGCATTGGCATTGAACACATTTGCACTGGCAGAAAAGATTAACTCTAGCTGGTGGAAATGAAGCATTTATTTTGTTTGACAAAAGTACTCTGCTTGCAATTCCTACGTATTTATTGTATTATCTGCAAAACAGCTGAGTGGCAAGTGGGGTGGAGTGACGGTGGTCAGGTGAGGAATAAATAGGTGGGCCATGAACGTATGCAACACCGTGAGCAAGGGAGTCATGATTACTGTGCAACACTTCTTTCCAAATCATCAGTTCACCAATAAATGCTCAAGGTTTATTTCTTTAGTTTATTTTTCCTTGTTTGATTAATAAAATAGTGAATAATATATAACAAAATAGACTTACCATGTGGATTTTGCACTACTGCAAGACACTGCAACCAAGTATGTTGTGTCTGTGGGATGTGTTTGAGGATGTTTTAAATGGAAAAATGTTAGTGTTGCCCTGGATATGAGTGGTATTGCATACACTGGATTGATATAGCCTGTGTATAAGAGTATATATCAGATACTTGGGAAAAATTGGTAACTGGGAATTATATTCCCCAAGCTTACCAGTTAACTGGGATTGTACTGCTTTACTGTAGGTGGGTGTTTACCATTTTCCCAAAAACTACCATGAGAGTGATGAGGGGTCATAGCCTAGTAGTTGGCCTGACACAACTTTCCCAGGTGGGGAACTTAACCACTTTTACCAAGTAGTCAGAGCCATTCTTAGATTACTACAGTACTACATAATTATACTGTACATATCTCCTATGCACAGCTCATCCACTTAAGGACTATGCCTCATCCTTTATCCCTACACCTCATAATGTGGAAGGACCTTGTTCTGACCCCGGTAAGCTGTCTGGCTTCTTGCTCGATGTGTTTGCTCAGTCGGACAGACCAGGGCAAAGCAACAAATAATAAGCTGAATAAACAGTATGGTTGTTGTCAGCATAAAGGAAAGATTGCATAATTTTACTGAAGGATTAAAATTAGAGGAGGTGTGATACTTTCAGCAAATGTTAATGTATAATGTTTTGTGCACTTCCTTTCATTCCACAGTCCAGGAATTAAAGGTGAAAATCTTTTATTTCATTGCTGCTACTTCCAGGGAATATCAGTCAGCTTTGGAAAGACATCTCATGTTGAAGGGTTTTCGTTTGGGAGAGTCCCTCCTGTACTGAATAACATTTTTGGATGGTAACAAGAATATCATTTAAAAGATGTCACTGGACTAAAGCAGTTAAAGAGGGTACCATGTAACAGGTCTAGTCATAATCCGTAGCATTGATGTGTACAAACTCATTAAGAAACAGTGGCATTCAAAAGCACATTTCCACACATCTGTAGCATTACTTCACCAAGCAGAACGTTAACAGGTATCCACATGCCCATATTATACTCTGAATGCCTCTCATATTGAGAGCTAAATCTGTTTTGCTGGGTGGGGCTGGTCAGCCCCCGACCCCCACCTGCTGCAGGAGTCACTGTATGCCCATCAGATTACACTACATATCACATATTCATACTTGCTTGCTCATACTGTACCATTTGTTCTGGTACTTGCTTGGGCCATCTCATTCAGGACTGATGTGATGGGTATGGCATTCCTGAGGGTATTTTATGATGCCATTGGGTCTTTGGTAAATTCCATTAAGGCTTTTTATGAAATTCATACCCTCAGTCTATTCCCAATTCCACACTGGGAATGATATTGTTTTCATAGGCACAGCAGTCAACTCCTTCACCACTTGAACATCACTTCTCCTTTAGAACCTATGCATATAACATAGAATAGAGTTGCATACCCATGTCAGATACTTGTATGTGTAATAATATTCCTTTTGTGTGAAAGCCTATGAAATAGACACCTGATGGTCTAGTGAGTTTAAAGTGCTCTGCTTGGATGTAACCCATGAGAATTTACATCTGATGAGTGATTGGGATTTATTGCTCATATAATAGCAATTGTGGGTGAACAACTGGTTACTCTGTAACCTGAATGTCAAGACAAATCAACCTGGTGTATGTCCTGTATGCTCCTGATGGGGCAATAAAAACTTAGATGATGGATAGTGTACAAGGAAGGGCACCTAAGTATGTTAATAGCATTGAGGGATTAGTTTGTTGAGCATACCAGGGAAAGTGTATGCCAGAATGCTCACTTGGAGGGTGTGAAGCCTTGCAGAGTTGAAGACAATTGAGGCTTGGGTCAGTTTAGAATTGGTATGAGGTATATAGATCAGATAGTCAATTTAGCTTTAAGAAGGGGTATCCCTCCATGTTCTTCCTGTCTTATTAGCCAAGATCCTTGCGGCACCAATACAGTTCACCTAAACATTCATAACATTCAAAGCTGTCCACACATTTCGTATTTTCCAAATCCGTATGTTACCAGCCCATTACCCCCAGTTCTGCCATATTTTTTCTTCATATGGTGTATTTGCTGTTCCCCCCCCCCCCTCAAAACAATGATCTCGCCCTTTTTTCCTCCACCAGTGAAGTTGGAGGTGGTTATGTGTTCATCTGTGTTTGTGTTTATTTGTCCACGTGATATCTCCGAAAGTTTTCAATGAATTTCGATGAAATTTTGTGGAAGGGTGGGCAATGGGCAAAAAAAAAATTGATTAAATTTTTGGGCAGACCCGGATCCTATTTATCCGACACAATATCTCCAAAAGTTGTCAACAAATTTCTATAAAATTATATGGAAAAGTCAGCCATTGGTCAGGGAACAGTTGATAAAATTTTGGAGCAGATCCAGATCCTATGTATTCCACACAATACCTCCACAGATCCGGATCCTTTTTAATGGCATTGACGAAGGTATGCACTCTGTGAGTGCTTTCTATTTCTTCTCTGCTTCCCTTGGTTTTGCCATACATATTACAAGCATATACTCAAACAGTCCTTTGCACTCCCCTCTTTCATTTTTGATAGTGTACATGTACTGTATTTGCAGATTGAGCTTGAGAATACATTAGAGCAAGAACAAGAGGCGCTAGTCAACAAATTGTGGAAGAGAATGGATAAATTAGAAGCAGAGAAAAGGTATGGAACATACTACCTTTTTGGTTTATTTCCAGTTTGCACAGTACAGCTTTGTAGAACTACAGGTGGCAGGAGGTAGTATGCAGTTTTCTTGAGTTATAGTATAATTGGTTTATTCATAAGCTGCATAGAACATGCATTGTATTTTTCTGCATTGTACCACCCTGCACTTTGTAATGTGGGATGCAGACAAATCATATCTAATAATCATAGGCATCCCACAGACGAATGTAAGAAATTGGAACATGCTCGCCCTGTTATGATTAAAGCTGTAAGAAGAGTGGCTGTATGTCCTGTTGTTTACCTGTGTTAGTGATAGTGCTCTCTCCCTTGAACAGAATGCTGCAGGGTAAACTGGAGCAGCCCATTTCCAACCCTCCGTCCCCTGCTGACTTTAACCAAGGTGACCGTGCCAACAACCTGTCCTCACATATCCAGCACTTGAGGGATGAAGTAGCAAGGTTCAGGGAGCAGCTCACCACGGCACAGGAGGAACGTAAGTACAGTAAAACCTTGATAAGTCGCCATTTGATAAATCATAATTTCACCTGAGTTGAAACGGCTGTGCTGTCCAAATATTTGGAAGATTTTGGCTTACGGTACAATAATTGCCAAGCCATGTAACTTATCATGCCTCTGTCAACTACTACAGCATCAGTAGAAGAGTCGCTCTTTGTCTGCTGTGCTGGTAAGTGTTATTTTGTCAAAATTTGTAGTTACATATACATTATACAAGTATGGACTGATAATGTTTCATTGCAGTGTTATTGTGGTAGGAAGCAATCAAGGGAAAAGTGCCTTGATAAGTCAAAGGCCAGAGTCCCATTTGTTCTGACTTATCAAGGTTTTGCTGTATTATACAATAAGTCCTCATCAGATGTCAGGGATGTGTTCCAAAATATCACTGCTTTCCATATAAAAAGTTATATAAATTGGATAAAAAGGCAAATTAGGTTTATAGGCAGCAGTGGAACTTATGTATGCAGCTTTTATCTAAACTGCTATGGTCTTAATAGGAAAAAAAAGTAAACTTATAAGGAAGAATTACTGTATTGTAAGTCATTGATTAGTCCTTCAGTTGGAGGTGTCTCCCATTGACTGAAGAAACTCATACGGCCATAACCAAGATAACATTAAAATATTCTTTATTAACTGAAATTCAGCTGAGAGAGATGCCCTCATCTCGCCTTTGTAGTACGAGAGATCTCAGTTAAAGTAAGTCATTGGGTTGCATTCCAGTGATACAAAAGCACGGTGAAAGTAATTGTGCCAGATTGCCATCATAACCCATTCCTTTTAAGAGAGATACTTGTCTGAATGTTAGTGAAATTGAGGCTGTGCAGAGCAGTATGATATCTTCTTGATTTAGACAGTAGCACCCCTCACCTGATTGCAATATGCTAGGGATCATGTAATACACTAGCAAAACCAACAAATTAACATGGAAGGTGATATTTCAAGTGTGGGGTCTATCTTCCAGATAATCGAACAACTCAGCAATATGCAAATGAGGAGCGCCTGATTCGTGAGGAAAACCTTCGACTACAGAGGAAGCTGCAGATGGAAGTAGAGCGGCGGGAGGCTTTGTGTCGCCACCTGTCTGAGTCGGAGTCCAGCCTGGAGATGGAGGAGGAGCGACACTACAATGAGATCACCTCACAGCGCCACCGCACCCTGTCCAGCCCAGTCCCTTACAACCCCTCACCCAGCTCATCCAGGCCACTGTCGCCAGGTAAGGATGTCAGTTAAGTGATTTTAGTTGCCTGGTGGTATAGTGAGTCAAGATGCTCCAATCAGGTGTGGTGTGTAAGGGTCAGCTTCAGAGGAGTGGTTGGAGTTTGTTACATAATTCCAGTCATGGGTAAGCGTCTGGTCACTCACATTGAATGTCTGGACTTAGTAGCCTAGCCTTAGACCCTTACATTCTTGAAGGGATGACAAAGGATTGGATGATGGATGGAGTTAACCAGATCTAAAATTTTGAGGGATCTTTACAAAGTTTTATCAGGATCCTTGTAATTATAGCTTGTTTTCTGGAGATTTTTGTATAAAGCAATCTTCTAACCTTTTGAGAACAAGTTTGATGACCTCTGAAGGTGATTTGGCAACTCTTTCCTCAGATGAGAACTTTTTTTTTCATCCATCCATCCATCATCCAATCCTATGTTGCCCCATGAGGATCGTAGAAGCCCAGGGCTAGGCAGTTGGTCTTGACATTTAAGATGAGAGTGACCAACCTCACTCATCCCTGAGTGGCATTACGTGAGCAATAAACCCCAATCACCCCTTGGATATAAACCTTCACCGGCTCAATCCAATTGGAGCACAATAATTACCCACTAAACCACCAGGTGCCAAAATTTGGTTATATGGTTACCTCCCAGCTTAGTAAATGGTTTCCTGGTGTACAGGAAACCATTTGGCTTGTCACTCAGTGTAGAGTCACCCACAGACAGAAGGAAGAGGAAAGAATGAAGGAATGAAAGACAGAAGAGAGAGTGTAAAGTCACCCGCAGGCAGAAAGACAAGGAAAGAATGAAGGAAAGAAAGACAGAAGAAGATGGAAGGAAAGAACTTTTGGGAAATTTTTGTGGTGATTTGGCAACTCTTTCCTCAGCTGTGAACATTTACTTTTCTCTTGGGAAATTTTTGTTTATGTCTGAGCATCCTCATTTCTTCATTTTGGATTATGTCCAAGTTCCCTCTCTCCATTTTGCAGTGGTGCAAAAGAAGAATGCATAAAGTGATTGGGTGGGAAGCAGAGGCATGGAGGGAGTTGAGAGATGGAATAGAGTTACATGTGGAGGAGAGTAGTGAGATGAGAATACTAGTAAGAGAGAGTATGAGAATGGATGAGACATTTGGAAGGAATTTGAGTGTAACTTAGAGGGAATGTGAGAATATTTTCTGGAAGGAGATCAAGAGAGTAAGACACGATGATAAAGAAAGTAGTAGAGGAGTGATAGATAAGAATTGTGGATTGCAGTTGGAGAATGGAGAAAAAGTGAGCAGATGGAGAGAACACTTTAGCTTCTAACTGCTGGGTGTCGGTATGGACTGACGGCAAAGAGGCATTAGGTTCCCGCCGGGTGTCGGTAGGAACTGCAATTGTTTTTGCACCACAATTTGAAGTGGCCGCCACTTGATGTTATCACCAAAAGCAAGGGAGAGAGGCCACCAGCTGAGCCAACCCTACCTCAGTTGTCTCTGTGACTTTGCCGGGTGTAAGACGATATTTTCTTAAACCTTTTCATCCAACACCATTCCTGCCTCACATGGACTTTTGCCTCATCCGCCCCTGCCAAGCCTCTTCCCAGGATACTAGGAAAGGGCTCAGTGATAGTGCCAGAGGACATGCCTTGGATGCAATTGTGTCTAGTTTTTCTAGTAATGGAGAAATTATCACGTTGAGATCGAATCCAAAGTCCTGTCCACGAGCATTCTCACAAATACATTCTACTTCGTGTGTCGAAAATCACTCCTCTTCATCACATCATTACTCATCAATGCTACAGCCAACAGACCTGGGGATGCTTTATCTGCAAGAAGTAGAATTGATGAGTAATATGATCTTTCTTTCCCTCACTGCAATACTTTCCAAGATATTAAGGTTTGAAAACGAGCAGTGTTGGGGGGAAGTTAGCAATACTGAGAGAACAACCGTGATAAAAATAGCCCGACATCTAGTGGTTAAGATATTGTTAAAAATAGAGAATGAAAGTACAGTGATACTAGTATAAGTGGCTGGGGAATGGCTGGGAGAAGGAGGGAGACAAGAAGGGAGGAAGAAATCAGTAGGTAGTAGTAGTAGTTGTTCCCTAGGCAGTCTGGCCGAACAGCCCCGAGTCCCTTAGGAAGGCCATGGCTGAGACCGGGCTTTCTCACAGAGCTCTCAAAGAGTATACGTTGTGTTGTTGGAATAGGTGATTGTGTGCAATGCAGTTACATCCTGGACAGGCATCAGCGACGGAGTCATCCAGCCTCTTCTGGTAGCTTAAGAGGGCTGGATGTTGCCCACATCTCAGCCTGGCCAGGTGGACCCTGTCCTCATGAGGGAGAATTCAGAAGGGTGGATATCAGGAGGCTGTGCCTGCACCTGTGTGTTGTCTTTAAGTGACTGACTGGAGCGGCAAGTGATTTTTCGTTTTTCGTTTTCATGTTTAAAGGCTCCAACATGCTTGAATGTGTCAGCCTTGGTCACCTAATGGCGGCTCTCCACGCTGCATGATCCATTGCAGCCTCCCTGTTCAGTCCCTTAACCCTGAGGTCACACTTAATGACCTTGTCCCATGTCTTTCTCAGTCTACCCCTCATAACCCCACCCCCAATATTAACACTTCTCACCTTCCTCACCCAGTTATCATCCCCCATCCTCTCCACATGTCCAAACCATCTCAGTCTACCTCTCCTCATCACAACACCAATACACTCCAGTCCCATCCTACCTCTCAAGTCTTCCATCGTAAACCCAGCCCCTCCAGGCCTTGGACGCAGGGACGCACTGCACTTCCAGCTAATCATTGTCATTTCTGTACATCTGAGCCGGCGAATATCTTCCTCCTTCACTGCCCAGGTCTCACTACCATACAGCATTACACTCCTAACACATGCTCATTCAAAGACCCCTTAGCACGTAGGGAGAGTCCTCTCAATGTCAGGAGAGGCAAGAGCTCCCTGAACTTCTTCCAACCACTTCTCACCCTAGCCACAGAGCTAGCTCCAGCCCCACCTCCAGCACACAACATGTCTCCCAAATAACAAAACTCTTCCACACACTCAAGAGATTCACCAGCAAGTTCAATCCTTTCATGTCTGACAATCTCCACCTGCTCACCCCGACACGCCGTACACATAAAATCAGCATTATCTCACAGTCTACCTCTGATAGATTTGAGTGTGGATATGCTTCTGGAAGCTGGTCTGAAGTGGGCGAGGGGGGAGAGATGACAGTATTTGTGTATATCGTGTGCTGGGTGTTTTGTTGTTCCTTGGTGTGGGTGGATGTGCTGCCATGTAATGTAGTCGATGTTGTGGGTTTGTGGAGGCTTCAGCAAGAAACTGGGTGCCTCTCATGTCTAGGTGATCCTTGACTTTGAGGACTTTGGTTTCTTGATGTAGGTGGTCTGTGGGTGTAGTAGCTGTGCAGCCTGTGATTATTTTTAGGGCCTTGTTCTGTATGGTCTGTAGGATGTTGTAGTGTGTTTTGGTGAGGTTAGGAGCCCAGGCAGGGCTTGCATAATTCATCACTGAACGTATGTATTGCTTGTATACTGTGTTGGTGGTTTGTTTGTTGTGTCCAAATGTTGTATGAGCAAGTGACCTCAAGGCATTGAGTCTTGGTGTTATTTTATTTTTAATGTTTGTGATGTGTTTATTAAATGACATTGATGTATTGTATGTTGCACCAAGGTTTTTTTTTTTTTTTTTTTTGGGGGGGAAGGGGGGATAGGGGAGTGTTGTTTATTGTAAGGTGTGGGATGTGTCTGTGTTCTGCTGTCCAGTTTGTGAGAAGGGTCACTGTAGATTTGGCTGGGGCCATTTTAAGCCTGTTTGTGGTGAACCATTCGTGTAGTGTGTTGAGGTAAGGTTGGAGGATGTTTGCAGCTGTGTTTGCATTTTGGTGCCTACATGTAAGTGATATATCATCTGCATAGGAAGCTATGTGTATCTGTGGTGTGTGGGGTATGGGTATGTCGTGCATGTATAGGTTAAAGAGTGTAGGGTACAAAACAGGCCCTTGGGGTTAGAAGTAGTGGAAGCAGTAAAAAAAAAATTGAAATGGAGAAATCCCCAGGAATTGATGGAGTGTGTGGTGAAATGCTGAAGCATGTGGGAGAGATAGTAGTATAATGGATATGGAAGATGTACAGATTGGCCTGGGAGGAAGGAAGAGTCCCAGAGGATTGGAAGTCAAGTATAATTATTCCCCTGTACAAAGGAAAAGGGGAAAAAGAATTGTGGTTATCGTAAGGGCCTTTTTATTCTTGATACTGTAGGAAAAGTATGTGGTAGGATACTTACTGACATAGTTAGGGAAATACCAGAGGAATTAGTTGGAGAAGAACAGGAAGGTTTCAGGAAGGGAAGACATTGTGTAGATCAGATATTCATTTTAAGGTGTTTAGTGGAAAAGTTTCTTGAGAAGGGAAAGAAGTTGTATGCTGCCTTCATGGATTTGGAGAAAGCATATGACAGTGGGTAGACAAGGAATGTGGATAGTATTAAAAATGTATAGAGTAAATGGGAAGCTGTTGAATGCCGTGAAGAGTATGTAAGAGGGTGCAAGGGCTGCAGTATGTGTGGATGGTGAACTGAGTGAATTTTTGTGTCTGAATGTTGGATTGAATCAGGGATGTGTTGTGTCTCCATGGTTGTTCAGTTTGTATATGCATGGAGTTATAAGAGAGATACAAGGTAGGACAGTGGATGTTGGAGCACCCCTAATGAGAAAGGGCAGCATTTGGAAGCTTCTTGTTCTCTTGTTTGCAAGTGATACTGTGTTGTTAAGTGGAACTTCAAGGCTTGGTGAATGAGTTTTTTTTTTAGGAAGAAGGAACCAAAGCCTGAGCCCGCATAAACGTTCCTTCCAAGAAAAAGCAAAAACAATACAAAAGAGAGCCAAATTCAAGATCCATTCATTTCGAGATGCCTGGACACACTGCATTTGAAAGACTGGAGATCATAGGAAGTAGGAAATACAGACAGAGGGAGACAGTTCTAGAGTTGACCTGTTGCATAAATGAAGGACTTGGAGTAACAATTAACTGTTGCAATAGAAAGTTGGACAACAAAGAGATGAGAGATTGTCGCTAGACAGGTGCTACGCGCCCGTCGTAGAGGTGGAAGGATGCAAGCAGACAGTTCAGAGGAGCAGTGACCATTGAAGTAGCGATCGAAAAGAGATAAAGATGCAACAGTGCGGCGAAGAAACAAAGATTGAAGGGAGCCAGTAAGAGGAGGAGAGTTGATGAGTTTGGGAGAGTATGTTAGAAATGGAATCTCAAGGTGGATGTAGGGAGTAGTAAAGTTATCATCTTTGAGAGAAATGAAGTCACTGAATGCACAGTGTGGTTGGATAGTGAGAAAATTGAAAAATGTGAATGCATTTAAGTACTTGGGTAGTGTGTTGAGTAAGAAGTTTGGCAGATAAAGTGCTTGAAAGGGTACAGCAGGGAAGAAAGGTTGTTGATTCATTGAAAGCATTCACTTATTCATCATCCAATCCTGCATTGCCCCATGAGAAGCATAGGAGCCTGGGGCTAGGCAGGTTGGTCCTGACATTTAAGATGAGAATGACCAGCCTCACTCATCCCTGAGTGGCATTACGTGAGCAATAAACCCCAACCACCCCATGGATATAAACCTTCACCGGCTCAATCCGATTGGAGCGCCGTAATTACCCACTAAACTTCTAGGCGCCAATGTTTGGTTATATGGTTACAATGATAAGAAATAGGGAAGTGAACATGGAAAAAAAGTCACAGTATGACAGTATTGTGATCCCCACTCTGACATATGGAAGTGAAGCTTGGACCTTGTTGGCTGGACACAAGTCAAGAGTGACAGCAGTGGAAGTGAGTTATTTGAGGAGAGCATATGGAGTTACATGGAGAGAGAAAGTGACAGACGAGGAAGTGAAGAACATTGTGGTATGGATGTGGAGGTGATAGAAAGTGTTAGAAGAAATACATTGAGGTGGTTGGGCCATGTGAAGAGGATGGAGAGTGAGAGACTAACTAGGAGAGTGAGCGATGTGGAGGGGGGGGGGGAGACCGAGGATGAGATGGAGGGATGGAGTAGAGAGGTATATATGAGAGGGGGATGTAAGTTGGGGGATGGACAGCTAAATGGCAGGGGACAGGGACTGGAAGACATGGAGATGATTTGTTTGTGACCATCCCTTTCAGGTTGGAGAGGGGGAGCTATTGAGAACCATACCTCAACCCATGTTAAGAGGATGGGAATGAGGTATACTTAATGATAATGATTGACCAACATGTTAATTCTGAGTAGGATGTATATATATATACAGTATATGTATATATATATATTTTTTTTCAGATAATATGCCTTACGAATAGACTCTTTATCGTCTCTCAAAACTGATCACCTACAGGTTCGTTGCTTTACTTATGAAATGGAGCATAACATCCAGTACTTAATAAAGTACATTACAGTATGTAACACTTTATCCACTAATTATTATTCACTACTCTTTGCCTGTGAGGCCGAGTTAGAATTTATGAGGCTGGGATGATTGTTGAATGAGTGTCAGACCCATTCAGTTGGGTAGACCTCCGGTTAGTTTCACTCTTTGGCAGGTTTTTTGTGCTCCCTGGATCCTATATCACCCCATCCTTAGGAGGAAAATGAGATCTAGCTGGTGACAATGAGTGCTGGAGTCTGCCATTCACTCACTCGATGTTGTGCTGCCTGTAGACAACTACACTGAGAGACTTGTCAGGTGGTTTCATGTAACCCAGGAAACCATTTACTACATTGTATGGTAACCAAGTAACCAATTGATGCCCGCGATCTAGTGGATTAAGGCATGCCAACCAGACAGGACTTGTAAGAGTTTGCATCTGAGGGGTGGTTGAGGTTTATTGCACAGAAAATGCTGCTTAGGGGTGAGTGACACTGGTCATTGTCACAGTAAAAATCAGGATAGAATAGCCTAACCCAGGGCCTGTGTGCTTCTGATGAAGTCAGAAGAAATTTGATGATGGATGGATGGATGTCTTTGACAGTGTGGCAGTCTAGTTCTAGGGGTGTTTTGAGTTAGTGGCTTGGAAGAGCTTTTGATGTAGATGTGTTGTTGTTGTTGAGTAACCCCAATCTGTCTGGACAAGCAGACTTATCCGCTGCAGGCAGGGCTATCCCATGCAGTGAATTTGTTATATACCCTTGTGGAAGACAGCGCCTCACCACACTGAGGCTCGGATTAGAGTTTGGAGTTTTATTTCCTGGATGGACGTTGCAGTTGTGTCCCTCCACCCAGCATTGAGGTGTAGTCACTTAAAGGCAACACTGTGTTGAGCAAGTGGATGATGGGTGACCTCACTTATCAGTGGTGTAGATGTATACAGAACAAGAATAACTACAGTGGACCTTCCCTATAATGGACTAAATGAGGAGAAAGTCTGATTTGTTAAAGCCGAGAATCCGTTATAACAGATGGTCCCCCTGTGATGGGATTTCAAGCATATGTTTGAAAATAAATGAGTACAGTAGCATATTCTAATATGAAAATGGAAACCTATACAGTCATCCCCTAACATCCGCAGTTTTGACATACACGGTTTTGAATATCAGCGGATGGCTACAGAAAAAAAAAAAATATCTTGTTGAACTCTGCTGACCTGTAACATTATCCCAGGCACAGTTTGTGGCCAGGGCTCTTGTTTGGTGAGCCGCAGCTTGCAAATGCGAGTATTTTTTCCCTTCGATGAACAAAATTTTCATGCAAGTTGCCTTTTGGCAAGGAGAAAATACATCCACTCCAAAACCCAGTAAACTGCAAAATAAGTATATCTCAAAGCACGTTGTGATCAATTATTAAGTCTTTCCTTGTCGCCATTACGAATATTTAAAACCTCATTATATGATTCCAGTCATCACAACATGTAAATACTGTAATTAAATATATTTATTGCTCGTAAAATGTTTCGACTCGTAGTCAGTTTGGCTACTAAATATTTATTTGGCTTGTATATCTGAAACCTTAGGAGCCAAATGGCTCGCAACCATCGGCAGACAGCAAGAGCCTTGGTGGCTGTTTTAGTACAGTAATGGCATTATCCAGTGAATGAAATATACTGTAATACTCTTCCTTTTGGAGGGAGCTAGGATGAGCACAGTAATCAGAAAAGGCCATGGAAGAGTACACTTCATGTTTTTAACTTTTAGTGTTCCTGTATTAAATAAGTAGTTGTTTAGTGTTCTTGTATTAAAAAAAGTGGTTGTAAACATGCACATAGGATTTTTTTTTAGTTATATAAGGAAATGGGGGGTCCAGAGGTGCTTTTAAGGGGGGACAGCATATATCTGTGGATTTTTAACATTCGCTGGTGTCTCTTTTACCTACCCCGTGGATGTTGAGAGATGACTGTACTCATTTTACACTAATTTGCGAATAATTTTGCCCTTCTGCAGTTTGTTCCACATCTTAGATTTACTTAAAAGGATAGGAAATACATGTATTGTGACTCATTGTTCCTTGTTTAACGGACGTTTGTTATAGGTGATAGATATTTGGTAGCTTTGTAGTGCCCTTTAAATTCAGTGCCTGGTCTATTGAGGTATGTTGAATTAAGGGTCTATTGTATGTCATCTTGTGTGTTGTGGGTTTGAAGAAGCTCTTGCCAAAAGTGTGTATGAACAACAACTGTGTCACTGAAGCTGCTGAGGGGATATTATAAGCAGTGCCATCCAGTGAACAAGGAATCCCTGTCCAGAACTTTATCTGTGGTCATCCAAGATAAAGACAGCAGCCAGATTCCAGTCCCTCTCTTACAGGTGTATATGTTAAGCCCTGGTCTTTCATGGCACTTGACTTAGCCAGCTCAGTTTTTTCTGTGGCAAATAAACCACCACAAAGTGCACTGTATTTAAGTCCATTTAGGGATATATTAACAAAATTTGTTGTTAACTCATACCACACAAGGGACGTAGATATACGTCCCTCTCTAAAATGCCAGCGACGAAGACCTACGTCCTGCAGCATTGAGAAGTCATTGCAAGCAACCGAAATAAAATGGAAGGTAATAACGTATCTCGCTAGCTTCAGACATTTCTCTGCTATGTTTACAACACCGATTTAGGAGCGTGGGAAGCAGCCAACAGTCTTCATGGGCTTACGGTGTCTCTGCTTTCTCAGTAACCTCAAAGATTACAGAGGTCTAGTGGCACCAACCTGACTAGATCCAACCAACATTCTGGCTTTTATGATTATTTTTATTAGTGCCATGGATTTTATATTGAACTATTCAGCCCATTTAGCCAGGAAAAAAGAAGAAAAATCCAAAATTGGCGAGTATACAGGGGTACTTTGTTTTTTTTTCCTTTAGCATGGTAGGCCTATGGGTTACATTATCTTGGAATACACTCAAAGCAAGTATATTCTAATGTCTGGTGATGTTTGGGGACACCACAAAGGTCTTTTAGGCCATTACATGGCTAGTTAGATTATGGCAAAGGTTTCTTTAATTCATGGATATTCATTTCTTGTGCATGTCCATGTAACATAAACCTCACAAAAGACAAGAGCTTACTGCCCAGCAGAGTCAGAAACAGGTTAAGGCAGCTCTACTTAATATTAACTGTACTAACTACTGTATATATATACACTATACAGTATATCCACCCTAAAAGCTGTGTTATAATACTGGAGGGTAGAAGTCTTGTGTCCAGATCATCATCGTTTTGGTTATTTATTCATTTATTCATTTTTTTTTTTTTTTTTTTCCCCTACCATAGGTCTGTCAAGCTACAGTGGAGGACGTGACCTGTTCTCACCTCCTAGCCCCATGGGTCGGTGCCCCCACTGTGGCCAGGTGACTCTGCACCACCCACCGCCCTCTGTCCCTCCACCCACATACCTCCCCTCTGCCTCACCTCCCCCTCCACCTGTCATCTCACCTGCAGTAAGTCCAGTCACCATGTAACATTCTATCAGTTCCAGCCAAGCTAATTGTGTGCTTAAAAGTAACACTTAAGTCACTTATTTCACTTGACTATAGATAATGAATGTCATAAACTTGCAATACAGTATTTTGTTGCTGCACTGTTGAAGACAGTACTGAAGCTGAATGGCCAGGAAATGGAGATTGTGGGTCATGAAAATGCACTACAGTATGTTGTAACTGCAGTCATCAGTGCATATTGAGGCTTAATGATCGGGAAAATGGAGACTGTAAGTCCCTTCAAATTCAAATACTTTGGAAGTGTAATGAAGAAGGATGGGAGTTTATATGATAAAGTGCAAAAAGGGGTATCTGATAGAAGGAAGGTTGCAGATACACAGAGGTCAGTGATTAGAAATAGGGAAGTGAGTGTAGAAGTCACTCTATGACAGTATTATATATGATCCCCACTGTAATCCGAGTGGAGCTTGGACTTTGAAAGACACAAGAGGTAGAGGAGTGGATTTTAGTGGAAGGAGCATGAGAAGTCATGTGGAGAGACAGACAAACACAGCAGAAAGTTAAGGAGCATTGTAGTTTTGATGTGGATATGCTGAGATGTGTTAAGTACCCTGAGATGGTTTGGTGATGTGGACAGAGAGGAGAATGAAAGAAGTTGTTAAACGTGAGTGTAATTAAATGAGTGACAAAGCAGTTATGTAGTGCCATACCAAGGACAAAGTAACATCTACAATTAATAGGAAGCTTGGGCATGGAGACAGGTCTCATGTGATGTGCACATTTATTTGTTGATTGTTTGGGTTATAGATTTGTCCAGTATGAGATCAGTATGTTCATAGGTCACCTGTAGTTGAATGATGTCATGGGATGTGTATCACTAGTTTGAAAAACAAGGTAATATAAAATCCTGGACAGTTATTGTTATGATGAGGAAAAAAAGCATACATTATTTTCAAGTATGACTGATGATTTTAAGATCATTGTCAACCGTATTATGGCCAGGATGAATGCTATAAAATTCAAGTTTTGAGAGGAACTTATTGTTGAGTATCCCTAGTCTGCCTGGCTGAGCTGACCCATCACCTGTAGGCAAGCAACCGGTCTTGCAGGGCTATCCCGTGCAGTGAACCAAAATTTCCTCGCAGCAGATTGAACAGATGGAGAGAACACTTTAAGGAATTGTTGAACGTAGAGGATGGAAGTAATGCGAGTATAAGTGGCTGGGGAATGGCTGGGAGAAGGAAGGAGGTGAGAAGACAGGAAGAAATCAGTAGGATAGAAGTTGTGGAAGCAGTGAAGAAAGTTAAATCGGGGAAAGCCCCAGGAATTGATGGAGTGTGTGGTGAAATGCTGAAGCATGGGGGAGAGATAGTAGTAGAATGGATGTGGAAGATGTGCAGATTGGCCTGGGAGGAAGGTAGAGTCCCGGAGGATTGGAAGTCAGGTATAATTATTCCCTTGTACAAAGGAAAAGGGGAAAAAGAAGTGTGTGGTAATCATAGGGGCATTTGTCTTCTTAGTATAATAGGAAAAGTGTATGGTAGGATACTTATAGACAGAGTTAGAGAAAGAACAGAGAAATTAGTTAGAGAAGAACAGGGAGACTTTAGGAAGGGAAGAGGTTGTGTACAGTAGATCAGATATTCATTCTTAGATCTTTAGTGGAAAAGTTTCTAGAGAAGGGAAAGAAGTTGTATGTGGCTTTCATGGATTTGGAGAAAGCATATGACAGGGTGGATAGACAAGGATTGTGGAAAGTGTTAAGAATATATGGAGTAGATGGGAAGTTGTTGAATGCTGTGAAGAGTATGTACGATGGTGCAAAGGCTGCAGTGCGTGTGGATGGTGAACTAAGTGAATTTTTCTCTTTGAAAGTTGGTTTGAAACAGGGATGTGTCATGTCTCCATGGTTGTTCAATCTGTACAAGGATGGGGTAATAAAAGAGGTACAAGGTAGGGTAGTGGATGTTGGAGTGGCCCTGGTGAGAGAGGATAGTGTTTGGAAACTCCCTGTACTGTTGTTTGCAGATGATACTGTGTTGTTGAGTGAAGACGAAGGGGAGCTGCAAGGCTTGGTGGATGAGTTTGAGAGTGTGTGTAAGAAACGGAATCTAAAGGTGAATGTAGGGAAGAGTAAAGTGATGGTCTTTGAGAGAGGTGAAGTTAGTGAATGTACAGCGAGGTTGGATGGTGAGGAATTGGAAAATGTGAGTACGTTTAAGTACTTGGGTAGTGTGATGAGTAAGGATGGAGGTTTGGAGGGTGAAGTGCTTGAAAGGGTACAGCAGGGAAGAAAGGTTGCTGGTTCTTTGAAAGCAGTGATAAGAAACAGGGAAGTGAGCATGGAAGTGAAAAAGTTACTACATGACAGTATTGTGATACCAACTCTAACATACGAAAGTGAAGCTTGGACATTGTTGGAAGGACACAAGCCAAGAGTGAGAGCAGTGGAAATGAGTTATTTAAGAGGAGCCTGTGGAGTCACGTGGAGAGACAGGCTGACGAATGAGGATATAAAGGAGCGTTGTGGTGTGGATGTGGATGTGATAGGAAGCGTTATGAGGAACACACTGAGGTGGTTTGGCCATGTGGAGAGGATGGAGGGTGAAAGACTGACAAAGAGAGTGTATGTGAGTGAGGTGGAGGGGGGAAGAGGGAGGGGGAGGCCGAGGATGAGATGGAGGGATGGGGTGGAGAGGTATATGAGAGAGGGGGGTGTGAGTTGGGAGCAGGGGAGTGAAATGGTGGGGGACTGGGCGACTTGGAGGCGATTTGTTTGTGGCCACCTCAATCGGGATTGAGGCGTCTGGCAATAGATAAATAGATAGAGATTGAAGAGTGTAAAGATTTTGTTTGTGGATGGACACCACATTTGCGTCTCTCCACCCATTTAAACTTGCACCATAGTATATTCCACAACACCCTCATTGTTTGGTTATGATACTGCACATTATACGGTTACCACCCAGTGTTGTAAATGGCTTCCTGACGTACAGGATATGGCTTGTCCTCACTCAGGTGAAGGATCACCTGAAGTGGAAAGATTAATAAAAGGTGACAGGAAGGATGAGAGAAAACAGGAAGAGAGGAGAGCAGACACAAAAAAATTGATCAAGGTGAAGGAAGAAATAGGCAGTAAGTGAGTAGATGATGGTTGCCACAAGCAGCCACCATTTGAGAGGAACTGAAGTATAAAAACCAGGTCTTTCAGTTTTCTTTTGGGTAGGATGAAAAGGATTTATTTATGGCTGGAAGGAGGAAGTTGTAGCACCAGCCAGTGGGAATGGGATTATTGGTGATTGGGAGAAGGTGGTACTCCCAACTGGAATGGGAATGCTGGTGATTGGGAGAAGGTGGTACTCCCAAGGGGAATGGGAATGCTGGTGATTGGGAGAAGGTGGTACTCCCAAGGGGAATGGGAATGCTGGTGATTGGGAGAAGGTGGTACTCCCAAGGGGAATGGGAATGCTGGTGATTGGGAGAAGGTGGTACTCCAAAGGGGAATGGGAATGCTGGTGATTTGGAGAAGGTGGTACTCCCAAGGGGAATGGGAATGCTGGTGATTTGGAGAAGGTGATACTCCCAAGGGGAATGGGAATGCTGGTGATTGGGAGAAGGTGATACTCCCAAGGGGAATGGGAATGCTGGTGATTGGGAGAAGGTGGTACTCCCAAGGGGAATGGGAATGCTGGTGATTGGGAGAGCTGGAGCTCCCATTTCACTAGCTACCTAACCTTTTGCTTACCTTTTTGGTGTGACACTAACATGGAGAGTAGACCAGCATACTCTC
Organism: Coenobita brevimanus; assembly: GCF_032717465.1. Lineage (NCBI taxonomy): Eukaryota > Metazoa > Arthropoda > Malacostraca > Decapoda > Coenobitidae > Coenobita > Coenobita brevimanus. Next base: position 5,080,254 of record NC_137053.1, on the reverse strand, counting down.
CCAAGCATTTCCTCTAACTATCTTATACACTACACAACATGCCTTTAGGCACATAGACTTGTTTTTGTATTTCCTTTGTTTTTCCTTCCTCTATTCATTGTTTCTTTTAAAAAATAAATAAATAAAAATAATGTACCCCTCTACGTCACAGGGGTTGACGCCAGCATGGGCATGTGGCCAGAAAACTTTGCCCCTGCTACCGAGTGGCGGACCTTTAGAGGGGAGGCATGACATGGGCTCCGCCAGCATGGATCATGGGGCCAGGGTGAGATGGGGCTTGAACCTGTGCTATAGGGTACAGGGCATTGCAGTTCCCAGGCTGCCACTTCTACCCAGTAGAGAGGGGCCCGAACCTGGGAGTAGCACCCCAGGAGGCTGCCCTATCAATGGGTGTATAATGGCGGGGCAGTTACAGTGCCAAGGCACGCTTGGAGGGTGTCCCTGTAGCTGTCCTGTCAGGGTGTCCTGAGGCCACTACCACAGCCACAGGTCAAGGCTGGTGGGCTAGGGATTTTGCCTGGGCCTGGGCCTATGCAGAGGGTGGGGCCAATGACATGTCTCTCACCTTCTTATTTTTCTTACTATAACTAAGTTAAAGAGTGTAATTCAAAGGAAACCTGAGGACATTAAATTGCCCAGGGGGATCAGGGCGGCTTTGTGAAATGTGAGAAGTTTGAGGGGTAGAGCAGGGGAAGTGGTTGAGGTACTGAGTAGTTGGTGGGTGCATGTGGGATGTGTGCAAGAAGTCTAGTATAGGAGTGGATCAGCCAGAAAGATTGCTGGGAGGGATTGTTGCTTTAAGTTGTTTTGGCAGGGTAGGATAGATGGAGATGGCAGTGTGTTGGTTAGGGAGAAATGTGTGGAATATGTCATGAATTTTTTGAGAGTAAGTAATAGGATAATAGTAGTGAAAATTCTGTTCGGTGGGATGATGTTTGCAATTATATAGGCATTTGCTCCATAGGCATGCTCAGATGAGGTAGAGAAGGCTAGATTTTGGGATGACGTAATACATGTAGTAAGTGGTATGGGGGATGATGAGATTGTAGTATTAGGAGGGGATTTAAATGGTCATGTAGGTAAAGCAGCTCAGGGATATAAAGGAATACATGGGGGATGTGCATATGGTTCAAGAAATGAGGAAGGGGAATGGATACTCAAGTTTGGGGAGGCAGTGAACATGATTGTGTGCAACACACATTTTAGGAAAAAAGAGAGTTGATTGATTACATACGAGTCTTGGGGAAATAGCAGCCGGATTGAGTATTTCCTGGTCAGGAGGGCTGATAGGAGGTTAGTAAGGGATGTTAAAGTTATAGGGAGTGAGGAGTGTGTGCAGCAACACAATTTACTGATATGTGACTTGGTGCTTAACCCCCGTCCACCGGGTAATGTGTATACGCATCATATTTTGGCTCTTACAAGCTACCAGGTAGCGGCTATACACGCAGGTGTCTTCCTGCCATTGTTTGAACCAGCCGCCATTTCATCTCGCCACCAAAGGGTAGGGAGGGAGTCCCTCTGTACCACGCAGGTGATAGTCAGTCTGTCCCTTGCCTTTGCCAGGTATACAATGCTTTCTTTAGGTTCCTCTTTGATTCCGTCCGTGGCGCCTATAGCCAGTTGCATCATCTACCCCAGCCAAGCCTCTCTCCAAGGATACTAGAAAGGGTCTCAGTGATAGTGCCATAAGACATGTCTTGGATGCAACAGTGTCTAGTTTATCTAGCTGTGGAGTAAGTTATCACGTTGAAAGCAAAGCCATGGTCAGCAACGCAGGCAGATGCCTGAACACATCCTTCTCTCACGTTGCTCTTGCTGCGAAAATTAATTCTCTTCCTTACATCATTACTCATCAGTGCAATGGCCTAGAGACATGGGGATGCTTTCATTTGCAAGAGGAAGAGTTGATGAGTAAAATGGTCTGTAATTCGTTTCCCTAGGTTCTATAGTTTCCAAAATATTAAGGTTTGAAAACAAGCAATTTTCTGCAGTTCAGAAAAATTGCCTGTAGTGAGGTGACAGCTTTGTTAAATACAGTGCTCCCATAACATCCACGGGGGTTAGGTAACAGAGACACCCGCCCATGTTAAAAATCCGTGGATATCTGCTGCCCCCCTTAACCCTTTAACCGCGGGTATTGTTTTGGTCTGACTGTCCTCTCCCGCGAGGGTTTCAGCCAAATGTAAACAAACCTTTAAACCTTAATAACTCTGCACAGAATAAAGCTAGAGAAAAAAATAAGGTACCATTAGAAAGTACTAACCTTCAGCTTTCCATTGATGTAGGTTTCATGACTTTGTTGACTTTCACAGGACGGGCAGTGCCGTTAGAAGTGAGGGGTGTAAAATCACTATTTTTCGCTCACACACCATTACCTTCGCTCATACACCATTACCAAATGCCAACCTCATTCTGATAATAATACTATAAACATATATGAACACTGCACATACGATAAAAACCCACTCTGTGTTCACTGAGGCAGGTAAAAGGCACTGTAATTACCCGCACTTCACTGCCACATCAGCGGTGTTGTAATCACTATTTTTCGCTCACACACCATTACCAAATGCCAACCTCATTCTGATAATAATACTATAAACATATATGAACACTGCACATACGATAAACACCCACTCTGTGTTCATTGAGGCAGGTAAAAGGCACTGTAATTGCCCGCACTTCACTGCCACATCAGCGGTGTTGTAATCACTATTTTTCGCTCACACACCATTACCAAATGCCAATCACATTCTGATAATAATACTGTAAACATATATGAACACTGCACATATGATAAACATCCACTCTGTGTTCACTGAGACAGGTAAAAGGCACTGTAATTGCCTGCACTTCACTGCCACATCAGCATGTGTTGTCACTCTCACAGCTGGACAGATACTGATGCGTGCTTGGTCAGGGGTGGGGTGGGGGGCCCAGGGGGTGGGAGGTGGGGCCCCAGGGGGGGGGAAGAGGGAGGTGGGGGTCGGCTGGAGTGAAAGAACTTAATAGCTACTCTCCCTTGAAACAATTGGCGCACGGAAAAAACGCAGGGTATTCAAAATATTCACAAACATTCGAGAATGACACCCGCGGTTTGGTCCAGTTTTTGCAACGTCATTCTGGAATGACACCCGCGGTTAAAGGGTTAAAAACACCCCTGGACCCCCCTTAACCCTTTGGCTGCAGTAGCTGTGATGACAGCGTACTGACTGTGCTCATTGCGGAGAAATAGGAAAAAAACTGTGTGTTTTCAGCTCATGGTTTAACCCACTTGTTGTTAATCTTGTGAAGTAAAATATTTGTCAGACAAGCATCAATCTTTCTACTGTTGTTTGCAACAAACTGCATGTCCATAGGCACTCCAAGCACAGAGAACGATTTGAGAGAATACAAGGTGTGTTTTGACTGATGCAGGGAATAGCCCAGGGAGGCGGAAATTTCCACCAAACCACAAGATTTTTTCCATGCCAAATAGGGTTACAGCCACATTACCTCATCACAGTAATTGCAATGATAATAAAATTAAAACACTTCTAGCCAGTTTCTCATGATTTTGTTGCAATATTCCAGTGTTTACGTTACACATTAGCGAAACAGTAATGATGTGAGGAAAATCATTACAAACTTTATCAAACTTCATGAATGACTTTTATTACCACTTACTTTTATAAAGCTTATTGATATAATGTCGGGAGTCATTTCATAGCATAGTTGCACAGTTTGCAACCGCAAAAATATGACTTTTATTACCACTTACTTTTATAAAGCTTATTGATATAATGTCGGGAGTCATTTCATAGCATAGTTGCACAGTTTGCAGCCACAAAAATATTCGCTAGCTAATGCGCTTAACATCATGACTTCTCTGATTATCACAAATAAATCACTAAATCACTTGTATTTTATCACAGTAGTTCACAATAGAATATAAAATAACACTTTTAGCCACTCTCCTATGATTTCAGTGTGATTTGGGTGCGTATTGCTTCGTATTATTTACGAGAGAGAGAGAGAGAGAGAGAAAGAGGGTGGGGAGGGCCGCAAACCAGTTTAGACCAGCTCATTGAGGAGTACGAAAGAGAGAGAGGGGGGGAGGGCAGCAAACCAATTCAGACCAGCTCATTGAGGGTATGTGTACACATGTGCATGTATGTATGTATACTATTATTTAATACTGCTAGAGTAATTGTCAGTGTTTAAAAGTTTAACCCCAATAGTTGGAGTCACTCATCCACCAAAGTAATTTTTTTCCCATAAGTTACATGTATCAATTAGTGCGATATCAAATAGTGTTCGCCCACACATCCACCATATAGGCGCATTAATTGGGACCAACTTGTCTTTACAAACAATACAGTAATAAGGGAAAGAAAAGCTATAAAAACAGGTAAAATTTTCACTATACCTGTTCTCAATGATGGGAGGAGGGTCATCAGATTCATCAGGCATTTCAACCATTACAAGCTGATTTCTGATTAGACAATAACGGAGGCTCTTACACACAAAGCTTTGAAGGGTTTTCTCTTAAACCTGGGGGACTTCTTGTTTGTGGTGATGTCAATTATTGGGTTGACAGTCCAAAGTCAAAACCATTTTCTTCAGAATTCCTTGAGTTGATCACCCAGAACAATTTTTTCAATCATGTGAGTAATCCAACTCATGTCTCAGGACATGTCCTTGACTTGATCTTGTCCCCTGTTGGTTGCAGGCGCGTATCAGATGTGGAGGTTGACTCATTTGACCCCCTCGTCGCTGATCATGCTCTGATCACTCTTAGTTTTGATGTCCTGAAATCCCCTTCATATAAAAAGGTCATCAGGTTCAGAAATTACAACAATGTTGACCGCCAGTTGATGTGTTTTGAAATTGATCAACATTTAAACTCCATCGATTCTTCAAGTCTTTCTTCTGGTGAATTGGTTAATATTTACAACAACGAGCTCAGGTCAATTTTTGACCATTATTGTCCTGAGGTAGTAAAAACAATCACTGTACGTGATAATTCTCCGTGGTATGGTCCATCCATTAATTCTTTGCGTAGACAACGTAGAAGGGCAGAACGTGAGTGGCGCTTGCAGCGGACTGAAGTAACTCATTTGCATTATATTTTTGCGAGAAGAGCAGTCGTTCACACTGTAAAAGCCCAGAAGGCTAGGTATTGTCAAAATAAAGTAGATTCATGTGGTGGTGATAAAAAAAAACTGTCTTCAGTTATGAACAATTTGGTTGGTCGGAGGAATGTAATTGTTAAACCAACTTCTGTATCTGATGCCCAATTGGCTTCTGATTTTGCTTCATTTTTTACAAGTAAGATATTTCGCATAAGAAGTGATTTAGACAGCAGTTCTCCTAGTGAAGCGTACTCAGTTGACTTCCAGCCACGGTGCACCGGGAATCATTTGCTTTCAACATTTCATCCGCTGGATGTAAACAAAGTCAAATGTTACATCAGAGAACTTTATAAAACATTTTGCTCACTCGATCCGTGTAACATGTCACAACTGCCTGATGTGTATGAGCACGCTGCAGACTTTATCTGCAACATAATAAATAGGTGCTTCTTAGAAAGTAATTTTGTGCAGTCTGAGAAACGTGCTTTGCGTAGGCCCCTAATTAAGAAACCTGACCTCGATGTCGAGAGCATGACAAATTATCGTCCCGTCTCTAACCTGTCTTTTTTATCCAAGATTATTGAGCGGGCCATACTCGATCAACTCTTACCACTACTGGAACACAACAGAGTTGTTCCTGTTGTTCAATCAGCATACAGAAAATACCATTAAACTGAAACTGCACTAACAAGGATTCAGAGTGATTTGGTGGCAAACACTTGTAGTGGGATGTCCTCCCTCCTAGTTCTATTGGATCTGTCTGCAGCTTTTGATACAGTAGATCATAAACTATTGTTGGATGATCTGTATTTTTATGGCATTCTTGATAGTGCCCTTTTGCTCCTTAAGTCGTATCTGTCGGACAGATCTCGGAGAGTGGTTGTTGATTACGCTAGCTCTGATTCTGCTCCTCTTCTATTTGGAGTCCCTCAAGGATCAGTTTTGGGTCCATTTCTATTTACTATCTACACAAGTAGTTTATCGTCTCTACTTGATGCTCATGATGTGTCCTATCATTTTTATGCTGATGACACCCAGCTCTATGTTAAGATGTCAGATATCAATGATACTAAGACAAAGTTTGAATCTCTAATGTCTGATATTAAGATTTGGATGGCTAAGAGGAAACTTAAGCTGAATGATGGTAAAACTGAGATCATCATCATCAGAGGAAACAGAAGGGGTGATGCCACTGACAATGCCCTGGCTTTGAACATTGGCATGTCACAGCTGCATCCAGTCAGTTCTGTTCGAAATCTGGGTGTTTATTTTAATTCTAAGTTAAATTACAAAGAACATACTAATCAGGTTGTAAGAGGGTGTAACTTGCATATCAGAAATCTGTACTCTGTGAGAAAATTCCTGAATAGACGGTGCCTCTTAACATTGGTCCATGCAGTGGTCTTGTCTCGTGTTGATTATTGTAATTCACTGTGGGTTGGTCTTCCAAATAATATACTAACAAAAAGTTCAGTCTGTGTTGAACAGGGCGGCACGGCTTATCTTTGATCTCCCCCCGAGAACCTTAACTACCCCGTTTCTGATTGAGTTGCATTGGTTACCAGTAAAGGCTAGAATTGAATTTAAACTGTGTCTTATTACATTCAAGTTCTTAAGTTTGATGAACCAAAGTATCTTGCTGAATTGTTAAAACTCCCATTGACACGCCCGGGTGTGATGTTACGCAGTGAAGATGATTCCTTGCGTCTCGATGAGCCAGGAGCCATTCACCAGTCATCTTTCTCTGATCGTTCTTTTGCATATAGAGCCCCTAGATTATATAACAGATTGCCATTGTCCATAAGACAACTCTCTACTGTTGAATCCTTTAAGAGACAGCTGAAAGCCTTTCTTTTTTCAAAATGCTATGACCTGGAGAGAGGTACTATGACGGATGATTATAGGGTTTAATTATTGCCACTTTCATGTATATATGATGTAGCTTGTATTATATACAAGAAATGTCACAGTTCTTGTAATTGTAAAAATAATGTATGTGTGTCGAGCACTAGTGAATTCCCAAAAGGAAGAACTGGCGCTTTTGAGAAACAAAAGGCCAGATTATTATTATTATTATTATTATTATTATTATGACCAACCAGTCACGGAGCTTTCCCCTTTTATCAGCTGGTAAACACAACAAAGCCCTTCGCTGCCAAGATTGCAAAGAACATGGAATAAAGGAAAGACTCCCAGCCCATCCTAATTTTTCCCCTGATGAATTAATGGCATTAATAAATGAAGTGGTCAAAAGGAAGTGTGTTATATTTGATTCACTGAATAATACCATCACTAAAGCAGCCATGAACTGTGCCTGGGATAATGTTACAATTGCAGTGAACAGTGTCAGCAGAGTTCAACGAGATAAAATTCCTTAGTAAATCCGGCCCTGGTACTGTATCCACCTGTGGATATTTAAAACCGTTTATGTTACATCCCCTCGCAGATATTAAAACCGTGTATGTTAAAAACGCGGTTGTTAAGGGATGTCTATTGCCTGGCGTTTGCGGGTTAAGGAGCGGGTGATGAGAAAGAGGAGCTGTGCACCTAGGAGGAAAATATGGAAGCTGGAAAACCAAGCAGTAAGGGATGCCTTCTATAGTGAGATGAGGTGAGTGGTGCCTGAGCACGGAAATGTAGACGGAAGTGTTAATGAACAGTACAGAGCCCACAAGAGCAACCTCCTGAGAGTTACTGATTCAAGATGTGGATGGACAAGAAGCCCACCAAGACATAAGTGACTTGGTGGTGGGATGAGGATGTAGAAGCTGCAGTAATGCAGAAAAGAATGCTTTTCAGGGAATGGTAGAAGGGTGGTTACAAAGAGGAATACTTGGCTGCCAAGTATAGGGCTAGAAGTGAGATATACAGGGCAAAGTCTGAGTCACAGAGACTTTTACTTGATTACCTAAATCGTGTGGAAGGGATGAATGTGATTTTTAAGGTGGCAAATCAGATGGAGAGGGAGAATAGGGATATCATAGGTGAGCAATGTGTGAAGAATGATGAAGGAAGGGTAGTGGGACAATGGAGCTATTAAAGACGCTTAGAGGGAGCATTGCAGCCGGTTGTTGAATAAGGAGTTTGACTGGGACAGGGAGGGATTGGAGTCAGCAGATCCAGTCTTTTGCCCTTGACCTTTGATTGACGCTGCTACTATGAGCGTGGCAATAGGCAGGATGCAGATGGGGAAGGCAGCAGGTGTGTCTGGGTTGACTGCTGAAATGTTGAAGGTCTCAGGAGATGTAGGAGTGAGGTTAGTCACTGACCTGATAAATATGATTATATATGACTGTGTTGTCCAAGATGATTGGCTGAAGAGTGTCTTTGTATATGTGTACAGGGGGAGGGGTGGTGCCCTGGAATGTGGAAATTATAGAAACATAATGGTTTTAGACCAGATAATGAAGGTAATGGAGAGAGTTCTAGAAGGTATGATTAGAGAAAGAGTGAATATTGATGAGATGCAGTTTGGGTTTATGCCTGGCAAAGGGACCACTGATGCCATATTCATTGTTTGACAGCTTCAGGAAAGATATATAGGAAAGAATAGGGAACTGCACTTTGTTTTTGTTGATTTGGAGAAGACCTTCAGAGTTCCTAGAGAGATGGTGAAGTGGGCAATGAGAAAGCTTAGGATTGAGGAGTGGTTGGTTAGGTTCATTGTGGCCATGTATGTGAGTGCTCACACCCAGGTAAGGGTGAATGAAGATTTGAGTAATGAGTTTTCTGTGAATGTTGGTGTACATCATGGGTCAGTCTTGAGCCCCTTGTTGTTTATTGTGGTACTTGAACCCCTCTCACGTGACTTCAGAAATGGACTCCTGTGGGAGATGTTATATGCTGATGATTGGTGTTGATTGCATAGAATGAAAGGGAGGCAGAGGAAAGATTCAGGAAGTGGAGAGATGGTATGAGGCTTAAGGGCTTAAGGGTAAATGCAGATAAAATAAGTGATGGAATCTAGGGCTGGTGGCGGTACTGTCAAAGAAGAGGGAGGGTGGCCACATGTGATTTGTCACAAGGGCTTGGGAAGTAATTCCATCTTGTGCAGTGTTTGTGGTATGTGGGTGCATGAGAGATGTAGTGGTATTAGAGGTAGACTGCAAGATAATGCTTATGTCATGTGTGCAGTGTGTCTGGGAGAGCATGTGGATATTGTTAGGTGTGAAAGGATTGAACTTGCTGTGAGTCTCTTGAGTGTGGAAAGGTTTCATTATTTAAGGGACATGTTATGTGCTGGAGGTGGGGCAGGAGCTAGCTCTGTGGCTAGAGTGAGGAGTATTTGGAAGAAGTTCGGGGAGCTGTTTCCTCTCCTGACATTGAGAGGGCTCTCCCTCTGTGCTAAGGGATCTTGGTATGCAGCATGTGTTTGGGAGTGTAATGCTGTATGGTAGTGAGACCTGGGCAGTAGAGGAAGAGGATATTTGCAGTCTTAAACGTACAGAAATGGCAGTGATTAGGCGGATGTGCAATACATCCTTGAGCGCAAGGCCTGGGGGAGCTAGGTTTATGATGGTAGAGTTGAGAGGTAGGATGAGACTGGAGGGTATTGGTGTTGTGATGAGGAGAGGTAGATTGAGGTGGTGGGCATGTGGAGAGAATGGGGGATGATGATTGGGTGCAGAAAGTGAGAAGTGTTAATCTTAGGGGTAGGGTAGCGAAAGGTTGACCGAAAAAGACCTGGGACGAGGTCATTGAGTGTGACCTCAGAGTTAAGGGACTAAATAGGGAAGTTGCCAGTGATCGAGCAGCATGGAGAGCCACCAGTAGGTGACCAAGGCCAACACCTCCAAGCATGTTGGAGCCTTCAAAAACAAAACGATGTGTATCACCAAGTGACACAAGTTGTAATACTCAGGTGGAAACATTCCATTCCAAATGTAACTAGGAAACTTAAAGAATTACTCTCTTCTCTTTTTCCAGAAACTGAGTAGCAGTTGTCCCATATTTTCTTATAAGTATGTTGCAGTTCAGAGGTTAGTTAGAGAAAGGAAGCAGTTCACACTTTCATTATCTTGCTGAATCTGGGATGATTTTTCCATCCACCACCTAAAACACTTGTATGTGTCTTCAGATGGCTGCAAGCCCTTTTCCTGAGAGTGTCTCCAAGGAACTTTTGGCTTTATAAAAACCTGTTTTTATTTATTATATATATAATTTTATAAATTTTCACTTTCTAAGTCAATTTTCTAAAGTCACACTGTGTAAAAATATGCCTTTTTCAGTTCCAGAGACATGGTACTCGACCTTCCCAGGAGAGATTTGTGAAGCCCATTGCTCCTCCTCCCAGCAGCTCTGCTTTGCTGGCAGCAACTGGTACCACTCCTCACCATCCCCCTTCTACCACACCAGCCCCTACCTCTAACCCCACATCACACCACCCCCCTCCCCCTGTCCCAGCCCCCCAACTACCCCCATCTCCTCATCCCGTTGCTCCCCCCTCACCAATGGATGTGAGCCGCAATTGATGGAGTAGGGTTCATTTTGAAAGTGGTTCCATTGTCCTGTGGTCACTAGAATGGTTGCTATCAAGCTTTATATCATGATAGACTCAGAGCATATTATTACTATTCAATTTCTTCACGTAACTGAATTCTGAGGGGCACATCTGTTGTGACAATTGTGATACAAGGGGTTCCAGTGTGATGTGAGGTAAGGAGCAACTATAATATGGAGAAACTTGACCAAGTTTCATTTTTCCACTTGTCTTTTGTAAAAACTAGTTGGTTGTCATTGGTGGTCAAGGATTCTGCTGTTTAAGCAAAAATGTGATAAATTTATTGGCTAGCAGTAGAATGAAAAACAAAGTGTACTGGGATGAAATGGAAAATTGGTACTAAGTGTAGAGGGTCTTACCTTTAGTAATGTGTAAATGGAGTGTTACGTGTTCTTTTTCTCTGTCTCAATTGTGATATCAGAACTAATCATTGGGTGAACACTCGCCCTGGTCCTCACACGGAACTAGTGCAGTCTTGTTTCCTGTGGATGAAGTAGTACCAGTGTTATGTAATACAAGCTGATCAAAAAGTTAGTTTACCCAGTTTGATACATTCCTCCAATTTATTTTATGTACTTTTTTTTTTTGTACTTCATTATTGTTGTTATTTTTATAATTATTATTATTATTATTATTAATCATCATCATCATCATCATCTGGACCTCCTTTCCCCATGAGGAGCGTAGAAGCCCGGGGCTAGGCAAGTTGGTCCTGACGTTTAAGGTGAGAGGAAACATTATTACCTTCGTAAACGTAATTGTCATTACCGGTATATTATTATTATTATTATTATTATTTTATTATTATTTTTATTATTTCTGACTCAGAGTCATCTGTGGCCACTGTTTATTTCTATTATGCCCATAAAGAATGAATTTAAAAATATTAGGGAGAATTTAGCATTGTTCATCTAAATGCAGATATTTGATTGAAATGGAACTAGCACATCTTGGTAAGCTAACTTTTGGGTCCTCCTGTAAATCTCATCATCGAGATGGTAATTTTGCATCATCAAGTTTTGGGATTAAGCCAATGTAATGCTGTAATTAATGCACAATATTTTCTTGCAAAGCCAAAGTATTGGCTACACAAAAATTTTATTATGCTGAATGTTGCTTGATTTGGTGATGGTGTCCATAAACTGGTTGTGTCTCACCCAGTTCTAGGTGTAAGGAAACAAGCCCAATGAGACTCCAGTGTTGAGAGTGATGTTATATTTTGGTTTCATGTTCCACATTTATGATTTTTCAACAGTTTATGCAATTAATATAATCATATTACTGATGATCAGTCTTGTTTTCGACACTCGATGCACTAGAATAATTTTTCATTCTAGACAGTGCTTATGTGATGTAGATAGTTTCATTGCAGAGTGATGTATGGCATTATCATCGAGTATAGTTAACATTCGTCAACCATAGTCAGTAATATGCTGAAATGCTGTCTTACAGAGCCTTGGAAATGTGTAGCACATGAAAGTGTTTTGGAATTACAGCTTACTTGTGGACTCCTCTTTGTATTAGATTATGGTAATGAGGTGTCATGCTTACCTCCAGCTGAAGACTAGAACAAATGCCCCTAACTTGAAATGTCCAAGGTGAGCACAACTATATATATCAGAGCTCATCTTGCAGAGCTTTTAACTCTTAAACCTAACTACAGTATGATTTTATTCAGCATAGGAGACACCTTTTGTATTGAAGAGGTATATGAAAGCTATATTAAACTCTCTAGTTTGAAAAGTCTCCAAAGCCAAGTAAAATTGTCTGGTGGTAGAAAGAGTGAAACAGAAAAGGACATCATCATGAAGGGGTTGAAACAAAGGCATAAACTCATACAGTAAGTATGCAGAAGTCACAATGCATTTTATTCAGCTGTACAGTCGGGCACAAAAATTTGCCTAATATTTCATCGTACCTTGTTCTTGCTTTCCTTTGCTGACAAGCCTACTCAGTGCTGAGGGGGTTGGTATGCTTCCCTGACTTTAGGTGATGCTTTTTTTATATAATGATTCGGGATGGAAATTTTGAACATGCCTTAAGTTTGAAGTAGGTGCAGTGGAATAGTAGATGTACTTCTGTCCCAGAATGTATGCACCCTGTTGTTTGCGTCTCGTTCCAGTACATATGTAGAAGTTTAGTGGATAGCAATAAAAAAGTCCTGTCACATCTCCAGCTTCTTCTCTGTGGACTTCTACATTTAGCCTCTTGAATCTGTGACAACCAACATTGATGACTGATCACAGCATAAGATGACTGGCCAAAGAGGATTGCTGGTCTGAATGTAGAAGGAACTGTGTCACGGGGCAGACCAGGGAAGATGTGGGGTGAGGTCTTTTGTGGAGACCTTTGGCCTAGGAGATTAAGCAGAAAATGACTCAAGATCGTGACAGAGGACTGCCTTCAGTTGATAGGACTTTTATAATATGGTCATTGGGCTTTAAACATGTATGTGAAAGAGCAAGGTCATCATTGTTGTTTTCTTATGATTCACCGAGCTAATTTTTAAATTTCTTGGGCAGAAAAGAAGGAACGGTGATAGGACTTATGTTGCTGAAAATACTTTTCATTTTTTCACTCATCACTGCAAGCAGCCATCACTTCTGAAGCAGACTTGGACAGAGTGACACTGTTGGGAAACTTGCACGAAACATGGCCCCTTCAGTTCGGTGACATATAAAATTTTGGTTTAATTTTGCAACTTTCAGGTTATTTTCTTAACTTTGGAGAAGCTATTTCTAGCAGTGAAATTAGAAACATTTCTCATTAGCATTTTCACAACCCATTATCTTTACCTAAGGTGACTAAATCATCTGACAGAGCCAAGAATAAAATGTATATGTCATGGTGTTGGAGGGCTAACCACAGCCAGTATTTTGTGAGACAACTGAACTTTAACAGTATCTCATTCTGTATCATATTTTGTTGTGAATTTTTTCCCTTCTCGACTCCCTTCATGGGGCTACATAATGATTTAATAAGAATATAGGTGCTGTGTGTGTGTGTGTGTGTGTGTGTGTCTGTGTGATAAACAAGCTAGAAGGGTGGACAATAAAAGTTCCATTAGTTAGTTACAGATATTTATATAAATTAAAGCAATAAACTTCAGATATGATTAGTTACTTCATGCATAATTTAACATCAGTTTCACTTTATACAGGAATTATTTGTGTGTAATGATGATTAAGATTCCTGAATTAATTTTCGTGCTTGACACATTACGGTATATGGACTAATATTTTGGTTTAATATTTTTAGTATTTCAAATTCACAGTAGATCATAGAATAGTCCAAGACATAAGTAATTTTATTTTTTGTACTACAGTAAAACCCCACTTATTTGGAAAGCTGCCTAATCTGGACTAGGAATTCCATCCAGAGTGCCCTGCTTGTTTAGTATCAGTCTTTATTAGACTGAGCATTTTTTAACTCATTCTCTCTAAGGGCATATGTTTTCTCTTAATTCTTGCTACCAGCAAATGATTTTATTCAGGTTAGGGGAGTCATCATTTAGTGAAGGGTTTAACCCCTTAAACGCGGATCGTCGCTTTTGTGACGATCGCCAAAAAGGACATAACGGCGGATCGTCACGTTTGCGATTTAAGTTAATTTTGAATAAACGTGGGCAAGGATGTTCCAGCTGGTATTGTCTATCAGTACCGCCACCCTTTAGCTACAATTAGCATACTTGACCTTTGTACTACTGACCTCCGTTGTTGCCAAGTATCGCGTCCCCCCCCCCCCACGGCCCGGCCAGCCTGCCTGTGATATATGGCAGCACGCTGACTGCTCAGAACTGTAAATCTGTGCTCTCCTCTCACAAGCAGTTTATGCTAATAGGAAACGCTTGTTTCCCCAGTTGTCACACTAGCTTTTTTTCGCGCGGTTTTCCCCTATTTAGTGTCAGTTTACCGCAGGCTTTCAAAGTGACATTGTGGCGAGTTCTAGCTCTTCCGAGTCAGTGCGAGCGGCCGACTTGAATGAGAATAAAGTGATGGGTGTAAGGCAGAATAAAAGCGCTCCGCGGTGGTCTTTATCATTCCCGCTTCACATTACTGGCAGTGACAGTGAATTTTATTGCCGTAATAGTGACATGCGAGCCTTTGGGAAGTACTATGATTGAAAATAATGTAGTATACGTGTTTTTAACTGTGAAAATGGAAATGTTTGTTGAGTGACGGGAAGACCGACGCCGCGCTGCATGTCGGCCGTACACTCCATTGATTTTAGCCTTATTTTCAGTGCTTATTGTACAAATACGGATTCCAAACTACCTGTACGTTGTAGTATAAAGTTTACTGTGACAGAATAAGGCTGTGGTAGAGGGGAAACCGGGTTGCTGGAGGTGTGAAAGTGAAGATTTTGTTACCCAACTTTGCAAGTCTCCACAAGTCCTTGGGTAGTCCACAAAGGCTCAACACCTGTCTCTGGAGAAAGCTGAATGTAAGTACTATCTGCCTTACCAAGTATAATGTTCTAGGGTTAATCTCTGATTTTTGGCTAATATTTTCCTACAGGTACTCAGACCGCGATCCAACCCCACCACACGGGGGGGGTTGGCTGTCCATGGCCGCGTTTTAGGGGTTAATGGAGGCTGTATCAAAAAGTAAAATGAAATAAAAATCCTGAGGTGAAAAAAAACATATGAAAGTATGGTAGATTGAACAAAATGTCACCAGTTCGAAGGGTTTAAAGAGTACATTAACTCAAGTAAGTAGGGTAACTCCATTACTTTTGATTGTATTCTTGTCACGTAAGGAGGCTTCCTAGCACCCTGTCCTTATCAGTTTAAATCATTGTATAGCTCTTGTTTTCATTTGTTTGTTATTTGTGCCAACTATAGCAATGATGATATGTAATATGTAAAAGGCATAGAAGAATATGTGAACTCCCTCAGGTCAGATATGTACTTATAAGTTTTATGCTATTACCAGATAATTTTATTCAACTTAAGAAGGACCACTCATTTTCAATGAGTTTATTAAAATTACATCTAACCCCCTCCCCCCCCCATTTCAAAGAGTCTATCCTAATTTGAATAAATTTGTTAAGAGTTGACAAGAATATTTTGAAAAAGATGCCCTAGGCTGAAGAAGTTACAGTGAAACAGGGAGAATAAATAACTGAGGAAGAGGTCATGTAAGTTTCCTAAGCTGATGAAAATACAGCCTATACTTAATTGCTTGTACAGTATTATAAGTAAGCTTTTCCCTCATTGAACCTTTTTGTGTAGGGAGCCTCTTGACGTATGAGGTCTGTTCAAAAAGAAAATTAACATCGTAAAACAAATTTGATGCTTTACGTACAACTTAATCAGACTTGTCTCCTGCAAAACACTTCTCTGCACTGTTCATACAACATTGCTAACTTTTTTTTTTTTTTCAGTTCTGTTTCTCATTTTCTGGGATGGTGCGCAGTTCTCATAGCAAAATTTCATCAGTCTTATTGTCTGAAATTGGTGACATTCAGGATGGAGTTCAACTGTGGGAATAAAAAGAAGTCTGCAGGGGCCAAATTCAGAGAGTAGGGTGGCTGGGGTCAAAAGTCATCTTGTGCTTCACCAAAAAGTCAGACATAAGGAGCGACGCATAAGCAGGTGCATTGTCATGGTGCAGTATCCAGGTTTTGTTTGTCCATGCTTCAGGCCTCTTCCTTTGCACTGCCTCCCCCAAATGCTTGAGGACGTCCAAGTAAAACTCTTGATTGACTGTCTGACCATGTGGAACAAACTCATGATGAATGACGTCCTTCCAGTCAATAAAAGACAATCAGCATCACCTTCACATTTGAGCGATTCTGGTGGGCTTTTTTTGGTCGCGGTGACAATATTCCAACTCTCTGCAATTACTGTATTTTTGTTTCAGTATCATAGCTGTACGCCCACGTTTCAGCACTTGTTAGGACATATTTTTTCAGAAAGTTTTCAGCAGCATTCAAACAATCAAACAGTTCCTAGCTGACTATGACACAGTTCTATCTTTCCTTATCCATCAGTAGACATGGCACACATTAAGTGGCAACACAATGCATCTTCACTTTTTTTAGTTCAGATTGTTCAACTCGACCTTTTACATATGTCTACTTCTTCAGAAACTTCATGGACAGTCAGGTGTCAGTTTTCTCAGATTACAGCATGTACTTCCTCAAAGTGATAATCATCTGTTGACCTGGAAGGCTGTCCAGATTGGGATCGTCTTTGGTGGATGGTCTTCCCAATTTGAACAGCTGGAACCACTTGTGACATTGCATATAGCTCAAACAATCCTCTCCATAAACCTGTTGCAACATCTGAAAAGTCTCCCATAAAAGTTTTTCCCAATTTCAAACAATTTCACATAAGCATGTTCCTCTTCAAGATCCTTCATTGTTCAGCTTGCAACAAATCGCCAGATGCACTAAGCACGTATTCACGCAAGCACATGTACCTTGATGTGGTGTGATGCAGCTATTGTTAGACTAAAGCTCAAAATCACCGCCACACAGCATTCCTATTGTAAGCGCATTATGGCGGCTCATTGGCGGGCTATTTAAAAAGTTCATTTTCATTTTGGACAGATCCCATGTTGAAACTTACTACATCTTGAAAGATACAGATCAGAAATTGAGATTTACAGTAGAATATAGTACAGTGTATGGAAGAAGAGAGGTAAGAAAAACTTTAGTGCTTTCTGAATATTCCCCTCAGCCAGGCAAATTGCCTTGACAAAATTCATTCCTCCTTTAGATTGTTTGGATAAGAGGAATTCTGCTGTAGTTCTGTTCGCTGACAGTTTACCACCTTGTGAGGTTTCAAGAGTAATGGATGCTGGAAAGAGATTATAGCATTTTATATATACTGTACAATGTACACATGAATATAAAGCAAACTGCATGACTAATTTTTTTACTGATATGTTAGTAGACCATGTTAGCAGTATCCATTGATGTATTGCCTGATGCTATATCTCAAGAATTTTTATAGAATTGCAGAGATGTTAGTAACAGACACATCATACTCTTCACCATCTTTTTGTGACCCTAACTTCAGTCATTAATGTCATCCCAATTCATCCTTCCACGTATGGTCCTTAGCTTACTTCCTCCACTTCATCCAGTGGCACATGACTGTGGCAGTTGCACCGCCATTTTTATTTCTGTTAATCAGTCAACCCTCCATTTCATCTGTGGTACAGATTTCAGGCCTAATGAGAACTTGGTTCAGTGTAATGACTCCTTTTGATATACCATACAGTTTACAGATTGGTACATTTGGCGACAAAAGTTTGCTTTATATATATATATATATATATATATATATATATATATATATAATTTTAATGCAAGGAATAAGAAACCAAAGCCCAGGAGCTCACAAACTGTTCCTTCCAAGAAAAAATAAAAATACAACAGAGAGCCAAATTCAAGATTCATTCATTTTGAGATGCACACTACGTTTCAAAGACTGGAGATCATAGGAAGTAGGAAATACAGACGGAGGGAGACAGTTCCAGAGTTGACCTGTTGCATAAATGAAGGACTGGGAGTAATGGTTAACTCTTGCGTTAGAGAGCTGAACAGAAAAGGGATGAGAGTTTGTTGCTAAACAGGTGCTATGTGCCCATCACAGGGATGCATAGGAGGGATGCAGGCAGACAGTTCAGAGGAGCAGTGACCATTGAAGTAGCAATAGAAAACAGATGAAGCTGTAACAGTTCGGCAGAGAGATGGAGGTTGAAGGGAGCCATTAAGAGGGAGAGAGTTAATGAGACATAAAGCCTTTGACTCACACATGAGAGTTGTACTCTACGCAGGGGAAAATAAAACCCTTGTATAAAGTCAACAGTTGTGAAGGGTAATGAAGGTACAGAGTTGGCTTAGCACACCTAATCTTTTGGATGCAGATTTTACAAAAGAGTATGATCTTTCCAAGATAAATCCCATCTACTCAGCTTTTTCTGCAGTCTAATACCCAGTATTTATAAGTTGAGAGAGAGGCTAAAAGGTATGTTTTATTGCATATAGGCGATTTCAGTGATGTGATGAGCCAGATATGAAAGTGACAGTCTGTCTGTTCACCCATATACAGTATATGGTCAGAAACTTTAATCCTGGAATGGGTGGCCACAGACAAATTACTTCCATGTCACTTATTCCTTTGCCTTCAGACTGCCCTCTCACTAATACCCCACCCCCCCTAATATCTCTCCACTTATCCCTCCATTTCATCCTTGGTATCCCCCTTCCCCTCTCCACCTGACTCACATACTGCACAGGCTCCTGGTTAGTATCCCATCACTCTCCCCACTTGCTTAAATGTGAAGCAGATGCTGTGGAACATTAGGCAAACATTTATCCCAACATGTACAGTACATTAATTTCTTTTTGCCTCATTTTCCATGGTTGTATTCTGTTATCTGCAGAAGTGTACCAATATTATTGACGTGGAGTATATAAAGATGGAATCAGAATTTCATATGAAATTTAGTATATATTCAGTGATGTGTATGTTAATAATTAAGGTACAGTTATGTATGAAGCACCATATTATACCACTGATATTGTGCTGTTGATAGCTTTTTATATTCTAATGCAGTTCCTTATATGGTATGTATCATCTTTCAGTGCATTTTGTCCCTAGTCACTTTTAATGCTCTGAAATATATATTGGCTGTCCATGCTTGAAAAATGAAAGTGCAAGGTACATGGTATACAGTGTTTATATACTGTATATATATACGGTATACTGTATATATATATATATATATATATATATATATATATATATAGATATATATAGATATTTATATACATATAGATATATATATATATAGATATTTATGTATATAGATATTTATATATATATATATATATACACATACTGACTTCATGAGGAGATTCTAGAGCTAATTTGTATGAAAAATGCTGTATCAACACAGGTTCAGTTCTTATCCATAACGGAGCTTCAGTTACTGATGATGTTATGGGCAAAAATGGTGTCTTTCATAATTAACCCATAAGGTTATGAGTAATTGTAGATCCATAGCGATTAAGAATAGGACTCATCTCTCTCTCTCTCTCTCTCTCTCTATGTAATACCTCCTTGGGGTGGATGACTGACTACTTTCGCCTTAAATGTCTGAACTAAGCTGGCTAGCCCTAGGCCCATGCACGCCTGATTGGCAAAAATAAAGAATTGGAAAACTGAATATTGTTACCAAAATTGTCATTATTAAAATTTTCATTATTCCAGTGTGTGTATTACTGTACTGTTGTTTGCAGGATGTATTAGCAATCCAGAGAACTTTATTTTGTAAAGTCAGTTAGCGACTGTATTGTGAGAGGTTGGTAAAAGTTTCATCTCTGACCAAAAATATGACCATGAAGCCAATTACCACCCTTTGGTAACCATCATACAGTACAGTGTGTGTGTAGCAGACAGTAGGGTATTCACAGAACAGCATGGTACTGCTATACCTTAGTCTTACGAATGGTATTTTGTGAAGTGTACTGTAACTACAGTAATCAATAATGGGATTAATACAATAACAACAAAGTTACTTTACATCCATCCAACCATCCATCCATCAGTCATCGAATCCAGTGTTGCCCCATGAGGAGTGTAGGAAGAATGAATGCTTATGGAAGGGACTATTCCCCCAGGCTAGACCGAGATAGATCATATAGCCCTGCTAGGGTTACAGGAGACCGCTACCCCTCCCAGGAAAGGCAGCTTCTCGGGCGCGGCGTGAACTTTCGACCCCGCGATCTTGAGTCACACGCTTCACCACTGAGCCACCCTGCTCCCCCACTTGGAAGGTCAAGAAAAGTTCAGTCAAGAGGATGAATGGCCTTACTGTACATCAGTTGATATACTGTAATTACAGTAATCCCTCATTTATCCGGACATAATAGAGCCAAAGGCATGTCCGTGTAGTGCCAACATCCGGATAATGAACACTATTCCCCTACCACATCCAGACCCTACCAATACCCACCTCCAACCTATATCTAACTTAATTGTACAATACCTGTCCTTAATTTAGCAGTGTTTTCTGGTCATTCAGGCATATTTAGGAATCAAAATACACACAGGAGTATCCAAAGTAATGCTAAACACCAAGAAAACCATGCAGGAAAACCACTTAAAACCAAAAACACCCTACCTGTACACCATTGTATGTACAGTACCCCTCCTAATTTTGGTGCAGTTTTCAGGTCGATCTGCCACATTTAGATATCAAAACACACATTGGAATATCCAAAGTAATGCTAAACACCAAGAAAACCATGAAAAAAAAAAATGAAAGCCAAAAAACACCCTACCTATACACCGCTGTATGTCCAGTACCCCTCCTCATTTTGGCACTGTTTTCAGGTCAGTCTGCCACATTTAGACATCACAACACACTTGGGAACATCCAAAGTAATGCTAAACACCAAGAAAACCATGGAAAAAAAACATTTAAAACCAAAAACACCCAACCTATACACAACTGTATGTACAGTACCCCATCTAATTTTGGCGCTGTTTTCAGGTCAATCTGCCATATTTAGACATCAAAACACACATAGGATTATCCATATTAATGCTGAACATCAGGAAAACAATGCATAAACAACAAAAATCCAAAAAAAAACTGACGATGGTTTGAGAATCTGTTGTCTCTGATGAGTGATTGCTCCCTGGGCCCCCCAAAAAAATTTCACGGCCAAATATGCCACTGTAAATTGGTTATATTGATATAAATCTTATACCATCATCTTTGCTGGTGTTTTTACTATAAGGTAAGCTAATAAAAACACTTAAAACTGACAAGTAAGAGTATGAAATTCAAGCTGGAATAAAATGTTCAAGAATAAAACTTACCTTCATATAACATCCCACCATCCTAATTCATAATCTTTCCAGCATCTTCCAAGAGTTAAGCATAGGTCTAGATGCAGAATTTCTTGAGCTTTATTGTAGTCACCACGGAATTTCCATACGACCAATAGTAGTCGAATAAATTGCAAAAAACTGAAAACTCACAAGTCAATGCAATCACCACAGAAGAGGGTAAGGACTGAGGGAGTAAGGGGGGAGTTGGGAGGGTATGGAGGAGGAAGGGAGGGGGGGGGGTAGAGGCAGAGCTGTGAGCAGGATTCTCCCCCATCTGTCAACAGGCAGACGGCCACTTTGCTTTACATTTACTTGTGGCTTACAGTCTGTTAGACACCGAGTGGCCGTGGGGAAGCACAACGCATCGTGACCGGGGGACTTTAGACTGTCGATAGAGAGGTGGATGGCTGTTGTCACCGAACATGTACTCGTGGCTTGTAGTCTGTCTTCAATGGAGGTGGCAGTTGGGAAATGCTTAGCCCCCGTGGCCGCGAGATATGGGCGCATGGACGTTTTGACACCGTTTGCAGGTTACAGTAATATTACTCAGGTGCTGGAGGTTCATTGGGAATGATGGGACGAGTATGCGATTTCGACCATTCAGTACAGGGTCAGATGGACATTTTAGCTCTGGATGTGGGTTGCAGACTACTTCCTGTTCACGGCTCGAGCCCAGTGGCCACGACGCTAAATGTTTGGACATGTCGGCTGGCCAGCCGAAGTTCTCGAGCACTTTTACGTCCGGATAATAGCAAGTAAATTCGGGTAATGGTTTAATAGAGCCAAGGCCCAGCGTCTGGATACTGAACACGTTTGGATAATGAACATCTGGATAATTAAGGGATCACTGTTTGTGGCATTTTACCCGTTGACAGGTAGGGATATCCTGTTGCTGAATAAGATCAGTTAATGTTAGCCAGGGTAAAATACCTAGTGTAACAGTACCAGTGAAGGAGAAATGAGAGACTTCAGTTTTAATAAAAATAATAATAATAATACAGTAATAGTAATAATAATAATAATATCTTCCTTCCCTCCTCCTGTCCTTCTTTCCTTTCTTCCTCCTCCTTTCCTTCATTCTTTCCTCTTCCTTCTTTCTACAGGTGACTCTACTCTGAGTGACAAGCCACATGGTTCCCTGTACACCAAGAAACCATTTACTACACTGGGTGGTAACCATATTACCAACTTATGGCGCCTGCTAGTTTAGTGGGTAATTAAGGCGCTCCAGTTGGATTGAGCCAATGCAGGTTTATATCCAAGGGGTGGATGGGGTTTATTGCTCATGTAATGCCACTGAGGGATGAGTGAGGCTGGTCACCCTTATCTTACATGTCAGGACCAACTCGCCTAGCCCTGGGCTCCTATGCTCCTCATGGGGCAACAGTGGATTAGACGATGAATTAATGAATGAATACTAATAATCAGGTAAGAAATTGTTTTGGAAGGAGGTAAAGAAAGTTCGGCAGTGTGAAAGGGGAAATAGTAGGGGAGTGAAAGATAGGAATAATAGATTGTTGGAGAAGAGAGAGAGAAAATGAGAAGATGGAAGGAGCACTTTGAGGATTTGTTGAATGTAGAGAGAGAGAGAGCACTGTGAGTGTAAGAGGTTGGGGAATGGCTGGGAGAAGAAGAAATGAGAGGAGGGAGGAAGAGATCAGTAGGGCAAAAGTAGTGGAAGCAATGAAGAAGATAAAGATGGGAAAGGCCCCAGGAATTGATGGAGTGTGTGGTGAAATGCTGAGGTATGGGGGTGAGATTGTTGTGGAGTGGATATGGAAGTTGTGTAGATTGGCTTGGGAAGAGGGAAGGGTTTCAGAGGACTGGAAATAAGGTAAAATTGTTCCTTTATACAAAGGAAAAGGGGAGAGAGAAATATGTGGTAACCATAGGGGTATTTGCCTTCTTAGTGCGACTGGAAAAATATATGGTAGAATACTCATTGATAGGGTTAGGCATATGACAGAAGAGCTAGTTGGAGAAGAGGAAGGGGGATTTAGGAAGGGAAAAGGGTGTGTTGATCAGATATTTGTTCCAAGATGTTTAGTGGAGAAGTATCTAGAGAAGAGAGAGAAAGTGTATGCTGCCTTCATGGACTTGGAGAAAGCTTATGACAGAATAGATAGGCAAGGTATGTGGAAGGTATTAAGAATATATGGAGTGGAGGGGAAATTGTTGAGTGCTGTGAAGAGTATGTACGAAGGAGCTAGGGCTACGGTGCGAGTAGATGGTGAGCTGAGTGAGTTCTATGATCTCGTTGTGGGACTGAACAGGGTTGTGTGATGTCTCCATGGCTGTTTAATATATACATGGATTGGGTTGTAAAGAAGGTGTAAGGTAGGGGTGTGGATGTGGGGGTGGCTCTAATGAGTAAGGGTGAGATTTGGAAGATTCTGGTGTTGCTGTTTGCTGATGATACAGTATTGTTGAGTGAAGATGAACGGGAGTTGCAAAGTTTGGTAGATGAATTTGGGACAGTGTGTAAGAAGAGGAATCTGAAAGTTAATGTAAACAAGAGTAAAGTTATGGTGTTTGAGAGGAATGACGTCACAGAATGTACAGTGAGATTGGATGGTGAGGATATGGAGAATGTGAGTGCATTTAAGTACTTGAGTAGTGTGATGAGTAAGGATGGACCTTTGAGGGATGAAGTGCATGAAAGGGTACAGCAGGGAAGGAAAGTTGTTGATTCACTGAAAGCAGTGATGAGAAATAGGGAGGTGAGTATGGAAGTTATGAAAGTCACTGCATGATAGTATTGTGATCCCTACCCTGACGTATGGAAGTCTGGAGTGGACCTTGCAGGAGGGGAACAAGTCAAGGGTGAGAGCAGTGGAAATGAGTTACTTGAGAGGAGCATATGGAGTGACATGGAGGGACAGGTTGATGAATGAAGAAGTGAAGGAACGTTGTGAGGTGGATGTGGATGTGGTTGAGAATATTAGGAGAAACACACTGAGGTGGTTTGGACATGTGGAGAGAATGAAAAATGAAAGACTGAGTAAGTGGGTGTATGTAGGTGAGGTGGAGGGAAGGAGAGGGAGGGGTAGACCGAGGATGAGGTGGAGAGATGGAGTTGAGAGGTATATGAGGGAGGGGGGAGTGAGTTGGGGGGAGGGTAATCAAATGGTGGGTGACAGAGCGACTTGGAGGCGTTTTGTCTGTGGCCACCCTTTGCAGGATTAGGGCGTCAGGCTATAGATAGACAGATAGATCCTTCTCAAATGCAGTATTATTGCTACTTCTGATAAATAAAATTGATTGGCATTATTCAAAATATATGCATGGATGGGGTGATGAGAGAAGTAAAAACACGAGTAGTGGAGAAAGGGAAGGCGTTGGTAATGAATGGTGGTGGATGGAATATCTTAAATTAGTTGTGTGCTGACGATGCAGAGGTACTTGCAAATACCGGACAAGAACTTGGTAGACTAGTGCAGAGTTTTGCTGATGTCTGTGAGCATTGTGCCTTGAGAGTAAATGTAGAAAAGAGTAAAGTGATGATAATCAAGAGAGAAGGTGACTCCCAGTGTGATGTTACAGTGAATGGAGAGAGACTGGAATTGGTGAGAGAGTTCAAATACCTGAGCACAGTGATAGAAAAGAGAGGAAAATGTGCAAAAGAAGTGGAAAGTAGAGTAACACAAGGAAGGAAAGTAGCTGGTGCAATGAAGGCCTTGATAAGAAACAGAGGCTTAAGTGTTGCAGCTGCACGAGGCTTACGTGAAGGACAGTTAGTGCCAACTTTAACATTTGGATGTGAGACTGGTGTGGCATGAAAATGAAAAGTCAAGAGTGAGAGCAATGGAGACGGGACTGCTGAGGAATGTATGTGGAGTACTGTACAGAGAGTGGATAGGATACAAAATAATATGGTTTGTAAAAGATGCGGAGTGAGGAAATATGCGGATACCAGAAACAAAGAGAGTGTACTGAGATGGTATGGTCATGTGGAGAGAATGGATAATGATAGAATGGTGATAATGGTACAGTATATCTGAGCGAATTTGGAGAAGGGAGGAGGTGAGGTAGGCCAAGGAGAAGGTGGAGGGATATGGTGGATGTGTGTGTGAGGAAGTTGATAAGACTAGGGGACTGACAAGAGATTGATCTGGCTGGATAAATGTTGTGAGAAGAAGTGCCTGATCAGGGATTTGTCACCCCATTTTAACATGACAGCATTTGGATTGACAATCGGATATTTTTACATGAAGCTGCAGAATCTGGTGAAAGTTTTTGGCGTATCAGATAGAGCCAGGATTCCAGGGGCTTGAATGATGAGTGAAAGGAAACATGGTCCATTGAACTGGGCAGCCTTGGACTGTCTTACATTGCTACTCCTTACCCTGCCATAGGGTGGGAAAGGAGGTCTGTATGATGATGATGATAATGATGGCATTATCAAGAAAAAATCTGAAATGCAACAGTACCAGTGACAGGTTATGGGGCCAGGTAACAGTTTTTGACACACAGGAAAATTGTTTCAGGTCTCAGAGAAGAATGTCCTGTAAGTTCATTTTAATACATGTAATGGGTAACAGAAGTATGTGCACACTTATACAAGATTGTAGCAAAGAAAAAGAGTATGATAATATTTATGCAGCCTGTGTTTGATATAGGTACAGTACTGTGGTCTAATGGTATAGCATTCAGAATGGAGCCCAAGGCTGTATGTTATGTACTGTACTATGGTTTGAACCTTTGAGACATAAGGTTTTCTGTCTTACAAAATGCTGTAAGGGACCTTGGCCATTCTTCTCCCTTTCCCTCTATAGATGCAAATATTTTATTTCATTTTGGTATCTTTTAGATGATTTCCTGGAGTTCAGGAGAGACTTCAAGATGCAGGGATCTGATGCAGCCTTGATTAATTCCTCCAGTACTGAACATGATATCTTTTCTAGGTTGAATAATGTTGTCTTAAGGTACCAGAATTGTCTAAAATATGTGTCACCAAGTTGAAGGGGTTAAAGTATTTGGACTACAGTAGTCTAGCCTCGAGTCCTGCTTGCTCTGAAAGATATAGTAAGAGGTTGGCCGTTACTGCATTTTTCTGTGCCTAAAGTGGTAAAGTAGCATAAGCGGCATAGCGTAAAGACCTGGAGCATATGTTTCAGTGTATTTTAATGGCTTATTTTCCCATGCCACTTTGTTTATGCTGTAACTGCCTCCTGACTATCAGACACCTTTTTCTCGATTGCCCGTTCATACTTTGCGACTGTTGTTCTGCTTTTCCCTTCCTCATTATTACCCTGCCCCTCGTTGCTTACTGATTTCCTTGGTGATTCTCTTATGTTTTTTGTTTCTAATATTATTACTTTCTGCTGTGCATATTTTGTATCTAATTTGTCTTCCATTCTTTGCTGCCTTAGTGCCACATAGCCTGTCTAGGCTTGGTGCTAGTTATTCTCACTATTCATTCATTCATTCAGCGGCTTATTTTGTTTAAAAGTTTATTAAATTTTACCATCATTATCATCGTTCCTGTCAGCGGATAAAGATGGGATGTGAAACAGTTCAGAAACAAGGAGAAAGAAAACCTAAATGTGGGAGAACCATCAACATTATACCCAATAAAATAGGCCACACATTCTTGATTCATTCAGCCTTAAGCAGACTATTTGGTTCTTACACATCTGTCTTGTAGTTATTGCATTACCTGTCAAGTTAATAGGACATACTGGATCCTTGTCAAGTGTTTTTTTGTACTTATTTCATTCAGCTGCTTTGATCCCATGTCATCTCTTTAGGGTCATTAAGTACCATCTCCCACTTTCTCACACACACATTAACCACATTAATTCACCTTCTTTCCACACCACACCTCCCACCTTCAAAGCTGTACTTGTACCCATTTTACCAGTTCATGTATGTTCATTGTTTCAATATGACCATATGTAAGCACAAACTTTTCTGCCCAGTTAAGAACTAATATCTGTACTCTTCATCTATGATAGATTATCATGTTTCTTAATGTGACCACCAAGTGAAAACTATGCGTGTTCTGTAACACTCCTGTTTCCACGCTTCTACTGATACTTTTGACTTTTCACACTCATATTATACCCAGGTCTCCTACCTCAGTGTTACTCTGAGCACTAAAACCTTCATGTATTCCTGTAACATCCATACTTTTTTTTTTTTTTTTTTTTTAAGCCTGCACAGTACTGATCACCTGATCACGTTTCTTTCATGAGCCACTGTTCTTCATTTTCTATACACATTTTTCTCCATTTTCTATTACTTCACTGGCATAATTGAATTCATTCATCCATTGTAGACTTTGTCACTAACACATCACACTGAAACTCTCTCTCTCTCAGTAACACTCACTTTACTCATGCCACCCACATACTTTCACAGAATCATGATCAGTCTGCAAAAATCCTGTTTACTATTAGCAAGCATCATTCATATAACAAATTTTAGATGCACCACCATTCACCGTTCATCACCAGTTCCTCCCCATTTACCAACACTCGAATTTTAACCTCTCGTGGCACACTCATGTATCACTCCAACACATACTGAACCATTCACTTAGATATCTGCATACTTATAATGTACATGCTTTACTGCCTTCATAAAAACTTGCAGCATTCATCAGTGTTCTGTGAACACCATACAAAGGTAAATATTTCAGTAATTCTTCTCTTTTCACCATGAACTTTTCCAGATCCATAAATACTGTACATTTTTGTCTTTCATGTTTTGTCTTTATTGTTTTATTGCTATATAGTATTTGATCCACATATCTGCTACCACTCCAAAAACCACCCATTCCAAGACTCATCAGACTTCAGTGAGATCATTCTTCCTTATAGCTTTCCAACAACACACAGCATTAATTTTTGCACATGCTTCGATCTCTTTTTCTTTTGTGTCTGTATCTGTATCAGTATCAGTCCATGTCAGGTCCACTGTAGGTCTGGAACTCCTCAGAGGAGAGTGATAGCCAGAATTAATCCTTCCCCATGCTGGTGAAGTATGAATGATGAAGGGGTATCTGTAGAAGAGTGGTGCTTGTGGAAGTAGAAGTATTGTATTAGTACACTTTGTGTTAATGTCTATATGTCGTTGGTAAAACAGGGTGTAAACCTATATAAACATGTAAAAGGATCTATGGTGCTTACAGCAACGCTGTTTTTAAGTGTTTGCCCAGGCCTGAATCTGACCTTTAGGGCACATCCTTAACCAAGATGAGCATGGTATCCACAGAGGTACCCCCCTAGACACACACACACACACACACTTTTTTTTTTTTCTTTCTTTTTTTAGAAAGCAGTAAAATCAGTATATAATGATATAGTGGTCTAAGGTGAAAGAGCATATGCTATTTGCATGAAAATGATTCACCAGGAGGCAGCTTTTTTATACTACTGTATGTGGTGGTACCAGAAATGTAAAATTGATCATCTCTCAATCTTTTTAGTATGATGGCTTTTTTTTTTTTTTTTTTTTTTTTTTTTTTTACTCCCATCATTTATTTTTAGTTAGTTTGTGGTGAAGACAGTCAGTGAAATTGCTGAAAATCCTCTCAGTATATGGATTATCATTGCAGTGAAAGAGTAAACTCACTTGCCTTCTAATGGCACATCAGCTTATTTTACCTAGGCTGTCACAGGAATTACTTTTTCAATTGAGAGATGTAGTAGTTAAAGAATTGAGAACTATCTTTTAACCCCTTGAATCCAGGTAACATATTTCTTAGTTTATTATCACAGCTACCAAACAATTTAATCTGACAAAAAAAAGAAAAAAAAAAAAAAATAAGGTCCTCTGTATGCTAAAGGGTTTATCAGTAATGTTTCTGACCTATGCAGTTTGAAATGTCTGTCTTAAGCTGGATAAAACCATCAGGAGGTGGCAAGTTTAAAACAAAAAAGACATCTCTGGACTGTTATGGGTTAACCTCGGGAATGCTTGAGTTTTTCCACCGGAATATAGTGTAGATTTTGTTTTAGTATAATATCTCTATGACCATGGCATTCAAAGTGTTATTAGATAATGAACAGCTGTAGCCTGTTCTCAGTATTGTACCCTCACACCTCACAGGGAATAATGTGGGATTGACTTACCATTCCCATCTAATGCACTTAATAATTTTTCACTCAGTTTTAGAAGTTTTCCTGTATTGATGTTAAAAAGTGTCCCCTGGCTTTATAACAGCAACTGTGTGATTTGGCCCTCTAACAGTATTGACTGATACCCTTTTTCTTATCTACACCCCATCTCTTAACATGACAATTGGATTGGGGTGAAAAATAGATTTACAGTAAATTCAAATTTTATAGGACAGGATGCAGTATAGTTCATATTAGGAAAACAGGATTTTAGTTTTTTCATTAAGATGCCTGATGATTCCTCACAGACAGCACTAATACTATGGGCTGGAGTCTTGGAACCGTAATACTTTACCGTACTTGTATTCACTGTCTTTCAGATTGAGCATACAGTGGTCATAAGGGATGATGAAAGCTTTATAAAGCACCAAGGTACAGTGCTCCCTGTGGTTATATGGTTTGTGGTTAAACACAGGGTGCCATACAAGCAGGGTTGTTTTGATTTAAATCGATTTAAATCAGAGTTTATTCATGATTTAAATCAAAATGGATTTTTTTTTATATACAGTAAAAAGGAAGAAGATAGAGAATGTGATCGATGTGTTTTGTACAGATGCATCAAGTCTGCTTTTCCTGTACTCTTCTTGTACTGATCCTGTATCAAGTCAGGCACCATTGAACCACTGCCTTCTGGTACAGGGCAAATATTCAAAAGTTAAACACAGGAAAGAAGACACTTTTGTTGATAATAACAATAAATGTGATTATGTTCACTGTTGATATATGAGCTCAACTCATCTTTGAATACACAGTAATATGATTTAATTTAATGATTATGGTCCAAATTTGACAAAATATAAAAGACAAATTGGCGATGCTCATCAGTATCTGACACATAGGATGCAGCAGCATGAGTAACCTCCTCCATACAAAGGAGTGCTAGCCTGTGGTGCATTTCCTTACTCCTACTTCTCATTCACATTATTGTTTTGTAAGTTTGTTTATTTGAACACTGATTTATAATCATGCCTAAGGGATGCACTGCAGTAAATGGAAGAAAAAGAGGCCCAGTATGGTACTCTTTTGATAGAATTACCAAAACTGATTCCAAAATATGGTTTCGCGTAACATTGGCAAAGGATTAGTACAAGAAAATGCCATTATATAAGTGAAAAAATAAAATCAGTTTAAATAATAAAAATCCTATTTATTTTTTTTTATTTTTTTATTTTTTTTTTTAATCAGCAATTTTTTCCAACTCTACATACAAGCAGTTACTGCATACATGGAGATCCAGTTGACATTGTTAAAAGGTGATACCTTAACCAGTCCTCTTTACTGACCCCAACTTGTGTAGATACATTTCTTGAGGGCATAGCCAACTGCATACAGGCAAAGCAGACATAAGACAGTGATGGTAGAGATTCTTAAAGCAATAAGTAAGTGGGAAAAATCTCACCTTAGCAAACAATGATGGCTGAGTCAAGGGGGAGGGATGTGAGGGTGAGAAGTTGAGGCTGGAACTGTCCTCCAGTTCCTCACTGCAGGTGCTAGTCTCTAGCCTTGGACTCCTCAAAATCATTGGCGTCATAGTCTGAGGGATCTGCAGTAGCTGATGTGATAGCTGCTGGTGAAGATATTAGGGCAAGCAAGTCAGGTCAGGTAGATGAGGCAAGTTGGGCAGATGAGGAACAGGAAACGGCTGGGTTACAGGCAGGAGATGCTGTGAATGTTATGAGACAGCTCTGCACCAGGTATAAAATCCTGCTAGTATGGTCACTTAACTCCAAACAATGAGACAGGTCAAAGATGTTCTGTAGCTTGTCCTTAATCTTGTCAGCCTTTTGTGTGTGTGTGTGTGTGTGTGTGTGTGTGTGTGTGTTCAACTATGGGCATAGGCTTCACAGCCTGCTCCCAAGGCCCAGTAGTCCTCCTACATACCATACACCATGTAAAACACACTACTTAGTGACTGGTGTGACAAGGCCTGTATTTGGGAAGCAGGTTGTCCTTCTGCTTGTTCTCGTGGTTGACTCATTCATGTCAAACGACTTGGCTGTATCACAGACTCTTCTACCATTGTCCAAGCATTTCAGCATTTCCTTCTTAGAAACTAAGGACAGTGGTTTGCACTCTTATCAATCTGTCTATATCCAGACGTCATAATCCCATAAGGGTGTCTGTTTGTCTCTGAGTTAATAGTTTTATGGGGAGGGGCACTAACCCTCCCCCAACCCACTTGTTGACATGTAGGGAACATGTATGGGTTGGTTATATGGTCACCATTCAGCACTGTAAATGATTTCCTGGCTTACAGGAAGCCATTAGGCTTGTCACTCAATGTAAACCACCTGAAAAGAA
The DNA here is from genome assembly GCF_032717465.1 of Coenobita brevimanus. Taxonomy (NCBI): domain Eukaryota; kingdom Metazoa; phylum Arthropoda; class Malacostraca; order Decapoda; family Coenobitidae; genus Coenobita; species Coenobita brevimanus. The sequence continues at coordinate 5,048,355 of NC_137053.1, read as the reverse complement.
AGAAAAGTAATAAAAAGTGACAGGAAAGATGGGAAAAATAAGAAGAGACGAGGGTAGACACAATGATAATTGACCACAAAAGTTAGCCATGTAAATCAATCAGGTCACTGCTGAGTGAAACTCCAGTTACATGGCAGAGATACTATATGCATCCCTGCTTAGGTCTAGGACATCGCTCCACATGTGGTACCTGGAAGAATGCGTGGAAGTTTGTGACAGCATCGTGGAGATTGTGATATCACCACACATGTGGTTTAAGACATCTTACAGCCCAGAAAGATATAAGAACTGGTTTGATGCAGTTGGGGTGACATTTCCCCATAAGGGTGTTTTTTAAGGGAAATTTATGCATACTGATCTTGTGTATCCTGTGGGAGCACTGTATATCATCACAGCACCAGCCAGAGAGGATTTGGTAATTTAATCCATGGAGATTCCTCATATTTTAACTGCTTAAAACTCTCATTGGTTTAGGCTTAAATAAATCCACATGAAGTCAGACTGAAATTATATCTACAGGTACTGGTCTTTTTCTTTCCATAAAAAGATATGTTTTGGTAGCGGTAGTAACTGCAGTAGTAATCCCAGGTTCATCTGGATGTGAATCCAGTGTACTACAGGGTGAAGTCGCCCTTTTCCTGCAGTCCACCACACACCTTTCAGGGGATGCAGTGTTAAGGCACATTTGTATAACCAGGCAATGTAGTTACTCAGCTTTATATGTGCTAAGACCAGCACCTAGGTCTTGGTAGATAGGTCTTGCATAATAAGGGAATTTCATTGTACTGTACTTTATGAAAACATCATCAGCTTCAGTCAATCCACAGCATGACCAAGGCCTCAGTTATTTCCACTTCAGCCCATAGATTGGTACTGATTGTTCTCCATGCTCACAAGTGTATGGATTTCATCTTTTGTCTTCCCTTCCCATAACATTCAAATATCCAAATTTGTTGAATACTGTACTGTAATAGGCTTGTTGATAACAGTGTATTCATTCAATACCTCCCCTTGCCACCACTACCATGAGCAAATCCCATATACAAAATCCATAGTGAATGTCAGAGTTGAAATGAATTTTTCGTAGGCAAACTATCTACTGTATCTATCTATCTATTGCCAGACACCATAATCCCGTAAGGGGTGGCCATTTGGCTTTGAGTTATTTGTTTTACGGGGAGGCCTTTCCTAAAAATCTAAATGAATAATGTTACAACCTTTAGAAAATGGACTTTTGATTATTAAAATTCATTAGCACAGTACTCAGTAAATCAGTAATGATGCAAATTCATTAACCATCTGAAATTTTCTATGATTTTTAGAATATTTTCAGCACTTACTGAGCATACTATAGTCCATGATGCCCTTTCATTATGATCAATAGCCTTGTCCTGTTTGCTATGTCCACATGAAACAGGGAGGTTTCGTGCAGAAATCTGTTCTGTAGGGCATAAACCCTTTTCTGTGGTGTTTGGAAAAATGGAGGCTTCGTGCACTGTAGAAGGTAGGGAATGGGATTACTGTATCCCTATACCAGTACAGTATGAGGAATGGTTTTCACACCACTGCTTTCTAATTATTTTTAATGACAGGAATATGTAGGGAGTACAGAAGTACGTACTGTACTGTACTTTACATCTTTGGAAGGTTTCAATATTTAAGGAATTGATTGTCCAGTATTCCTTAGCACCATTATAAATATGATTAAGGTCTAATATTTAATAAGTGCAGTTGTTTTACTTGTTACAAATATACTGAAGTTATATACAAGTAAAAATACTGTAAATTGCAAGTCGGGTAAATACAGTGTATCAGAAGTTGAGTTGTGATGAAATTATGCCTTTCATACTATCAAGTTGAAAATTATTTACATGTCTAATGAAGTTAATAGTGTATCTGGCAAATATATATATATATATATATATATATATATGTGTGTGTGTGTGTGTGTGTTCAGGGAGTATATAGCACAGTGCAATAACCCATTAATCACTGTCAGTGCTACTGGCATTAAAACTCCCATCCATCCACCCACCCATCCTGGCAAGGTCTTCTGAATGAATAAGAGAGGTTATCCTTGAACAAAAACAACATTTTCATGAAAAATTTGCTTGTAAAGTTGATCTCCCTCTCCTGCCAGCACTTGAGTACATTTTCAAGTAATCATTGAATCATTCCCTGTTTTCTGTATGTGTCTGATATCCTCACTGTGTATTTTTCATAATTCATTCCATCATATATAAATCATACCATTGACATGCTTCCATGCCAAAGTTTTCAACTTCCTCTCACTCCATTATTTGTTCTTTTGACAGTTGCAGCTCGAGAGTAACTCATAACAGCAGCATATAATATATTTGCAGTTTGTTCATATATTGTACATGTAAGCAAAAGCAGGTTCCAGTTCTCTTGGTACATTGTACATTATTTTGCAGCAGTGTACAAGATACATTTATGTTGTGATATGATACATTTATGTTGTGATACAGTATAATAATATGTCTGATCTCTTGAGCTTTAAATTATATGGAAACTGCTGTACTGTATCATCCATGACTTAAGGCATTTTTAGTTCTGCACTAGTAAGTACAGTACTGTTATGTACTTCCTTAAGTCTTTGTAAGTACAGTACCATATGTGTTTTAATTTTTTTCAGTCAATTTGTCAAGGAAAAGTACCATTTGTATCTGGTAGCATTGTCCGGAAATACATTGCAAGTGTTTTTGACGTGTTGGGTGCATGATGATACTTCTCTTTGATGATACCCTGCTGAATAATACAGAACACCTTACAACTTAAAAGCATTTACAGTACAGTATATTGTGTATTAGATTTACATATATGAAAAAAAAAAAAAAACATTATAAATTGATGGTTTAGCTGCTGTATAATCAGTGAATTCATAACGAACATAATTTCCTCAGCCCTTGAATAGACTCACTGCTTGAGCTATAACAGAGCCATAGATACAGGTTTTCATGTCAAGTGGACTCTAAAGGAAGGTGGCTAGTCTGCCCTCTTCACTGCAGTGCTCTTAGTTACGTACCATATATTTATCAGAATATAAACAGTACAGTAAATGTTTTTCTTTCTTTGTGGATTTGAGCTGTTTTTTCTTGTGTACTTATATGCATAATTTTAAATAAATTCTTTTCTACACTTACAGCTGTAATTATTGAAGCTTGCTCTGAATACCTTTTTCTTAATGCATATTGACTCAAGTTGGTTTGTTTTCATCTGACAGAGATCCACAGCCCTTTCAGCTCAGTTGATGGGTAAGTGTAGACAGATTAGAGGCTTGATCTGACCAGTAACCGAGGAGATTCATTCCTATCTCATGACTGAGGCTCACTGAATTTATGTACCCATGACCTAGCAGTCAAATTGTGAGAGTTCAGTTCCGTCAGATGAAAACAGGCCAACTGGAGTTAACCTATTCATTCTAATGACGTAGTCTAGATTTCATTTTTTGTACCTCCTGGCAGTTTTATTCAGCCGAGGGTAGACGTTTAGAAATGCAGGGATCAGATGCTACCTTCATTAAACCTTTACCACTATGTCAGGTGCTCCTAGGTTAAATAAAGTCATCCAGTAGGATTAAGAATAAACTAAGGTACAAAAAGAAATCATATTGAAGGGATTAAATATGTGTACAGTACAGTATTTTCGGATATAGTGGTTGGTGGTGACAGCCATCATCCACTCACTTGACGTAGTGCTGCCTACTTCTTCCTTCACCTTTATCCTTCTTTTTGTGTTTGTCTCCCCCTTATTCTATTTCTCTGATCTTTCCTGTCATTTTTTATTACTCTTTCCTTTTCAGACAGCTTTACATTGAGTGACATTATGGTCTCCTGTAAGCCAGGAAACCATTTACAAAGCTGAGTTGTAACCATACAGCCAACCCATACGTGTTTCCTACATGTCAGCAAGTGGGTTGGTGGAGAATTAGTGCCCCTTCCCATAAAACAGCTAACTCAAAGACAAATGGCCCCTCTCAGTAGCATATATAGGTCCATGGCAAGGGAGGGCCATGGGTGAATCCAGGATTTTTTTAAGGGGGGGAGGGGGGTGCAAAGCGAGCCTCTACAGCTGGGGGCCTGGCAGGGTGCTGCAAGCCCTCCTAGGAAATTTTTTAAAAATCAAGCATTTTTAGAGGCATTTTGAGGCCTCAGGAGGGATATATTGCAATAACATGATATTCAGTGGCAAAACAATATAAAGAACCTTATGTATCTTGGCTAAAAAAAAAAAATGAGCTGTTTGAAAAATATTTAATTAGGAATTCTACTGTACCCAGTATGTTTAAAAAAAAAAAAAAAAATGCTAGATCATAATATACAGTTGTTGATTCCTTCCTGTAAGTTGCATGTTCAATTTTAATTGAAATTTAAAACATTAAACTAAAACTCTAGATATGTAGGCCTATTGGGACAAAAGGGGGGGGGGCATGGCTGTGGCCCTCCCCCTCCCCCCATATACTGTACGCCACTGGATTTTGGTGTCTGGCTTTAGGTAGATAAGATAGACTACAGTATATTGTATTCTTTTCACTTTACTAGACCCAAACTACCATATCTCCATCCTGAATGTGGAGTTACAGAAGTACAGTAAAACCTCCCTGTAATGAACTACTTGGGGTAACTTTGATGTGATAAAGCCAAAAATCCGTTATATCCATTGGTTCCTTCAAGGTGGGACTTCAAGAATATGTTTGAAAATTAAATACTCACCCCAATGGGAGACCATGGAAGGGGTGGCACAACACCCACCCCATGGAGGAACCATGGACAGGGTGTTGCGACACCCATCCCAGGGGGAGACCACAGGGAGGCGCATAGGGCGTGCAAAGGGCCCAGTCAAGATGGGCCTATGTCCCCCACTACCTTGCACCCCTCTTCCCCTCAACGGAGCCAGACACAAGAACGCTGCCACAGCAGACTACTCTCCAGCCGGGCCAGCATTCGCCAGGATCGGGGTGGGACTTGTAGCAATACAGTCCCAGGTAGCACCGCGATGATGGCCACCATCCGCATAAGGGAAAAGTTGGCAACTGTACGTTTCTCAGCTACTACCCCCTGCAGGACCACAGCGATGGTCACCATCCGCGCCGGGGAAGGGCCGGCCGCCGTACACCATTCACCTGCAGCCCCTGCTGGGAACAGCACCACAGTGATGGCCACCGTCCACACCGGAGAGAGATCGGCCACCATACATCTCTCTGCTGTGACCCCAGAGAAGGGCAGAACTGTGGCAATGGCCACCGTGTGCATCAGGGAAGGATAGGCCACCGTCCATCCTTCGTCTGCCACCTCCTCAGGGAGCAGGACCGCGGCAACGGTCACTGTCTGCGCTGGGAAGGGTTGGCCACCGTACGCCCTTCACCTGCTGTCCCAGGGGCTAGTAGAAACGTGGCGACAGCCACTGTCCGCACTGGGGAGGGATCAGCCACCGTACATCCCTTGTCTACTGCCCCTGTGACTCCCCTCATGGAGGACGTCCCTTGCTTGCCTCAACACCCATCCAGAGGCCGAGCAGGACATCCTTCTCTCTCTCTCCCCACAGAGGCAGTTCCATGGTGGAGTTGCAGCTGGAGGAGATCTGGCGAGGCCCTGTAGTGAGTCTGGGGATCCGTGCCCTGCAGCCAGCACCCCAACGACGCTTCTCGCTGCCGGACTCCAGGAGGAAGGGACACCACAGGCAGCCCTTGACGGCGACTCGACCTGAACGAGACTGCAGCCCCCAGTCACCCAGGGGTGCCTCCAGGACCGGGCCCAAGCAAGCGCACCTGCTCGCCCTGTTCGGCCCCAGTCCTGAGGGTCGCTCTCCCCACCGAGGCCCCACTAGGGAAGGGCCTCCCTCCACGCCACCCAGCAGCCCACTCCGGACAACCCGGCCCCTGGCAGTGGTCCCATGCCTCCTGTGGGAGGACACACCTTACGAGATCCCTCCCACACCTGGACGACACCTGTGAGCAGCCAAAGTCCACAGCAGCCCGAACCAGAGTCCACCTGTCTTATTGTGACTCTTACCTGTACAGTGTATAGTATTTATTTGTGTTCAGTATTGTGGTGTTACTAAGGCAATATACGTGTAAGGTTGGTTGACCCGAGTTTTTATATCCTGTTCCTCTAGTTGCATGCTCTAGACTCGGTCTCGAAGGGAAACCCAGCTCAGCCGCTCGTGTTCAGAGGACAGGAAGTTGACCCTTGAACACGTAGCATAACACCGGTGGCTAGAGGTGGTTCGTGATCTAGTCAGAGGGCAACGAGGAACATAAGGGAAAGTTTAACAAAATGGCGGCCAAACCACACGTGCAGTTGCCAAAGTTCGACCCTGAACAGTACGATATTAATACATACCTTTCCGTGGTTAAGCCACTGCTAAATATAGAATTCAATCACGACAGGGAGAAGACATCAGTTACCCTGCCGCACCTGGGCAAAGCGGTGTCAAGTATTGCCACCAAGACTGTCCTGGAGCTAACTTGGGCGCAGTTCACCCGGACTGTGATTCAGGCAGTCACGCCATCCTTGGGGAAAGTCGTACCTTTGTCACAGCTCGACATCCTCACCTACAACGGCAACTTGGATGACACACTCATCCAGGCCAGGCTACTCATCACCGCTTATCTGGAGACCGACACAGCGACCTGGGAACAGCATGTATTTAATACACTGTTGAGGAGGGAACACTTTACGATATATGACCCAATGGGAGACCTCGACAAAGATGTCCAGCTAGTGCGACGCCTCTTAGCTGCCCACTCCACCCCACAGCACATCGGCGCAGTCAGTAAATTCCCCACCCACAGGGCGACGCCACACCACAAACCACGGATGCCCCCCACCCATGCAAGCCCTTCAACAACACCCATCATACCCACCAAGAGGTGCCCCACCCCCAAGGAGAATATGAATGTTATCTCTATCAACCAATGGGAATTCTCTGCCTGCAGCCACAGATGCTTCATTCACGACATCCGTGAGCAACTAAAGGCAGCCCAGTGCAGGATAACCACCCAAGGGCGCCGCAATCCTCACTAGACGACGAGGGTGCCAAGGACGACGCCCCATCCACTGACTATGCCGACTGGGGAAATGGAGCCCGAAGAGGAAGACGCCCCACAACAGCTGGATTTTTAGGACCGCCCCTGCACCTCCCCATGGTGGCAGGGGCCATCTACGACAAGATGAGAGTGAATGGGGTTAAAGCGAGGCTACTAGTCGACACGGGAGTGGTCAGATCGTGCCTCTACAGCCACTTCTACTCTCGCCACATCTCAGCTTTTGGCCCGCTTCTCTCTACCTCAGCTCACTTCATAGATGCGGGGCATGGCCCCCTGCCAATAGGTGGGGAAACCAGGGCCCTACATACTGGTACCCACCAGCAAGTATCCACCCAGCACAAGTTCATTATTTTCGACTCGACCTGCCATGCCTACTATGGCTACTTGGGGCTGGACCTCCTGTAGAAGTTACACACCAGCATCGACTGTCACAAACATCTCCACTTTCAGAAGCCTCAAGACCCCCCCATCTCAGCCACTCTATACGTGCACACCCTCACCCCTTCCCTCACCCTACCCCCCCTGCCATGTCCTCCATCCTACCCCCCTGCCCCCCTGCTCCTCCACACCCCACCTTCCCCGCAACCATCGCCTTTGACCTGACCATCCGGCATCCCCCCACAGCATGAGGCCTGGCTACACCTGAACAGACCCACTGGAACCTTCGTCCTCTTCTCCCCTAGCCTACCACCTGGAACCTTCTCCTCCTGCCTACTGTCTCCCTTCACCTTGGGGCAGTACGTGTCGCCAACATCTCCACCACCCTCCTCACCCTCCCCAGAGGAATAGTGGTTGGAGAAATGGAGGAAGCCGAGCCCTGTGCACCCCCCCCTTCCTCCCCTGCCATCCTACCTCCCCTGCCTGAACACCTCTCACCTCACCAGGCTGGCAGCCTCCGACACCTCCTCCTGGACTTCCAAGACCTATTTTCGTCAGGACCAGCAGACATCAGCCACACTACGTACCTGGCACACGAGATCCACACCAAAGGACCACCTATTCGCCAACCATCATGGTGGAAAAACTCCAACCAGTGGGCTGAGGAAGACTGGCAGGTCCAGAAAATGCTCAATGCCGGTGTCATTTCTCCATCCACCAGCTCGTGGTCCTCTCCAGTCATCCTGGTCAAAAAGAAAGACGGCACCATGCGCTTCTGTGTGGATTATCGACGACTAAGTGACCTGACCACCAAGGACGCCACCCCCCTACCCAGGATAGACGACTCCCTTGACTCCCTGTACAGGGCATCCTGGCTCTCAAGATATTGGGAAGTCCCCGTACACCCAGAGGACAGAGGAAAAGCAGCCTTCTCAACCAGTAACGGGAAACATTATGAATTCAACGCCCTTCCATTCAGACTCTGCAATGCCCCCACCACATTTTCCCGACTAATGGAGTCAGTCCTTAGCGGCCTCACCTGGGAAATCTGCCTGGTGTACCTGGACAATGTAATCATTTTCAGCCAGACATGGGCCGACCATCTTCAGTGCCTCAAGCAAGTCTTCCTGCACACCCACCAGGGGGGAATTAAGTTCAGACCATCAAAGTGCATCCTGGCTGAAAGGTCCGTCTCCTTCCTGGGCCACATCATATCTAAGGAAGACATATCACCCGACCCTTACAAACTGCGGGCTATCGCAGACCTCCTCCTACCATGAGATGTCCATGAAGTGCACACCTTTCTTGGGCTCACATCTTACTACCGGCGTTTCGTAAAAGGATTCGCCAACATCACAAAACCCATCCACGACATGAATAAAAAGGGTGAGCCCTTCATCTGGACCAACGATCGAGTCACAGTGTTCCACACCCTCAAAACCAAACTCATCACCGCTCCAATCGTCGCATTCCCCAACTACACCATGCCCTTCACCTATACACCAGCGTATCCCTAGTGGCGATTGGCGCCGTCCTAGCCCAAGTCCAGGAAGGGCGAGAGCACATAATCGCCTGCGCCAGCTGCACCCTCAACCAAGCTGAAAAAAATTACGCCGCCGTCAAATGAGAGTGCCTAGGCATTATATGGGCATTGGAGCACTTTCGAGCTTACCTCTCCGGTACACACGTCACCAACATAACAGACCACCAGTCCCTGCAATGGGTACGCCAGTCCCACACCCACAACGCCCAAATGATCAGGTGGAGGGAAACTCTTGAGGAATTTGACTTCGAAATCTCCCATTGGCCCGGCAAATTATACACCAATTCCGACGCCTTGTCCTGCCTGCCAATCAACTCCATCAGCACCACCTCCAGCCTCCTACACCAGTGGCTGAACAAAGATCGTCCCCACTGGATACCACCCAGGTATTCTCTAAGCTCCACCGGTATGGCAATCACCTGTTCACCCAAGCCGGACACATAGTGCTCGATCTTGACACTGCCCTCGACACAGTGACCCACCTACACTCAGACAACGGCATCCACTTTGGCACCAAGAAGCTACTGCAAGTGTTAAATGATATTTATTGAATGCCCAACCCCTCCAACCTGGCCAAACAAGTCATCCAGGCCTGCCGGGCCTGCACACTAGGCAAGGACATCACCCGAACACCTGGCCCGTCGGGGAACATCACCTCCCACATTCCATGGCAACTGTTGTCTGTGGACGTAGTCGGTCCCCTACCACCCAAAGCCAGCTACATCATTACCGTCGTGGACATTTACTCGAAATTTCTCTTTGCCTGCCCAACCAAGGAACACCACACCACGGCCATGACCGATGCACTCGTCCATCACGTCTTCCCCTATTTTGGCATCCCCCAAGCCCTTCACTCAGACAGCACCCCGGAATTTACCAGCAAGATATGAAAAGAACTATAGCCACCATCTTTGGCTACCAGATCTCCCACTCCTCTCCCTACTGGCCTCAAGGGAACGGAATATGTGAGAGAAGCCATCACACCCTCCACAACCAAGTGAGGGCTTGAATAAAAGAAACAAAAAGCGGAGACTGGCCGGTGCATGTAAAAATTTTACAATGGGGGGTGAACACCTGCCCCCGAGAAGACGGCAACACTCCCCATGAATGGATGTTTGGAGAAACTCCCCTCCTCCTACCGCTACGACGCCACCTCCAGCCCCCCTCCACATCTCCCACGTCCGACCCGCTTCACCACCTCAAGAGCCGACTGCACCACTTACAAATACACCAGGACTTACAACCCGATATAACCCTATCCAACCCCTACAAGCTAGGAGACTCGGTAGTAGTAGTGCAATTACTGATCCCAAACAAGATCTCACCTCGGTTCGTGGGACCCTACACCATCATCAACATCCCCAGCCCTTATCAAGTTACCATCCAGTATCATAACACCCAGCACACCTACCGCAACCGTCACGTGCAACCATTTTGCCCCCCATCTGACACCTCCCAACCACATCGCACTCACTCCACCACCCACCACACCACCCCACAACCACCCTATCCCAGATCACACATCTGACTCGTATGCCTGCTATTTCATGCCCTCCTCCTCCTCACCCTCACCCACTATCCCTGCCACAGCCACCTTCCCCACCCCATCCTCCACCTGCTCCACACCATCCCCACGGGCCCCCAATGCACCCTTGGTGTCCTCACCTGACACCTCACCTCCCGCCACCACGCCGCCACCACAGGACACAAAGGCCCAGCCACCCAGCCAGGAGACTCCCCCACCCCCAGTTACCCCACCACGTCACCAACACCACACACCACCCACCACCACCCCTACACCCACAGTTTTCTTCCCCACACACCCCTCGCTCCACAACCACAACCTATGTCAGACCTCGCACCAGCCACCCAGCCCCCACCACTGCCACAACTCCATTACCCAACACCTGTGCTCCACCACCAAAACAATCAACCACCCATCGACGCCTTGCCGCCGCACCACGTGGCCCCGGTTCCTCATCACCCACACCTGTCCTCACCACCACCACATGCAGGTCCGGCCACCTCTCTCACCCACCAGCCAGGTACGCAACCACGCCCTCACCCACACCCCCAACATCACCGAAACCACTCTCCACCACCCCCACCACACCCAACACGGCCAACATAACACTGCACAATGGAAACTTCCACTGACCCTATCCTCGGCAATCCCATAAAACCTAGGTCACCTCACTAGTCACCAGCATTCAGCCAGATGTCAGCTACTCACCACCACCAGAGATGAAAATACACCGCGTGACCTCGAGCCCTGCCCAGGGAAAACACCAGTATATCCAAGGAACACCTCACCTTCTCCTCCTCCTCCTCCTGAAGACACCGCAGACCTCCACCCTCCACATCACCTACACCCCGCACCAGGAACCAAACCCGCCCATCCACCACTGGACCACTGTCCTCCGCCACCTCACACGATCAACCCACCAGACCACCACCTCGGACACCTATCACCTCCAGCCACGGGGACGTGACTTTTTCCCCACCGACAGTGGTGAAATATCCATCCCAACGTAAGACCTCACACCAACCCACCAGACCACCACCTCAGACACCGACCACCTTCAGTCATGGGGACGTGACTTTTTCCCAACTGACGGTGGTGAAATATCCATCCCAACGGGTGACCATGGAAGGGGTGGCACAACACCCACCCCATGGAGGAACCACGGACAGGATGTTGCAACACCCACCCCAGGAGACCACAGGGTGGCGCATAGGGCCCACAAAGGGCCCAGTCCAGACGGGCCTAAGTCCCCCACTACTTTGTGCCCCTCTTCCCCTCAACGGAGCCAAATAAGAGAATGCTGCCCTGGCAGACTACTCTCCAGCCGGGCCAGGACTCGCCAGGATCGGGTTAGGACTTGTAGCAATATAGTCCCAGGTAGCACCACGATGACGACCACCACCCGCATCGGGGAGAAGTCAGCCACCGTACGCTTCTCAGCTGCTATCCTCTGCAGAACCACGGCGACGGCCACCGTCCGCGCCGGGGAAGGATTGGCCACTGTATAGCTTCACCTGCAGCCTCCACTGGGAACAGCATTGCAGTGATGGCCACCGTCCACACCAGGGAGAGATCGGCCACCGTACGTCTCTCTGCTTGACCCCAGAGAAGGGCAGAACCGCAGCGACAGCCACCGTCCATGCCGGGGAAGGATCGGCCACAATCCGTCCTTCGTCTGCCGCCTCCGCGGGGAGCAGGATTGCAGCAACGGCCACCATCCGCGCCAGAGAGGGATCGGCCACCGTATGTCCCTTGTTTGCTACTCCTGTGACGCCCCTCACGGAGGACATCCCTTGCTTGCCTCGCCCATCCAGAGGCCAAGTGGGACACCCTTCTCTCTCTCTCTCTCTCTCTCTCTCCCTAGAGTCAGCCCCCCGGCAGAGTTGCAGCTGGAGGAGACTTGGAGCGGCCCTGTAGTGAGTGTGGGGATCCGCTCCCTACAGCCAGTGCCCCGACGACGCCTCATGCTGTCGGACTCCCAAAGGAAGGGATGCCGCTGGCAGCCCGTGACGGCGGCTCGACCTGAGCGAGACCACAGCCCTCAGTCACCTAGGGACGCCCCCAGGACTCCGGGGAGTGACCTCCCCAGCCCCATCGGCAAGCAGTCCTCCTCCAGAGCGGGCGCAGGGAAGCGCACCTGCTCGCCCTGTTCTGCCTCAGTCTCAAGGGCCGACCTGCTCACCGAGGCCCCACCAGGGAAAGGCCTCCCTCCACAACGCCCAGCAGCCCACCTCGGACGACCCGGCCCCTAGCAGTGGTCCTGTGCCTCCTGAGGGAAGGCACACCTGACAGGACCCCACCCACACCTGGACGACACCTGTGATAGCCCAGTCCACAGCAGCCCACCCAGAGACCTGTCTTATTGTGTATTTAATCTGTACAGTGCATTAAGTTGTATTAAGTATTGGGTTGACTTGGTAGCATTATACATGTAAGGTTGGTTGACCCGAGTTTTTATGCTCTGTTCCCCTAGTTACATGCAGAACCCCAGATCAGTTGCTGTGTACAGAGAACAAGAAGTTGGGCTCTGAACACGTAGCAGAACAGTAACCATACGTTATACATGGTTCCCTGGGACTTTTCACTCAGTGTAGAGTCACCTGAAGGCAACTTTACATCAAGTAGGTAGTAGGTGTTCCCACCCAGACCCAATTCTTACCTATAGGGATATATGGGTGTTTATACCGTCATTTTGCTACGATCCACGATCTTGCTAACTCTAGAGTTAACACGCTACATTTAGCACTTTGCTTGACTAATGAATTGGCTTTACTAAATGCTTCAGCTTTTAAAGTTCTTCAATATATTATTTTACAAAAAATAAAAATATATATCAAAACTACACTTACCACGGTAATGATAATGTACCCTGCTGGAGAGGTATGAATATTATTATTAAAGCGAAATAGTTCAGTGTTTCAGTGTCTTTTGATAGCTGTGCAGGTTATTTGGGTTTAGTTAATTAGGAGGCAACTGTGTGAGATGGCACCCAAAATAGAGTGACGTCAGTAGCCTGTCAGACCGTCTGCTGTTCTGTGGTAACGCTCACTCGCAGACAAGCAAACACCCTCAATAATGGTGAGTTTGCTTTTTATTTGCATTCTTGCTTGTGCTGAATGGTGTGGGTAGTGACCAGGTTCAACCAATAAGTTTTCTGGATACGGAGACAAAAATGCCATGAAAGATTTGCCCATAATAACCGAGAAGATTGGTACAGCCGGCGAGATAGTCCTGGGGGAGGGGGGTGTATCCCCGTTTCATTTGTGTTGCCCCCTTCACTTTATTGATTGTTTATTTTTCTTTTAACGAATTACAGGATTTAGGATTGTATTCATCAGTGACATGAGCGGTGTTGTATTGTTTTAATCTCATTAGAGATCACGTAAGGTTACTTCTTAAACTTCGCCTCAAGAATTTATCGAACCGGCCTGACCTTGCAACCTCTTAGCAACAGAAATTTGAAATAAAAAAAATATCAGTCGTAAATCACATGAATAGAACAGTGGCTCAGAAAGCTTAACAGTTTACTGTCTTTGCTAGGAAAGCATTAAAAATGGAGGAGTGATCGAACCCAAAGATTAGATTATAATTACATGATAAGAGTTTCATGCCTGTTGCAGATGTTGCATATTGATAGGTTTTGATGAGTGGAAATCGCTTAATAGTTGGTCAGTCAGATATCCTTATAGTCATTTTAGGGTATTTGCTTGGTCAGGTATCCTTATAATTATTCAGGATAATTACCGTAGCAGTCAGGTGTCCTTAGCCTGACTGGGGGCACAGTGGCTCAGTGGTAGATCATCAAGCTCGTAGTCAGGGAATTGCGAGTTCGAGCCTCGCCCAGGACTGCCGTGCCGGGAGTGGTAGCGCGGTCCTGTAACCTAGCGGGGCTATATGGCCATAGTTGCCTAGCTCTGGGATTAAATCCTTAGCCTGACTAGGGTAATTAATTGCCATGTATCTTAATAGTTGTTTAGGCGGGATAGTTGCAGTGCCAAGACGCGCTTGGAGGGTGTCCCTGCAGCTGTCCTGGCAGGGTGCCCCGAGGCCACTACCACAGCCACTGGTAAGCTGGTTGGCTAGGGGTCCCAGATCCATTGCCTGGACCTGGGACTGTGCAGTGAGTGGGACCTGTGCTGTGTCTGTCCCCCTTTATTAATACTGAAGATGACAAAACAAAATAAGTTTCAAAGCAAGCCTGAGGACAGTAAATCACCCATGGGGATGAGGGTGGGTTCATGGAATGTGGGAAGTTTGAGGGGAAGAGCAGGGGAAGTCGTTGAGGCATTCAGTAGGAGATGGGTGGATGTGGCATGTTTGCAGGAAGTCCAGTACAGGGGTGGATCAGCCAGAAAGATTGTTGGGAAGGACTGTTGCTATAAGTTGTTTTGGCAGGAGGGGACAGACGAATATGGAGGTGTTGGTGTGATGGTTGCGGAGAAATGGGTGGAATATGTTATGAATGTTTTGAGAGTAAGTGATAGGATATTGGTAGTGAAAATTCTGTTGGGAAGAAAGATAGCTGCGATTATATCGGCATATGCTCCACAGGCAGGATTGGATGAATCAGAGAAAGATAGATTTTGGGATGATTTAATACGTGTAGTGGCTGGTATGCGGGATGATGAGATAGTGATTTTGGGAGGGGACTTAAATGGTCATGTAGGTGAAGCAGCACAAGGTTATGAAGGAGTGCATGGAGGATGTGCATATGGTCTAAGGAATGCAGAAGGGGAAAGGATACTTGAGTTTGGGGAGGCAACGGACATGATTGTGTGCAACACATATTTTAGGAAAAGAGACAGTAGGTTAATTACGTATGAGTCTGGGGGAAATAGGAGTCAGATAGATTATTTTCTGGTTAGGAAGGCCGATAGGAGGTTAGTGAGGGATGTTAAAGTTATAGGAAGTGAGGAGTGTGTGCAGCAGCACAAACTACTGATTTGTGATATGGTGCTTAAAGAACAAGTGATGAAAAAGAGGACTTAGGTACCTAGGAGGAAAATATGGAAGCTGAAAGACCAAGTAGTAAGGGATGCCTTCTATAGCGAGTTGAGGAGAGTGGTGGCTGAACAGGGAGCTGTAGACAGAGGCGTTAATGAACAGTACAGAGCCCTCAAGAACAATTTCTTGAGAGTTACTGACGTAACATGCGGCTGGACAAGAGGACCACCAAGACATAAAGTAACTTGGTGGTGGGATGAGGGTGTAGAAGCTGCAATTAAGGAGAAAAGAAGGCTTTTCAGGGAATGGAAGAAGGGTGGTAGCAAAGAGGAATATTTGGCTGCCAAGCGTAGGGCTAGAAGAGAGGTATACAGGGCAAAGTCTGAGTCACAGAGACAATTACTTGATAACCTAAATCATGGGGAAAGGAAAAATATATTTAGGGTGGCAGGTCAGGTGAAGAGGGATAATCGGGATATCATAGGTGAGCAGTGTGTGAAGAATGATGAAGGAAGGGTAGTGGTGAACAGCGAGGATATTAAAGATGCATAGAGAGAGCATTATAATCGGTTGTTGAATGAGGAGTTTGACTGGGACAGGGAAGGTTTGGAGCCACCAGATCCAGTGTCTGGCCCATGGCATTTGATTGATACTGCTACTGTGAGTGAGGCAATAGGCAGGGTGAGGGTGGGGAAGGCAGCAGGTGTGTCTGGGTTGACTGCCCAGGGAGAGTGGCCATGTGCAGTTTGCCACAAGGGCGTGGGAAGTAATTCCATCTTGTGCGGTGTGTGTGATAAATGGGTGCATAAGAGTTGTAGTGGTATCAGAGGTAGACTGCGAGTTAATGCTGGGTTGAAGGCCTCTGCCAATATAGGGGTGAGTTTAGTCACTGACCTGATAAATAGGATTATTTATGAGTGTGTTGTCCCAGATGATTGGCTGAAGAGTATAATTGTAAATGTATATAAAGGGAAGGGTGATGCCCTGGAAAGAGGAAATTATAGAGGTATAAAGCTTTTAGATCAGATAATGAAGGTAATGGAGAGAGTTTTAGAAGGTATGATTAGAGAAAGAGTGAATATTGATGAGATGCAGTTTGGGTTTATGCCAGGTAGGGGGACCACTGATGCCATATTCATTGTTCGACAACTTCAGGAAAAATATATTGGTAGGAGAAGGGATCTTTATTTTGTTTTTGTTGATTTGGAAAAGGCCTTTGACAGAGTCCCCAGAGAGGTGGTGAAGTGGGCAATGAGAAAGCTTGGCTTGGAGGAGTGGCTGGTTAGGGTGGTTATGGCCATGTATGTGGGTGCTCACACCCAGGTGAGAGTGAATGGAGTTTTGAGTGATGAGTTTTTCATGAATGTTGGTGTGCATCAGGGGTCAGTCTTGAGTCCCATGTTGTTTATCATGGTACTTGAAGCCCTTTCACGTGACTTTAGAAACGGACTCCCATGGGAGTTGTTGTATGCTGATGATATGGTGTTGATTGCAGAGAATGAAAGGGAGGCGGAGGAAAGGTTTAGGAAGTGGAGAGATGGTATGGGGCAAAAGGGTTTTAAGGGTAAATGCAGATAAAACAAAAATGATGATATCTAGGGTTGGTGGCGATACTGTCAAAGACGAGGGAGAGTGGCCATGTGCAGTTTGCCACAAGGGCGTGGGAAGTAATTCCAACCCTTGTGGTGTGTGTGATAAATGGGTGCATAAGAGTTGTAGTGGTATCAGAGGTAGACTGCGAGATAATGCTGATTTTATGTGTACGGCGTGCCGGGGTGAGCAGGTGGAGATTGTCAGACGTGAAAGGATTGAACTTGCTGGTGAATCTCTTGAGTGTGTGGAAGAGTTTTGTTATTTGGGAGACATGTTGTGTGCTGGAGGTGGGGCTGGAGCTAGCTCTGTGGCTAGGGTGAGAAGTGGTTGGAAGAAGTTCAGGGAGCTCTTGCCTCTCCTGACATTGAGAGGGCTCTTCCTACGTGCTAAGGGGTCTTTGTATGCAGCATGTGTTAGGAGTGTAATGCTGTATGGCAGTGAGACCTGGGCAGTGAAGGAGGAAGATATTCGCCGGCTCAGACGTACAGAAATGACAATGATTAGGTGGAT
The DNA here is from genome assembly GCF_032717465.1 of Coenobita brevimanus. NCBI lineage: Eukaryota > Metazoa > Arthropoda > Malacostraca > Decapoda > Coenobitidae > Coenobita > Coenobita brevimanus. The sequence continues at coordinate 5,030,793 of NC_137053.1, read as the reverse complement.
GTGCAGTGCGTCCCTGCGTCCAAGGCCTGGAGGGGCTGGGTTTACAATGGAAGAGTTGAGAGGTAGGATGGGACTGGAGTGTATTGGTGTTGTGATGAGGAGAGGTAGATTGAGGTGGTTTGGACATGTGGAGAGGATGGGAGATGATAATTGGGTGAGGAAGGTGAGAAATGTTAATATTGGGGGTGGGGTTATGAGGGGTAGACCGAGAAAGACATGGGACGAGGTCATTAAGTGTGACCTTAGGGTTAAGGGACTGAACAGGGAGGCTGCAATGGATCGTTCAGCGTGGAGAGCCACCATTAGGTGACCAAGGCCGACACATGCAAGCATGTTGGAGCCTTTAAAAACGAAAACGATAAGTGGCTGTAAAGTTATGTAACCTGTATACCATTAATCATTCATATATTTTTGCTTTGACAGAAGTCCAGAGTGGAATATAGCTTAATTGGTATTAGTGATGTCATTGAAAGGTGTATGAAAAACTCACATGCTGTACACAGGTTACTCCTAGAAGCAGCATCTCCCGAGCTGTGACAAAGTGGGAAGGGCTCAGATGATGGATAGAATGTGGGGTTTATGGTCCCACTTTTTTTTTTTTTTTTCTCCCAGACACAAGCTACTTTGCTGTTGACAATTTTTTCTGTACTATTTCCTCTGGCTATTGGTAGTAATGGAAAGGAGGGCGATGAAAAGTATACAGTACACAAAATATACATGGGCATCATGGACCAGAGATGTTTACCGCTTGCTTGCTAGATGAATCCGACCCAGCACCCTTTCCTTGGGTAAGTGGTTTTTTAAGGTTTGGCATAGTGGAAGTTTGGATGGTTAATACTTTATCATGGAAGGGGGGGGGTCTGGAGATGCTTAGTTAGGAACGCAGGGTTTTTCTGATCCCCTTTTACATGATGCCATAGAGATGGAAGTAAGGTATTTCTGCAAGAAATGAGGGTCAAAATCAGATTAATAAAGTAGGAAAAAAAAAAAAAACATCAGATAACCTTGGCTTACCCACAAAATCGCCATTTGCCCAAAGGAAAATTTTCCAAATTAGGCCTTGTGCTCTGTACTGTACTGTAATTCCAGACAAATTGTATCAAGCTTATGGGAGCATTTTTTCAAGCTGGAGGAGTTAGATATACGGTAGTCTTTGTTAAACCCTTCATTTCCAGTCATCTTTCTTTAACTACAAAAGTCAGTAATTTGAAGGTGGCAAGATTTTTTTTTTTTTTTTTCCACAAAAGAAATTAATAGTCGCAAACTACCCTGAAATGACTGGTCAGTTGTGGAATTAATGAAACCCAAAATAAGGATGTCCATGCCAACATTTTGACTTAAAAACAGAGAGAATGTTTAGTAATTTTTTTTTTTTTTTTTTTTTTTTATAATAACAGAATGGAGGAAGGAAAAACAAATGGGTAAAAAAAAAAAATCCATACACTAGATTACTGGCGTCCTCTGTTCATAAAATATCCGTAACGGTTAGACTTGAACAGTTGTGGGTTGAAATTTAGAGGAAAACAACTCTGGGGAAGCGAGTTCCAGAGAGATGCAGTTCGGGGAATGAAAGAATTCTGATAGGCAGAAGTTCTGCAATATGGTTGAGTGACATTCCAGTCATGAGCGCTACCAGATGCCCATGTAGCACGAGGGAAGGCATGGAGAGGTGGCACCATGGACGCAACTTCGTCTGAGCATTTGCTAAAAAAATATCTGTAAAATAATGCAAGGGAGGCAACATTCCTTCTTACTTGCAGGGGAGGTAGTTTATATGTAATGGCAGGGTTGTTAATGATTCTAACGGCTTTATTCTGAATTTTGTCTAGTTGTCTTAATGCAACCTCTCCACAACCATTCCACAAGGGTGAGCAATATTCAAGCTGAGAGCACACATGACTCTTATAAATTATAGCTAACTGCTCAACGGTGAAGAAGTTACGGACTCTGTACAATAATCCAAGTTTCTTTGAGGCGGTTTTAGCAAGTGATCTGACATGAGAGGTCCAGCTGAGGGCACTGTTAAGTGAGACACCAAGAATTTCAGTACTTTTGGAGATGGGAATATTAGTAGCATTGAAGGTAATGTACGAATCTGGCAATATCTGTCTATTAGTAAACTGTATATATTTAGTTTTACTAGCATTAAAAGAGACAAGGTTGTTTTGTCCCCATTCACTGATTGTAGATAGATCTTGATTTATGGAGATGGCTGTACTGAGTTGAGAGGTAGAGATATTAGACTTTGTAAATGGATGTCTGAGTGTGAATGAACTATGTAGTGTTGAGTCATCTGCATATGAGTGAATGGGATTGTGAGTGACAGATAAGAGATCATTAATATGAACCAGAAATAGGGTTGGCGCCAGAACTGATCCCTGCGGCACGCCGGCGTTAATTGAGTGGAAATTCGAATATACATCATCTTCTTTTACTCTTATTTTCCTGTCACTAAGATAAGAAGAAATCAAAGGAACAAAAGACGTTAGTCCATAGCAAGGGAGTTTGGACAGCAGGGAACGGTGCCATACTCTGTCGAAAGCTTTAGAGATATCAAGAGCTACTGCATGAGTTTCTCCAAAAAGATCAATTGATTGATGGATGGTATGAGTTAAGAGATTGAGTATGTCAATGGTGGATCTTTCGTGGCAAAAACCGTATTGTCTATCACTAATTAAGTTGTTGGATTCAAGATGTTTAACAATATGCTTATTAATTAAAGTTTCAAATACCTTACCAAGAGAAGATGGGACAGCTATTGGTCTGTAATTGGAGGGGTCAGATGAACTTCCTTTCTTCGGAACTGGGTGGATATTGGCTTCTTTCCATGAATTTGGGAATAAAGAAGTACGTATGCATAGTGTGAATAATTTAGCTAGGACAGAGGCAAGTTCAGGGGAACACTTTTTCAAAACAATTGGTGGAATTCCATCTGGGCCTGGAGCTTTGTTGGTAGGTAAATTGTCTAGGATGGATTTTACAAAATGTTATCTGACTTATTGAGATATAGTAATGAAATTGTAGGAAAAACTGTCAGTTAAAGCTAAGCAGTACATAGAAAATTTTTGGTAAGGGTTACCCAGTATTTGTTAGTTTTCCACTACCCAGTCCTAACCCAACCAAATGATGAAGGCCACATTGTTTGGCTGTAACTTAGGCATCCTTCAGTTCTAACCTTGGCATATTTGGGAGGGAGTTATGAAATCTTACAGAAACCTCACCTAAGAAAACTTAACTGTTAAAGCCACATCCTTTGATCCAGACCCTTTCATCCCATCGCATTAGTTGAACAGCACAGAACGTGACTGAAGAGAGAAAAGGAGGTCTGAGGTGCCATTATCAAGATGCAGTCTCAGATAGGGGGTCAAATTAGAATGGACTTTGCCATCCTTCTGTTGTAACCTTGGCTTAAATTTCCTGTTCTCTATATTTCTTTCATTTAAAAATTTTCAATTCATAATTTTTTGTTTGATATATATATATATATATATATGTATATATATATATATATATATATATATATATATATATATATATATATATATATATATATATATATATTTTTTTTTTTTTTTTTGACAGTTATATGGAGAATGGAGAGTCCATATCATACCAAAACTACCATCTTTCATAAGTGCCTATACATTACAGTAAATTTATCTTAAAGTCCTGCAGTTTGAAAAACACATAGCTTAACAGTTGTTGAGTTTTCTATTTACTTATGAAAATGTTACTTTAGCATTGTACAATTGCCCCATAAGGACCATAGGGATACCATATGCAAATGTTTATCTGTACTGACAAGGAAAATGTGTTATGGATCCTCATGTATCCCTTTATCCAATTACATTAACTATTTTAATCTTGCTGTGTCCAGTTTTTATTTAACTTTGAAATAACTTGTAGTAGTAAAGGGGTGTGTGAAGTGCTAAATCTAACATCTCCAGTATATAAAGTCTCCCTTAAGCAGAATATAAGTGACTGGGGATAGCTAGCATAAAAGTACATCATTGGACTTATTAGGTTAACCAGTGGCAATACAACCCAGCATTCCATCCTTCTCATATTCATGTTGAGGCAGAACCTGTACTTGTGTACATACCGCTAACTGGGGCAGGTGGTCTAATATGACACTTTTTGTTTTGCAATCAGAGAGAAACTGCATCCTTGAGCGAAAATTATTACCATAACCAATGAGAATATGACTCCAAAGTGTTTCGTTTTTCATTATTCTTCTTCTTTTCAGGCAGAACCTGTGCGTGTGTGCATCACTGGGGCAGCCGGTCAGATTGGTTACTCCTTAGTGTACATGGTGGGGTCGGGGGTGGTGTTTGGGGCTGACACTCCAGTCATTCTCCACCTCCTTGACATCACCCCCATGATGGGTGTCCTCAATGGGGTCTGCATGGAAATCATGGACTGTGCCCTGCCCAATGTTCGAGGTGAAGCAAATGCCTTTGTTTATGTTATTGTGAGGTTGCACTATATAATTTTTTAAACGTAACATAATTGGTTACATTTTTTATTATCCAGGAAATTTCATTCATGAGTAGTGCATATGTGAAGATGGAGAAAAAGCATGATGATAATTTTAGTGTTAATTTAGATGTAAGGGTTGTGATACAGTGTATCAACTAATATAGGCTGTATAATTTACTGTGTGTGTGTGTGTGTGTGTGTGTGTGTGTGTGTGTGTGTTTGTGTGTTCTTACCTAATTGTATCTTTACAGGAATTAGTCAAGCTCGAACTGTCCGGTGTTTGAATAATTTTTATTATCTATCTATCTATTGCCAGACTCCTTAATCCCGTACGGGGTGGCCACAAACAAATCACGTCCATGTCGCCCTGTCCCCCACCATTTCACTGCCCTGCTCCCAAGTCACACCCCCCTCTCTTATATACCTCTCCACTCCATCCCTCCATCTCACCTTCAGCCTCCCCCTCCCTTTCCCCCCCCTCCACCTCATTCACATACACTTTCCTCATCAGTCCCTCACCCTCCGTGCTCGCCACATGGCCAGACCACCTCAGTGTGTTCCTCCTAATGCTTCCTATCACATCCACATCCAAACCACAACGCTCCTTTTTATTACACACGTCTTTAAATTTATGAATAGTTTTGCCTCACATTATTTCATTTGGTAAGGTATTCCACTGATAAATTGCTATTTTGTGGAAACTGAATTGCCTTATGTCTTTATCACCTCACTTTTTGCACAGTTTTATGCTGGGTCCTCTAAATGTTGCTTCCCCATAAGTTATGTACGGTACCATACTCATTTACATCTATTTTCTCTTTTCCTGTGATGCATTTTTATGACATAATCATGTCTCCTCTTTTCCTTCCCTCTTGTAATGTTGGTAGGTTAAATTTTTTGAGTCTTTCTTATAGCTTAGGTTGCTTAAGCTTGGTGCCCATCTTGTAGCTGCCTGTAATACTTTTTCAGTCTTATCTATATTTTTTTTTTGAGATGTGGATTCCAGACTGCTGATGCATACTCCAGAGTTGGTCTGATGAATGATGTTATTGTCTTTCTCAGTATGTCTTCATTTATATATGTGAATGCTACCCTTACATTAAATTCTTTTCCCTTTCTGATGTGTGTAGGCTTGAACTTCCTAACTTATAGTCCCAGTCTGGTCTTTTTTCTTTTTTACCAATTTTATTACATGACAGTTCATGGATGGGGTAATAAAAGAGGTACAAGGTAGGGTAGTGGATGTTGGAGTGGCCCTGGTGAGAGAGGACAGTGTTTGGAAACTCCCTGTACTGTTGTTTGCAGATGATACTGTGTTGTTGAGTGAAGACGAAGGGGAGCTGCAAGGCTTGGTGGATGAGTTTGAGAGAGTGTGTAAGAAACGGAATCTAAAGGTGAATGTAGGGAAGAGTAAAGTGATGGTCTTTGAGAGAGGTGAAGTTAGTGAATGTACAGCGAGGTTGGATGGTGAGGAATTGGAAAATGTGAGTACGTTTAAGTACTTGGGTAGTGTGATGAGTAAGGATGGAGGTTTGGAGGGTGAAGTGCTTGAAAGGGTACAGCAGGGAAGAAAGGTTGCTGGTTCTTTGAAAGCAGTGATAAGAAACAGGGAAGTGAGCATGGAAGTGAAAAAGTTACTACATGACAGTATTGTGATACCAACTCTAACATACGGAAGTGAAGCTTGGACATTGTTGGAAGGACACAAGCCAAGAGTGAGAGCAGTGGAAATGAGTTATTTAAGAGGAGCCTGTGGAGTCACGTGGAGAGACAGGCTGACGAATGAGGATATAAAGGAGCATTGTGGTGTGGATGTGGATGTGATAGGAAGTGTTAGGAGGAACACACTGAGGTGGTTTGGCCATGTGGAGAGAATGGGGGATGAAAGACTGACGAAGAGAGTGTATGTGAGTGAGGTGGAGGGGGGAAGAGGGAGGGGAAGGCCGAGGATGAGATGGAGGGATGGGGTGTAGAGGTATATGAGAGAGGGGGGTGTGAGTTGGGAGCAGGGCAATGAAATGGCGGGGGACAGGATGACGTGGAGGCGATTTGTTTGTGGCCACCCCAAACGAGATTGAGGCGTTTGGCAATAGATAGATAGATAGAGACATTTGTCCACATTGAATTCCATTTGCCATCTATTGTTCCATTCATGGAGCTTATTTAAATCCTCTTGTAGGTCTGTGCAAAAGTCTGTGTTTGTAATTTTCCTTTGTATTTTTGCTGTATAATGGTACTCTGTTTTTAGGGTAGCTGTACATTGAGTGGCAAGCTAAATGATTTGTAAACCAAGAAAGTATTTACATCGCTGGGTGGTAACCTTACAACCAACCAACACGTGTTCCCTGCGTGACAACAAGTGGGTTGGCGGAGGGTTAGTGCATCTCCCTGGAAAACAACGAACTAAAAATACGAACCAGAAGCCTCGGACCAGGACTGACCAAAAGGTGACGACATAGGACTGAACAAAGGACATAGTACGGATAACTACATGGAATGTAAGGGGTGCAAATGATGAGGCGAAAGAAAGAAAGATTGTCCAGGTGCTTGAGGGTGCGAAAGTGGATGTATGTGGATTAACTGAAACTAAATAGAGAGGTGAGACTGTGTTAGAATGGGAGTATGGATTAGGTATATGCGCAGGAGTAGGTGAGAATGAGAGGGCAAAAGGAGGAGTGTGTATTATTGTGAGTAACAGATGGAAGGAGAATATAAGAGAGTATGGGTCAGTTGGCTTAAGGATTGTGTGGGTAAGATTGAAAGTTGGATTACAAATGTGTGCGATTGTATGTGTGTATGTACCAACCAAGATTGTGCAAGCAGAGTTAGAGACGAGTTCTGGACAAATGTGGAAGCATGCATGGAAAAGTTTGGAAGGAATGAGAAAGTGTTTTTAATTGGAGAAATGAATGGAAAAATTGGGAATGTGAAGGTGGATGGAGTAGTTGATGTGAGGGATGTGCCTGCAGAGATGGATGAGAATGGCACTATTTTAGTGGACATTTGTGCCAGGAGGGGGTTTGTGATAGCCAATACCCTCTTCAGGCACAAAATGATCCATAGGTATACATGGTGAGTTATGAGAAGGGTGGGTGGTGAACTGAATGAATGGAAGGCAATGATTGATTGTGCATGTGTGGATGACAGGATGAGAAGGTGTGTAGTGGATACAAGAAATTATAGAGGTTGGGGGAGTGGACTTTCTGACCACCACAGACAAGGTCCAAATGAAATGGAGAAACAGAAGAAAGGAAGGACAGGAGGAAGTAGTTCATAAAAGGAGGGTGGAAATGTTACGAGAGGATGAAAAAAAGGCTGAATATAAGAGGAAGGTGGAGAAGCGTTTGGGTAAATATGGATTGGAGCAGATGGGGGACATGGAAGGTGTGTTCAAAATATTCACAGAAGAAATCTGTGCAGCATGCGAGGTGGTGTATAGGGTGAAGAGAAGACGAAAGAGGGTGCAGGGAACAGCATGGTGGAATGAAGAGGTGAGAGAGGTTGTGGCACAAAAGAAGAAAACTTGTAGTGAGTGGAAGAGAAATGGGTGTGGAAGAAGCTGAGAGATGGAAGAGAGAGTTATATGTAGAGGGGAAGAGACAGGTGAAAAGATTAGTAAGAGAGAGTAAGAAGAGAGTGGATGAGGAATTTGGAAGGAATTAGAGTGTAAAGTGGAGGGAATGTAAGAAAATGTTCTGGAAAGAGGTAAAGAGAGTTAGACAGGATGCCAAAGAAGTTAGCTGGAGAGTGAAAGATAAAAATGGTAGATTACTAGTGGAGAAGGGAGAAAAAGTGAGCATATGGAAAGAACACTTTAAGGAATTGTTGAACATAGAGAATGAAAGTAATGGGAGTGTAAGTGGCTGGGAAACGGCTGGGAGGCAGAGGGATGTGAGAAGAGAGGATGAAATCAGTAGGATAGTAGTTGTGGAAGCAGTGAAGAAAGTGAAAATGGGGAAAACTCCAGGAATTGATGGTGTGTGTGGTGAAATGCTGAAGCATGGGGGAGAGATAGTAGTAGAATGGATGTGGAAGATGTGCAGATTGGCCTGGGAGGAAAGAAAAGTCCTGGAGGATTGGAAGTCAGGTATAATTAATCCCCTGTACAAAGGAAAAGGGGAAAAAGAAGTATGTGGTAATCATAGGGGCATTTGTCTTCATAGTGTAATAGGAAAAGTATATGGCAGGATACTTATTGACAGAGTTAGGGAAAAAACAGAAGAATTAGCGTCAGGCGGGGTAAACCGGACCGTCCAACAGACCGGTACTATTCGGACCACCTTCATTGTTTTGGTGATAGCTTTTAAATAAATAAAAGTTTAGCAGTTTTTAATATCCCATGTAGTAAAGCAACCATTTTAACATTTGTAGTGTTGATATGAATGCAAAAATCAATATATAACAGAATTGAGATGGAGAGAACACTTTAAGGAATTGTTGAACATAGAGGATGGAAGTAATGTGAGTATAAGTGGCTGGGGAATGGCTGGGAGAAGGAGGGAGGTGAGAAGACAGGAAGAAATCAGTAGGATAGAAGTTGTGGAAGCAATGAAGAAAGTTAAATTGGGGAAAGACTCAGGAATTGATGGAGTGTGTGGTGAAATGCTGAAGCATGGGGGAGAGATAGTAGTAGAATGGATGTGGAAGATGTGCAGATTGGCCTGGGAGGAAGGTAGAGTCCCGGAGGATTGGAAGTCAGGTATAATTATTCCCTTGTACAAAGGAAAAGGGGAAAAAGAAGTGTGTGATAATCATAGGGGCATTTGTCTTCTTATTATAATAGGAAAAGTGTATGGTAGGATACTTATTGACAGAGTTAGAGAAAGAACAGAGAAATTAGTTGGAGAAGAACAGGGAGGCTTTAGGAAAGGAAGAGGTTGTGTAGATCAGATATTCATTCTTAGATCTTTAGTGGAAAAGTTTCTAGAGAAGGGAAAGAAATTGTATGCAGCTTTCATGGATTTCGAGAAAGCATATGACAGGGTGGATAGACAAGGATTGTGGAAAGTGTTAAGAATATATGGAGTAGATGTGAAGTTGTTGAATGCTGTGAAGAGTATGTACGATGGTGCGAAGGCTGCAGTGCGTGTGGATGGTGAACTAAGTGAATTTTTCTCTTTGAAGGTTGGGTAGAAACAGGGATGTGTCAGGACTCCATAGTTGTTCAATCTGTACATGGATGGGGTAATAAAAGAGGTACAAGGTAGGGTAGTGGATGTTGGAGTGGCCCTGGTGAGAGAGGATAGTGTTTGGAAACTCCCTGTACTGTTGTTTGCAGATAATACTGTGTTGTTGAGTGAAGACGAAGGGGAGCTGCAAGGCTTGGTGGATGAGTTTGGGAGAGTGTGTAAGAAACGGAATCTAAAGGTGAATGTAGGGAAGAGTAAAGTGATGGTCTTTGAAAGAGGTGAAGTCAGTGAATGTACAGTGAGGTTGGATGGTGAGGAATTGGAAAATGTGAGTACGTTTAAGTACTGTACTTGGGTAGTGTGATGAGTAAGGATGGAGGTTTGGAGGGTGAAGTGCTTGAAAGGGTACAGCAGGGAAGAAAGGTTGCTGGTTCTTTGAAAGCAGTGATAAGAAACAGGGAAGTGAGCATGGAAGTGAAAAAGTTACTACATGACAGTATTGTGATATCAGCTCTAACATACGGAACTGAAGCTTGGACGTTGTTGGAAGGACACAAGTCAAGAGTGAGAGCAGTGGAAATGAATTATTTAAGAGGAACCTGTGGAGTCACATGGAGAGACAGGCTGACAAATGAGGATATAAAGGACCGTTGTGGTGTGGATGTGGATGTGATAGGAAGCGTTAGGAGGAACACACTGAGGTGGTTTGGCCATGTGGAGAGGATGGAGGGTGAAAGACTGACGAAGAGAGTGTATGTGAGTGAGGTGGAGGGGGGAAGAGGGAGGGGAAAGACGAGGATGAGATGGAGGGATGAGGTGGAGAGGTATATGAGAGAGGGGGGTGTGAGTTGGGAGCAGGGCAGTGAAGTGGCGGGGGACAGGGTGACTTGGAGGCGATTTGTTTGTGGCCACCCCAAACGGGATTGAGGCGTCTGGCAATAGATAGATAGATAGATAGATAGATAGGAACAAAAGAAAAAAGAGAGTAAAATGTCTACAAAATAAAGTAGTGGCGAAGTTTGTTTACAAAATCAGCTGATTCGGCAAACTTTTGTGTGGCACAGAGACATGACGGAGTATTTCCCTGTAAATCGGCGTATATAGAGTGATTTTCCTCTACTTTAACATGGAAAAATCAGAAATGCTCAATCTTGTCTTGTTTTCTAATAATTAAAGCTCAGTTTTGGTCCGCATTTACCCCGGTGACAAAAACATTGATGGGGTAAATTGGACCAGTGTGATGTACCTCGTACACCATAACATAGCGAGGATTAACTGTTCATTTACACCCGTTTCTTTCATTTCAGGATGTTGCATGCTGATATGGAATTAGTTTAAGGTTGCTGGTATATTAAACAAGTAACAATGCCTAGAAATTATAAAAGAAACTCCCTCTTCTGTCTTTCCTTCCTTCATTCTTTCCTCTTCCTTCTGCCTGTGGGTGACTCTACACTGAATGACAAGCCAAATGGTTTCCTGTACACCAGGGAACCATTTACTACTCTGGGTGGTAACCATATAACCAAATTTTGACGCCTGGTTGTTTAGTGGATAATTACAGCGCTCCAATCGGATTGAGCTGGTGAAGGTTTACATCCAAGGGGTGGTTGGGGTTTATTTCTCACGTAATGCCACTCATGGATGAGTGAGGCAGGTCACTCTTATCTTAAATGTCAGGACGAACTTGCCTAGCCCCGGGCTTCTACCCACCTCATGGGGCAACATAGGATTGGATGATGAATGAATGAATGAAAAAACTAACATAGACCTCAAAAATGAAGACAGGTTAAGAGATGCAATAAAAGCTGTGAAAAACAAGCTACATTCTATAAACAAAGCAGCACTTATAAGGCACGTAAAATACAGTGAGGATGATGATGCAAGTGATGTGAGTGAACTGGAACCAAAATGTGCATGTGTTGGTCATCCTTTCAGCCTCCCCACAGAATGTGAAGAACAACTTAGAAATGTGTGACAGTGATGGCCAGATGGGATTTGGACTTACTCCAGATGAAATTTGTGACTATATGAAAGACTTTGTAACAGAAAAAATTAGGAAAAAGGTAGAATTAGGGAATAGCTAGCAAACTAAGGTGTAACAATGAACAAGGAGCAAAGATGTAAGATTTTTTTTTTTTTTTTTTTTTTTTTTTTTTTAAATACTATGAAAGGGCCATGTGCATGGTATGACATGTTGTTTCAGTTTTTGGAGAGGTTTGTCTAATTTATTTGAAAGGATTTTTTTTTCCATGGTGGTCCGAATTACCCCGGAGTGTGGTCTGATTTACCCCATTTTTTTTAACAGTGTGGTCCACACTTCTCAGTGTATTGCTTAAAAGCTACAATGGAAAATTGTTCAAACTTTAGTGTCATATAGGTAATGACCCTCCTATGCTTGTATTAAACTTTTGTTCGTTTATTTCAATAAATATGGAAACAAGATCAATGTTTGTCAAAACATGGTCCAAATTACCCTGGCACGCCCTAATTGGAGAAGAACAGGGAGGTTTTAGGAAAGGAAGAGATTGTGTAGATCAGATATTCATTCTTAAATCTTTAGTGGAAAAGTTTCCAGAGAAGAGAATGAAGTTGTATGCAGCCTTCTTGGATTTGGAGAAAGCATATGACTAGATGGATAGACAAGGAATGTGGAAAGCATATATGGAGTAAATGGGAAGTTGTTGAATGCCATGAAGAGTATGTATCTGAATGTTGGATTGAAACAGGAATGTGTCATGTCTCCATGGTTGTCATTCTGTATATGGGTGGGGTTATAAAAGAGATAGAGGGCAGTGTTTGGAAACTCCCTGTACCGTTTTTTGCAGATGATACTGGTACTGTATTGTTAAGTGAAGATGAAGGGGAACTCTAAGGCTTGGTGAATGAGTTTGGGAGTGTGTGAAAGAAATGGAATCTAAAGATGAATGTAGGGCAGAATAAGGTTATGGTCTTTGAGAGAAATGATGTCACTATTGAGGGAGGCTGTGGCTCAACCGGTAGAGAGGTGGCTTGCGGTTCTACTGGACCCAAGTTCAAATCCCCTCTGGGGCAGGGAACAGTTTAAGGATTTGAATTTCATGTAAACCATACTTTACCGATCTACCAGAAGACCTGCCGACATGTCTTAAAAATACCCCCGCTAATACCAATACACCAGTCCTGTATGAGACAGCCCTAGCATGTATTCAATATGGATGGTGGGTGTTAGTGCCAAAGTGGTGACATGTGGAGGTGTATGATATGTAGGAGGACTACTGGGCCTTAGGAGCAGGCTGTGAAGCCTATGCCCAGAGTTGAACACATTAAAAAAAAAAAAAAAAAAAAAAAAAGTACATTGAGGCTGAATGATGAGGAAATGGGAAATGTGAGTGCATTTAAGCACTTGGATGGTGTGATGAGTAAGGATGGAAGTTTAGAGAGTGAATTGGTTGAAAGGGTACAACAGTGACGAAAGTTTGCTGGTTCTTTGAAAGGAGTGATAAGGAATATAGAAGTGAAAAAACTATTACATGACAGTATTGTGATACCAACTGTAATGTATGGAAGTGAAGCTTGGACCTTGTTGGAAGGGCACAAGTCAAGAGTGAGAGCAGTGGAAATGAGTTATTTGAGAGAAGCATGTGGAGTTACATGGAGAGACAGACTGACAATTGAGGAAGTGAAGGAGCACTGTGGTGTGGATGTGGATGTGATTAAAAGCATTCGGAGAAATGCATTGAGGTGGTTTGGCCATATGAAGAGGATGGAGAGTGAGAGACTAATGAGCAGAGTACATGCGAGTGAGGTGGAGGAGGGGGAGAGGGAGGGGGAGGCTGAGGATGAGATGGAGGGATGGAGAGGTATATGAGAGAGGGGGGTGTGGCCAGGGAGCAAGGCAGTGAAGTGGCATTGGACAGGGTGACATGGAGGTGATTTGTTTGTGGCCACCCCTTATTAGGTTCAGGTGTCTGGTAGTAGATATATAAATAGATATTAAATTTCAAAATCACAGTAGAGCACTTGGACATGAAGCACTGAGAGGCCACAAGTTTTGCAATAGCAAGCAAGGCATGGGAGGCCACAGAGTAAGTCATAGCACCAGAGTTTTGCCACCATATGGTCACAAGAGCAGAGTGCATAGATACATCTTCACTGAATGAGATCCATGAGAGACAGAGCGTAGGCTCGGCGCGCTGGGGGCTGCTACAGCAATGAATTCTGATTGGCTGGTGTGTTGTGGGTGCATCCATTGGCCAGTGTGTTGCTGGGTTTGCCCGGGCTCTGGTTGGCTACTGCATATGAGCGGTTGATACGCCTTGCATCCCAGTATTGTATAGAACCGTCGGGTACATCCTGTTTCAGTGCCGGATGTTGGATAATTTTGCTGGATATTGCTTTAATAGAGCCAGGTCAATAGCGCCGGATATTGCGACGACAGATAATTGAAAGTTTACTGTATTCTTTTCCAGATGTCATAGCAACTGATAATGCTGATGTTGCATTTAAGGACATTGATGCAGCTTTCTTGGTGGGAGCCATGCCACGCAAGGAAGGGATGGAACGCAAGGACTTGTTGGCAGCCAATGTGAAAATCTTCAAGGTCCAGGTACAGCATACCTAGATAAGGAATTTCTCTTTATACTCCAAGATTTCTGGGTTCATCACATTTCCTGGCCCCTTATGATATGCCTCATCAGGCAGAATGTATAGATGAATAATTTTTTTCAGTTGAGCTGGACCATTCTGACCCCTGTTGAATACAGACATAAAACCAAATATGGTGCTGAGCTGCAACATTTGCACAGATTTGGGTCATAAAATTGTGCACAAATTCAGTTATTACAGATTTTGTATTATGTATTACTGTAAATAGAGAATTTTGGTTCTGGACCCTTGACCAGAGTTCATTCTGTTTTTAATTTACTTGCCTCAATTGCCTCCCCACAATTATATAACAGGCATTACCACTAGGCTCTGCTCAAACACTTGATGAGTACTGTACTCTTTATTCGAGAATTGTTCTATGCTCCACTCAAACATTCGACAAGCACTCTGCCCAAGACTAGCACTTGTCAGCCTTTTAAAACTATGACAAACTTTCGTACAGTAAATGTTTACATGTCAGACCTTTTGTCTCCCATCTAAAAATCTTGCTCATACACAGCATATACGTTTGCAGTAGAAACGGCACCAGTATTTTTTTTTTTTTAACCCCTCAACATTAAGCATGTATTTACACATTAGTTTGTAGCATGTTTCCGGGAAAGGTTGCCTAATCTGTGCCCAGTTTTAAATAAGTATAGTAATATTTTCAAGAGATGCTTATTACCCAGGAAACCTCCATTGTGAAATGTATCAGTGTCAGTAATATTAGTAAATACTGTACAAGAAAAGAATCTCAGCAAAGCTTAAAAGCAGTATTTCCATTATATATGAGTGTTTTGATTACATATCAAGGCTGGTTATCACAGGACATCAGTGTGACATGGCACACTAGTGCAGAACCGCTGCTCTAGGCATCACTGTGCGTACTGTGAGTCAGCACATGCAATGCATTGACATTGTTTATGCATGAATGTTTGGTTTGAATGCAGACGTAGGTAAGAGTGAAGTAATAGTGTGATGTGCTGGAGAGAGAGAGAGAGAGAGAGAGAGAGAGAGACTGGAATTGTTAAAAAGTAGCTTGGTGCAGTAATAGTGATGAGAGATAGATGTCCAAAGGAAATGGAGAGTAAAATGGCTCAGGAATGAAAGTTGACTGGTGCAGTTAAGGTGTTGATATGAAATGTGGTCAGAGTATGATGTGTGCAAGAGGAGTGCATGAAGGTCAATTATTGGTCATGGTAATGTAAGGGTGTGAGTCTTGGATGACTTACCGGTAGTTGAAAAGTTAGATCAGTGATAATGGGATGGTTGAGGAATGGGGATGGAATGCATAGCTACTGTTGATAGGATAAGAAACCATGATTCATGAGAGATGTGATGTAAGGAAATTATGATACTAGGGTAGAAGGGCAAGAATATACCAGCTGTCTGTCTCTAAGCTGAATAAAATTGTGTAAAGGCAGAAGTAAAATAAAGTGTCATTAGGTTGATGGGGTTAATAGCAAAAAAGAACATCAAGAGGTCAACTTAAAAGTGTACTTACTGGGAGCTTCTGTATTCCTGTAGATCTGTCTATAGCTGAATGCATTAAAACTGGAGGAGGTCACCACCAAGAAATTGCCTTATTGTCACCCTGTCCTGTGTCCTGCCTCCAGTGCACACAACCCTCTTCCATATACTGTACCTCTCCTTCCCATCCTCAGTTGCCCCCTCCTTCTCCCCTTCTACATGAAAAGCTGCTTTATATAGTTTCCCTGTGTATTGTGTCATGCAGTTAAAAGTTTAAAGTCTGTTTCATTTCCAGGGCCAGGCCTTGGATAAACATGCCAAGAAATCTGTGAAGGTTCTTGTTGTTGGCAATCCAGCTAACACCAATGCCTTGATCTGTGCCAAGTACGCTCCTTCCATCCCAAGGGAGAACTTCTCAGCCATGACCCGCTTGGACCAGAACCGTGCTCAGGTAATACCCTGTGATTACTTGGTGTTAAAGGTTGTGTTCTAAGTGGCTTTGGAGTTTTTATAACCTCTCATCTGTAGTAACATGATACTTGGTAATTGTCTCATGTCATACTGATGAAATTTATGTTGATCATATGATTGTGGTATGCAAGATCAAGCTGAGAGGAGTGAGGTGTATCAGGAGAGAGAGGAGCAGTCGGGGAGAACGACTGAAAGTTGAGAAGCTGAGGATCAAAGAAATGGCAGATGATTACTGGACCAATGTAGAGGAGGAGATAGAATTACTGAATTGGAGTGAAATGGATCTGGACAGCCTGTGGAATGCATATAGGGACTGCTTAGTTAGGAATGCTAAAGCGATGTGTGGTGTGGCAAGAGTAACAACAAAGAAGAAAGGTACAGCATGGTGGGATGAGGAGGTAAAGAGATCGGTGGAGGAAAAGAGGAAGAAGTGGTTAAAGTGGTTACAGAACAGGGGTTCAGTTGAAATAAGAACTGAACATGCTGAGAGCAAGAAGCACATAAAGAGACTAGTCAAGAGGAAAGAGGAGGTAAATGAGGATCTAGGAAGAAAAGTGAATGCAAACTACTCTGAAAATAGAAAGTTATTCTGGAAAGAGGTCGGACATGTAGAAGTGAAAGCGGAAAGAAATGTGATGGTGTGAAGCATGTAGGTGGTAGATTATTAACGCATGGAGATGAAGTAAGGACCAGATGAAAAGAATATTTTGAAAGCCTGATGAATGGGAATAGAGAGAGCAGAGCGGCTGTAAACATGATTGGTTTTGGGAGTGTGCAGAGAAGGAATGCAGTACCAGGAGACGTGACACTGGCATAGGTGAAGAGTGCTGTGAAGCAGCTGAAAAATGGGAAAGCAGCTGGGGTTGATGAGGTGTATGCGGAGATGCTGAAGTGTAGTGGAGAGAGTGGAATGAAATGCTTGTTGGAGATATGTAAGAAGCAGGGGCGTACCAAGAGATTTGGGGGCCCGGGGGGCCAGGTTCTTTGCGGGGTCCCCCTCCAACATCCAAATATAGGGGGCCCCCCAAAAGCTAGTGGCTGCCATAGGTATACTGTAAGAGAACTGTGGGCAGGCTTTATAGTGTAACAGTTTAACATTCGTAATCCTTGCCATAACTGGTTTTGAATTACCAAAGTACATATTTCTGGTGTGTTTTACAGTGTTACTAATGAAACTGGTAATTATTTTTGATGCTGATGTCACAAGGTAGCAACCCACATAGCCTCACCCTACCCAGCCTAACCTAATCGAAGGTAAACCTAACTCATCAGCACCAAAAACAATTATTAGATTCATTAAAGCATTAATAATATTGTAAAATACATCATGAAAATGTATTTTGGTCATTAAGAACAAGTTATGGTTTTTAATGACCAAAATACGATGGCATTGCACTCACTGGTTTCAGTGTCAGGTGACAACTGAAACCGTGAGACGTGTCTCGAATGTATCAGAAGGTTTAGG
Organism: Coenobita brevimanus; assembly: GCF_032717465.1. Classification (NCBI taxonomy): domain Eukaryota; kingdom Metazoa; phylum Arthropoda; class Malacostraca; order Decapoda; family Coenobitidae; genus Coenobita; species Coenobita brevimanus. Next base: position 5,013,156 of record NC_137053.1, on the reverse strand, counting down.
CCTACCGCTTGCCTACAAGTTGCCAGATATCTTATTCTCAAAACTACCTAATATCTCAGCCGGGATTGTCGGGATGATAAATATATATATTTTAAATATTAATATAAAAGCTTATAAATTTTTAAGGCTTTTGGGGTCCCTCCCACAATTGGGGGCCTGGGGGGCAGTTTCAAACGGCCCCCCTGCCCCCCCTCTCAGGTACGCCACTGGTAAGAAGGCATGGATGTGTGAAACTGTGCCTGCAGCGTGGAAGAAGGCTGTGATTGTACCCTTGTACAAAAATAAAGGTGAGCTAAGTGAGTGCAAGAATTATTGTGGCAATTATTGAGTGTGGTAGGGGAAGTATATGGAAGGATTATTATAGAGAAGGTAAGAGAGATATCAGAAGTCCTTGTGAGTGATGAACAGGGTGGCTTTAGGAGTGGCAGAGGATGTGTGGACCAAATATTTGCAGTGAGAAAGATAGTAGAGAAGGCTTGTGAGAGGGACCATAATTTGTGTTTGGCATTCATGGATCTGGAAAAAGCATATGACAAAGTGGACAGAGATGGATTGTGGAAAGTTATGCACACGTACAGTTTAGAGGGGAAGCTGCTAGGTGCCGTCAAGAGTTTTTATGATGGTAGTGAAGCATGTGTAAGGGTTAATGGACATCTAAGTGAATGGTTCGTGATTGGTGTGGGGGTGCAACAGGATTGTGTGATGTCCCCATGGTTGTTCAATATATATATGGATGGGGTGATGAGAGAAGTAAAAACACAAGTAATGGAGAGAGGGATGGCGTAGGTAATGAATGGTGATGAATGGAATATCTCAAATTTGTTGTATGCTGATGATGCAGTACTGTTTGCATTTACCGGACGAGAACTTGGTAGGCTAATGCAGAGTTTTGCTGATGTCTGTAAGCGTCGTGCTTTGAGAGTAAATGTAAAAAAAGAGTAAAGTGATGGTTATTGAGAGAGAAGGTGAATGGAGAGAGACTGGAATTGGTGAGAGAGTTCAAATACCTGGGTACAGTGATAGAAAAGAGAGGAAAATGTGCAAAAGAAGTTGAAAGTAGAGTGACACAAGGAAGAAAAGTGGCTGGTGATATGAAGGCCTTGATAAGAAACAGAGGCTTGAGTATTGCAGCTGCACGAGTCTTACACGAAGGAGTGTTAGCACCAACTTTAACATACGGATGTGAAACTATGGTGTGGCATGAAAATGAAGAGTCAAGAGTAAGAGCAGTGGAGATAGGACTGCTGAGGAATGTATGTGTAGTACAGAGGGTGGATAGGATACGAAATAATGTGATTTGTGAAAGATGCAGAGTGAGGAAGTCGGTGGACACCAGAATCGAAGAGAGTGTACTGAGATGATATGGTCTTGTGGAGAGAAGATAACAGTAGAGTGGTGAAAGAGGTATATCTGAGCGAATTCGAAGGAGGGAGGAGGTGAGGTAAGCCAAGGAGAAGGTGGAGAGATATGGTGGATGAATGTGTGAGGAAGGGAGGTTTGGAAGTTGGTGAGGCTAGGGAACTGACAGGAGATCGAGCTGGCTGGATGAGTGTTGTGAGGAGAATTGCATGATCAAGGATTTTGGCACCCCTTTTTAACATGGCAGCATCTGGATTGACTCCATCGGATACGATTATATGAAGCTACAGAACGTGGCGAATGTGTTTGGCCTGTCCGATAGAGCCAGGATTCCGGGAGCTTGAGTGATGAGTGAATGGAAGCGTGGCCCATTGGATTGGGCAAATTTGGGCTGTCTGGACATTGCTACTCCTCACCCTGCCTAAGGGTGGGAAAGGAGGTCCGGATGATGATGATGATGATTAAAAGAATATAAATAAGAGTTTCGAGAATGTTAAGTTCAGATGTGCTATTAATGAAGGGATTAATGAAGGCTATATTGAATGCCTCCTGTTTGAAAAGTCCCTCCTACGCTGAATCAAAACATGTAGAGTTGGCAGGAATGAAATATAAGATGTCATCAGACTGGCATCAGTTTGTGTGATGGCTTTACCTTGAATGCAAGAGGTGGTTGGAGATACTGTATTTGGTTATGTTATGCCACCTTTAAATGTTTAGTTAGCCTAACCTAAGAGCTTATTCATCTGCAGGGTAATACTGTACTGTATGGGACTGGCTGTTAACGTTTTTCGCTATTACTATAATACCCAAAGAGCTGTGCTAAAATTGGAGGTGGGGCCCTCTTAGTTGGCTGCCCCTCTTCCTCTCCCCACCCTATGTAGAACAGGAAACATTAACTTTATGAAACTGAGCCACCATAGCTCAGTTGATTAGAGCATTTGCTATTGACAGAGGGGTTGGGCATTTGAGCCCACCCAAGGGCCATTGGTTGATGTTTGGAAAGGTATCCAGCCTTAAAGTGCTACATTCTTCAATGAAAGTCCTCTACAAAACAGAAACACCATAGCCCCTTAGGAAGTTCATGATGTAAATCAAACACACACAAACATGCTTCAGTGAGAGTCCAGTACATAGGGGCAATGAGTACATGGTGTAAAATCACACACACACACACACACACACGCACACGCACACGCACACACACACACACACACACACACACACACACACACACACACACACACACACACACACGATAGGACAAATATGCTGTTTCCAGTGGAGTTCAGTTTTGTAGGAATATTTCATTGTTATTGTAGTTGATTAAGTCGCACCCAATCGAGTCTAAATTGGTAGGTGTAGTTGGTCGTTGTAATTGAGGGGAATAGTTTGTTGTTGTTATGGTCGATTAAGTAGCATCCAGTTGAGTCCATATTGGTAGGTATAATTGGTTTTCGTTGTAGTCAGTCTTAATCTGCAACAGAGCCAGGGGGGATCCCAAGAGCACTCTCTGCCCGTCAACGGCACTGGGATACTATTGTATCCGTAGCAGTATCAAATATTTCTCTTGTAAGACTATGTATTTCTCCTTTCAGGTGTTTGAAGGAGTTATAGTGATGATACGTTTTCTTAATGTCTTACATAATTCTCTTTTGAAAAATCCTTGTCTGAAGAATTTTCTTGTGATCTGTTGGATTCTTGTAGTAAAGTTTTCCAAATTTGTACCTGTCTTTGCAACCCGTAGCAGTTGAGACATGTATACACCATACGCTGGAACTCTAGGTATTGTTGCCAATAAATTTGTGTATGGTACAATTTCAGAATTATAATAATCCCTTTTATCATAGAGTTTTGTTTATATAACTTTATTTTCTATTTTGATATTAATTTCTAAAAACCTTGCGTGGCAGTTGTCGGTGTTTTCCTTATTTAATACTAGTGCATCTGGATATATCTCTTTTATCCTTTCATTCACTTCTCCATCATTGTTTAAAGATATTAGATCATCAATGAATAGTCTAGTACTGTTAAATTTCTTCGCTACTGAATATTGAACTTTTGACATACGTTCCATCCACTTGAATTCATAAATACAGTATATAAGTTTAAATTTGCCATGACTGGGGCTGGATCTTTTCCCATGGGTATTCCTATGCACTGTTTGAGAACCATATTTCCACAAGTAAAAATTCAGTTTTCTTCCAGGTAATTTGTCATATCTGTTATCTGATCCTCTGAGAAAGTTTTTGCCATCTCTTTTATTTACCCAGTATCCATCATGTTCATCTACTGTGATCAAATTCTTATTCAGTCCTTTAAAAGCAACTTGCACTGTCCATTCGAACTTCTTTTTTATATCCTCGTGTTCAGTCTTCGTGTATAACATTGAAAAATCATATGTTTTATGTTTCATGCATTTCTTTTGTGATTGATAGAAAACACACACACACACACACACACACACACACACACACACACACACACACACACACACACACACACACACACACACACACAGAGTAATATATTTTATTGATTTATTTGTGATATCTTCTATCCATCCATCCATCCATCATCCAGTCCAACATTGCCCTATGAGGAGCATAGGAGCCTGGGGCTAGGCAGTTGGTCCCAACATTTAAGATGAGAGTGACCAGCCTCACTCATCCCTGAGTGGGATTACATGAGCAGTCAATCCCAACCACCTCTTGGATATAAACCTTCCCCAGCTCAATCCTATTGGAGTGCAATAATTACTCACTAAACATGATTTTATATAGTTCAGAAGAAACGTTGTTGTAGTGCATGGGTTGTTGTTCTGGCCCCAAGCATATGTGGATGTATACTTGCTGGACTGCAGGTTGAAATTGTCCTTTTCTGCTGTCCATAATCCACCTTCTGAAGGACAGGTAGGGAGTTAAGAGACAGCTGTATACTGTAATTCAGGGTTACATTGGTGCTGCCACATGAAGGTTACAGATTCAGACACTCAGTGAAGGAGTAAATTAAGGATATACATTTTCTATTTTCAATGTATACAGTATCTAATCCATCAGGTTTGCAAAATGTTACCTAAATTGAATATCATCATCTGGAAATACAGAAAGAAAGGTGAAATATAAAAGTTGCTTCCTGGGATTTGCAAGGTTAACAAAAATTGTTAGGTTCTTGTTTTGTTTCAACAGGCCTTGTCATGCTTGCATATGTCAGCCTTGTTAAGCTGATGGCATCTATCCATGCTACACATCTTCTAGCAACTTCTCTATTAAGGTGATGAGGGTGTTGGCCTTACAGCTGCTGTTGAGGGTATGAAGTGTCAGCACTGATCTAGCTTCCCCTTGAGGTGTCCTTATAACAACTATTGTATGTTTCGGGTGCTTAGAAATACCACTCTTGCTGACCTTCCCGCTTATCCTCACAGTATCCCCTGCTACTGTTAGTTGATATTACTCAGCTTGGGAAATGCCGTCTTTTTGAAGATTGTAGGAGCTCACCATCCACTCACTCTTTGTAGTGCTGCTCTCAGGTGTCTGCCCTTTCCTCTCCATCCTTCTTTCCTTCCATTCTCTTCTGTCTTTCTTTCCTTCATTCTTTCCTTGTCCTTCTGCCTACGGGTGACTTTACACTCCCACTTATGTCTTTCTTTCCTTCATTCTTTCCACTTCCTTCACCCTGTGGGTGACTCTACACTGAGTGACAAGCCAAATGGTTTCCTGTGCACCAGGAAACCATTTACTATGCTGGGTGGTAACCATATAACCAAATTTTGGCGCCTGGTGGTTTAGTGGGTAATTATTGCGCTCCAATCGGATTGAGCCGGTGAAGGTTTAAATCCAAGGGATGGTTGGGGTTGATTGCTCATGTAATGCCACTCAGAGATGAGTGAGGCTGGTCACTCTGATCTTAAATGTCGGGACCAACTGCCTAGCCCCGGGCTCCTACGCTCCTCATGGGGCAATGTAGGATTGGATGATGGATGGATAGAAGCAGTCACCATTAACCCATTACAGTGGTGAAATCCTTTATACATTCATCGGGTTATTGCCAGACAGCTTTGTTGTGGAAGACCTCTCCGATCTGTATGCAGATATCCTCAGCACCTGCATCAGCATTGATTTCATAGGACTGCATAAAGTTTATGTTTTAGTTAGCCATTTTACTCTGTGACCTAAATGAACATAGACTAAGATGACTGTAAACTCTTGATCTGGAAAATAACTGTCTGGTGGGTAATGCTGTTGAGTCTTTCTGGCCAAGCAAACCCATTGACCGCAGGCAGGCAACCACCCCTCCAGGGCCATCCTGTCTTGTGAACTGATGTTACCATATGGCAGACAGCACCTCACTACAGCATGGCTCAGAGAAGAGTGTTGAGGTCTGGTTCCTGAGTGGATGCTGCATATGCATGTTTATACCCATTTGACAGGGTCACCGCAGCAGGTTCCACATCACCCTGTTATTTGGTTATATGGTTACCACCCAGTGTTGTAAATGGTTCATTCATTCATTCATTGCCAGACGCCATGTATCCCAAACGGGGTGGTCAAGGGCTTAGAGTTCATTGTTTTACAGGGAGGGGCACTAATCCTCCACCAACCCCACTTGACACGTAGGGAGAACGTTATGCCAACAGCATCTGGTGTTCCCAGGCGGTCACCCATCCAAGTACTAACCAGACCCAACGTTGCTTAACTTCGCTGATCGGACGGGAAGCGGTGTACTCAACGTGGCATGGTAAAAGATTAAAATTAAGCATAAATTACAATACACTACATGTACAGTATTAATACAGTATATATAGTAGAGGAATACAGTACACAATATGTAATCATACTGTACTTACCTAGTGTTGGCATCGTTGGAGGGTAGATACACACAAATACGTTGTCTTTATATGGTAGTCAGAGCACTGTTAGGCCACAAGGTTAGTTAACAGCACTGCAGCAACGAATAGGGCATGGGAAGCCACAGACTAAGTTACAGCATAAGGGTTTAGCCACCACATGGGCCACAGCAGAGCACAGATATGTCCTCATTGTATGGTGTCCACAGGAGAGAATGAGAGAGCAGTGGTAGGCTCGGCACACGCGATGGGCTGCTCCCACAATGCACTGCGATTGGCTGGCGCTTTGCAGGATCTGCCCACACGCCGATTGGGTTCCGTGTCTGTGCCGGAGGCCTGGTTACTTCCTGTTTCAGAGCCAGATATTGCATAATTTCGCGTGATATTGCCTTAACCCCTAGGATACGCAATTCGATCAACCGTACCACAGTGAAAATCTGTTTGTGGAGCCGATTTTTCAACTCTTTCAGAAGTAAGAAGTTTTATACCCAAGGTTTAGAGCTTGAATTTACACACCTCATGCCGCAAACCAGAGCATTTTAGACCAACTGATTCATGAGCTATAGCTTGTCAAAGTTGAAAAAAGTTACCCTTCCGCGACTCCATTTCTGTGCGCTCCCACCCCATTCCTTCCTCATTCTTCCCCTCCCATGACCTTCCTTACCCACTCCCTTCATCCCCCCTCTCTTTCTCCCCTCCCCCCAACCCCCCTTCAGAATTTTCAGCTTTTTTTTTTTTTTTTTTTTTTTCCCCCCCCCAGACAGTAGCATGCACAATAATTATGTCGGTGTTCCTCACACACACCCAACACCCTTTCCCTCAACACTTCTCCCCTCCCCACCTTCCCTCTCCCCGTCCCCTTCCCTCATAGCTGTGCAGCTGTCCACAAAAAAAAAAAAAAAAAAAAAAAAAAGAGCAAAAGCATGCAAAGTCTTTTTCTTGGTGTTGCTTACACACTCCAGCACCCACTCCCCCTCACCTCCTCCCCCCCATCCCTTCCTCTCAGAGCTGTCAAATCATGTAACTGTAAGAATTACAAGGGGAAAAAAAGCTAAAGCATGCCAAATAATGATATTGGTGTAAGAGAAAGACAGACACACAAATACACAATTTAATTTATTATTATAAAAAAACAAACATTACTAACATTTACAGGAAACATTACGGTATATACACGGAGATTTAAAAAAAAAAAAAAAAAAAAAAAAAAAAAACATACATTCTATGTTTCGTGCATCGGTGTATACAATTACACAACAGTAATCTGGTATTGAATGAAAACACTCGACATGAATTGTAACAATGACGTATAATACTCAAAGTGAGTTGTAAGTGGAAAACATAGTACAGGGGGTGGCGGTGGGGTGGGAAGAGGCCTGGAAGGGTGATATGGGGGTATAGAGGTGGGAGACAGGCACCACAAGACAAAGAGGGAGCACAGGGGTGTTGAGGGTGGGTAGGGGGGATATAACCCTTCCCAGGGAGACAGTGAAGGGGGGAAAGGGGGGGGACCATGGTGGCATGATGGAGGATGGTGGGGGAGGGGGAGGGAGGGAGCAAGAAGTGGTCTGAAGTGAGGGAGGGGGAGAGGGAAAAAAGGTATTGGGGTAGAGGAAAGTGGCAAGAGGGCAATAGGGGAATCACCGCCCCCCCCCCCCAATCATGGGTAGGGGCCTGGATCCTTCCCCCTCCCGACTCAGGACTTAGTTCTCCTTGGTTTGTATCGATATACGTCACAATCAGGCTGAAGCCTAGTGTCCACAGTTTTTCCCAAAGGCTCTTCTATCGATCACATTCGTATCTTGCATAATCATGAAAAAGGATTGATCAATCCTGTTAGTACTTTAGGGGTTAATAGAGCTGAGCAAATAGCACTGGATATTGTGTTAGGCCAGATAATCCAATGACGGATAAATGAGAGTTTACTATGTACAGATAGTTAAACCTGAGAGTGGAACCAGGGTTCTGTGGGCTTGAATGATCTGTGAATGATTGTGGTATGTGGCGCATTTCACTGGACACACTGTTGAGAGTTGTTTTATGGTTTGCTTTCTGTGTTTTTTGGATACTACTCACCATCATTGTGAAAAAAGGCCATGATGATTTTGTTGCATCCTGTATTTTTCTGACACAACAGTTATGTATTTATTATGTTTTTAGGCTCAGATTGCTGGCAAGCTTGGTATTCCTGTTGTTGATGTGAAGAATGTGATCATCTGGGGGAACCATTCATCCACCCAGTTCCCTGACGTCCGCCATGCCACTGCTCTCGTCAATGGCCAGGAGGTACCCGTGTATGATGCCATCAAGGACGATGCCTATCTCAAGGGCGAATTCATCACGGTAAGTAAACAGATATGGAAATTCAGAAGCTTTGTGGTGCTGTATGTGATGGGAAGTGTTGAGGACAATACTACAAGTACCCTGTAATGATTTAGTCATGTGAAGGTAATGCAACATGAGGTTGACTAGGAGGGTATTTTTAGATGAAATGGGGGAAGACTGAGGATAAGCCAGGGGATTGGAGTGAAGAGGTATATAAATAAGATGCATATGATTTGGAGGGAGGACTGTCTTGTGTTGGAGGACATGATGACATGGATGTCATTTCTCTGTGTCCACCCTCTCCTGGAATTGGGCATCTGGCTGCAAGTGGTATAGATAGATAGGATTGGAAGTTTGTTGCCAGCTTTTTTATTCAGAATATCTGTTTATGTTGCCTGATGTTCCAGTGGTTAGAATGCCCCAGCCAGAGGTGGCCTTGACATGCATGTAGGTTTAATTTCGAAGAGGTGATTGGAGATTTGGTGTAATGTAATTGGAAATTTGCAGTACTGTAATGTCATCAGGTGAAGTAGACTGGTCATCATCCCTTAAATGTAGTTTATTGTACTGAACTATAGTGTCCTGGTGTTAGACCGCTACTCTTGTTTTTCTTTTTCTTTTTTCATTTTTCTTTCTCCCCAATTAAGCTCACAGTAATTTTCAGGGAAAAAAAAAAGTTCAGTTGCTGCCACATATAAAGCTGATTTCCCAGTTTCCTTAAGTTTACAATACCAGTTATGTGGAAAAGTTGTGGTCTAGAACAGTCCGTGACATATAACGTACCTTTAATTTGATCATTAATACAGCACACTACAGTTTTGATAATAAGCAGACATAGATTAGTGAAATGGTAATTAGTACACTGCCCTTGGGTGGGAAAGGAGGTCCGGATGATGATGATGATGATGATGATGATGACGAGGATGAGGATGAGGATGAGGATGCAGTTAACACTGAAATACATATGACTCATTCTCAGCTAATTAAAGAGATCTGAGGTTAACTGGAATAGAATAGTGGAGTTGCCCCAACCATTAGGAGGTTAATGGTGACATTTTTTACATTGACTTTTAAAATTCGCTTACAGATCAGTAAGATCGTTAGGCATTACCTGGAATGGAATACCAAGTTATCCTGACAGCGAGAGGGTAAATTTATTTTTTTCCTTTTAGACTGTGCAAAAGCGTGGTGCTGCAGTTATTGCTGCCCGGAAACTGTCATCTGCAATGTCTGCTGCCAAGGCTGCCTGTGACCACATGAGGAGCATCTGGCAGGGCACCCCAGATGGCCAGCATGTCTCCATGGGGGTCTTCTCTGATGGCTCCTACAACACTCCCGAGGGGGTCATGTTCTCATTCCCTGTAACCATCAGAGACAAGAAGTGGAGCATTGTTATGGTAAGTTTCCTGTAGTTAACTTGTCATAATTTGATCCAGATCCCCCCCCCCCCCATTCTCTTTGAGCACTTTCATGTAGCTCAGTGACAGACAATTACAGTACTGTAATATAGCTCCATGACAAGTGGGTTGGTGGAGGGTTAGTGTCTCTCCCCATAAAACAAATAACTCAAAGTCAAATGGCCACCCCTTCTGGGATTATGGCATCTGGCAATAGATAGATAGAGAGATCTTTCCCATTGCACTATCACCATATTCTAGTGTTAATCTTTCGTTACAAATCAGCATTGAAGATGGAGAGATGAGACTTTCAGGCCAAGTAATGTGAAAAGGGTATGCTAGTAATTGTTTTGTTGGAGTTATAGGCATTTACAAAGATCTGGAGCTGAGATGGTCTGATGAATAACATACTTGTGAAGCATGTTCCCAGATTCCAAAGTTGGAACTAGGGCCATGGCAGACATTCAGAGTGGGTGCTGGTAGTATGTTCTTTTGTGTCCTTGCATATGAGGCTTCTAGGACCAGAGGAGTGTAACCCTCGAAATGGCAGAAATGTACATTCTGCAGGGAAAAGATAGCTCAGACCTTCCTGTACAACATGGTGTGATTTTTCAGGCAAAGATTGACCATGCAGCAGGTGGTAGGATAGAGCAGAATTGCGTAGTTTCACGTGTGGAAAACCTCTGTTTAACTCTTCATATGAGGGCTAGAGGGGTGGATGCTTCTGTACCTGGGCAGCCAATGAGCATTCATATCTCGGTACACGCTTGCTTCTCAGCCAATCACGAGCCACCCACCACACGCCAGCCAACACCACATATCTCAGTGAACACGTGAGACGTCAGTGGCCAGGCTGTTGTTGCCATTTCCTTGTATTTTTTGTGCTTATTGGACGGATTATACCTTTCGCCATGAGTGACAGTGACAGGGAAAGGGATGAACAGTGCCCATAGCATACCACTTAAGCAAACTGGCTTTGAAGGATGTATAAGCAGAAATGTTTTTGTTACTTCATATTTTTAAATAATATTCATCATCTGTAAGTATACTTTTCAGGTCTCAAAACAAAACATAAGTAAAATATAATAAAAAAATTCATATAAAATTAACTAAAGGTCAGAAAAAATAAGATTTTGACAGCTTACTATACTCATAATAGTAATACTGTATATTAACTAGTTTTTCCTTTCAGGAATATTTTATGGGTGGCTCATGGAAGGGGGAGCAAACTCCCCTTATAAAAAAAAAAAAAATCCTCTATAAATTTTTTTTCCAAAAATAGATAAAAAGTAATTGCAGAGGCAATCATTTTGGTATAATTACATTGCCTTTTTGGTTCAGCTTATTACGCCAATGATTCTCCAATTTTAACCTTCAGTAACTCAAAATATACCTAGCAAAGGTTATGCCCCTCTGGTCCTAGGAGCTTCATATGTTTGCACCCTATCTATTTCCCAGTGACGAATACAGTCCCTAATACTGACAAACATAGTTGTTACAACACATTGATATTCAGGTGCGACACCCCTTTCCTATTTCTGCTGTGTCAGCATGGGAAATGGTCAATTCTGGCTCTCAGTCTTTCTCCAAGGACAATGTTCGGTCCCACAGTGAACCTCAAATGGATTGATACAGATACATATAGATATTTACTATCGGGTGTCTGTCTCTTCATCTCCTCCCTCCATCCCTTCCTTCCTCTTCTGTGTTTCTTTACTTCATTCTTTCCTTGTCCTTCTGCCTATGGGTGACTTTACACTCCCTCTTTTGTCTTTCTTTCCTTCATTCTTTCCTGTTCCTTCTGCTTATGGGTGACTCTACACTGAGTGACAAGCTGAAAAGTTTCCTGTACACCAGGAAACCATTTACAGGGTATTATGCTGGGTGGTAACCATATAACCAAATTATTGCACCTGGTGGTTTAGTGGGTAAGTAAGGCACTCCAATCAGATTAAACCGACGAAGATGTATATCCAAGGGATGGTTGTGGTTATTGCTCATGTAGTGCCGCTCAGGGATGAGTGAGGTTGGTCATTCTCATCTTAAGTGTCAGGACCAACTTGCCTAGCCCCGGGATCCTACGCTTCTCATGGGGCAACGTAGGATTGGATGATGGATGGATATTTGGAATAGAATTTTACATAAAAAGAATAAGAGGGTGAAGAAAATATCACACTAGCATGTACATATTCATCACTGCTTTGTTATAAGTACTTTCTGTTCTGTCAGTTACATTCATTAAAGTATTTTCTGTTATGTCATCATAAAGTTGAAGTAATGGTGCCAGTGGGTGGAATCAGAATTCCAGTGACTTGAATAGTGAGTTAGTGTGTGGCCTGATTCTCTCATCCATCCATCCATCATCCAGTCCTATGCTGCCCCATGAGGAGCAATATATATATATATATATTTTATATATAATATACACAAATACTGTATATATATATATTTTTTTTCTTTTTGTTTTTTTGAATCCTACATTACTTCATTTTTTGGGTTGGGAAAGAGGCAGGGATGATGATGATTATGATGAATTTTTTATGGTACAGCACTTGTCCAAGACCCTGTATAAACACGCAGCAGTAGACCTTACTGTATGGTGTGTGTTTGAGCCTTAACACTTTTTCTTTGAGAGTATATTACACTATTAATTAAATCTTGATTACATTTTTTTTTTTTTTTTTTTTTTTTTCCACAATGGATCAGAGAAAAATTGCCTATTATAATTTTCATTGTTAATAGTAAAGTTGATTTGCCAGTTTCACCCAGCTTCCAGTTATCAGTTGTATGGAAAAAGTGTTATTTTGGCACACTGGTTTGACTTCTACTGTAATGAGGATATATCATAGATCCCCAGAGTTAAGGTAGGTTGTCTATGCTTGGAAGTACTGTACAATAGTTAACTAACAGGTATTCAAGGGGAAAATGTCTTTATACATACATACATCATCTAATCCTGTGTTGCCCCATGAGGAGCGTAGGAGCCCAGGGCTAGACAAGTTAGTCCTGACATTTAAGATGAGAATGACCGCCTTACTCATCCCTGAGTGACATTATGTGAGCAGTAAACCCCAACCACCCCTTGACTATAAACCTGCACCAGCTTAGTCCAGTTGGAGCTCCTTAATTACCAGGGTTGGCAAAAAAAAACACTTTTTTTGAAAAAGCCCAACCCACCTGGGTTTTTTCGTTTTTTTTCACAAAATACCCCAAAAAAACGGGCAAAAGTGGGTTTTTTCAAAGTTTACCATAAATTTAAATAAAATAATGTTTCCGCTATACATAATTATGAATAGCTCAATAAAATCTTATTTTTCACAGTTTTTTGAATGAGGGAAATGAACACAGTCATGTTTTGACCTGATTGGCTGTTATCCTTGGGCTGCCTGCTACACAGCAAAACATGCTACAACATATATGTGCAAGCCATTCAATCAGACTATATGGTATGAAGGTATGAGAGGCTTGAGAGCACTGCACAACTCATGAGCTGGCAAAGATCAGTCCACACTACACAATAGTAGGAGAAGGAATCATTTGCCTCGCTACTCTCGTTTCTTTGTTGACCATATAATTGCATTTCTCAGTCATCTAAATAATTGTTACTGAAAATTCTGTTGCATAAATGATTTCACACATTATCTTAACAGTAATAATAGCTTTTGGTAACCAAATATCTAAGCCTATAAAATACATCTATTTTAAACAGAAAGCAATGTTTATATTTCGTTTTTGTTTTTAAAGGCTCCAACATGCTTGCATGTGTTGGCCTTGGTCACCTAATGGCGGCTCTCCATGCTGCACTATCCATTGCAGCCTCCCTGTTCAGTCCCTTAACCCTGAGGTCACACTTAATGACCTCATCCCATGTCTTTCTTGGTCTACCCCTCATAATCCCACCCCCAATATTAACACTTCTCACCTTCCTGACCCAATTTCCATCCTCCATCCTTTCCACATGTCCAAACCATCTCAATCTACCTCTCCTCACACAACACCAATACACTCCAGTCCCATCCTACCTCTCAACTCTTCCATTGTAAACCCAGCCCCTCCAGGCCTTGGACGCAGGGACGCACTGCACATCCACCTAATCAATGTCACCTCTGCACGTCTGAGCCAGCGAATATCTTCCTCCTTCGCTACCCAGGTCTCACTACCATACAGCACCACACCCCCAACACATGCCGCACACAAAGACCCCCCAGCATGTAGGGAGAGTCCTCTCAATGTCAGGAGAGGCAAGAGCTCCCTGAACTTCTTCCAACCACTTCTCACCCTAGCCACAGAGCTAGCTCCAGCCCCACCTCCAGCACACAACATGTCTCCCAAATAACAAATCTCTTCCACACACTCAAGAGACTCACTAGCAAGTTTAATCCTTTCACATCTGACAATCTCCACCTGCTCACCCCGACACGCCGTACACATAAAATCAGCATTATCTCGCAGTCTACCTCTGATACCACTACATCTTTTATGCACCCATTTATCACAAACACCGCACAAGATGGAATTACTTCCCACGCCCGTGTGGCAAACTGCACATGGCCACTCTCCCTCGTCTTCGACAGTACCGCCACCAACCCTAGATATCATCACTTTTGTTTTATCTGCATTTACCCTTAAACCCTTGTGCCCCATACCATCTCTCCACTTCCTAAACCTTTCCTCCGCCTCCCTTTCGTTCTCTGCAATCAACACCAAATCATTAGCATACAACAACTCCCACAGGAGTCCGTTTCTAAAGTCACGTGAAAGGGCTTCAAGTACCATGATAAACAACATGGGACTCAAGACTGACCCTTGATGCACACCAACATTCACGGAAAACTCATCACTCAAATCTCCATTCACTCGTACCTGGGTGTGAGCACCCACATACATAGCCATAACCACCCTAACCAGCCACTCCTCCATGCCAAGCTTTCTCATTGCCCACTTCACCACCTCTCTAGGGACTTTGTCAAAGGCCTTTTCCAAATCAACAAAAACAAAATAAAGATCCCTTCTCCTACCAATATACTTTTGCTGAAGCTGTCAAACAATGAATATAGCATCAGTGGTCCCCCTACCTGGCATAAAACCAAACTGCATCTCATCAATATTCACTCTTTCTCTAATCATACAGTATTTCATAACAAATTGTTATATAACAAATTTACCCCACTCCTTAATAAAACTAAAAACCATATCTGTCAAAAACAATTTTACTCTTAGTTTTAAAACTTTCAAAATTAGAGACAGGTAGTGCTGGCTGTAAAGTTTGTATTCACCGCATTACATGTGGATGTATAAAAATTGAATCTGCTGAGAAGGAAAGCAATGTGAAAATATTCTCATGATGAAGAAAACTTTGACCTAATTTTTTGAAATTGCCATAAGGAATAATGTTATTATTTTTCAGGAAATATTATTATTTCATGTTGGTAAGTCATTTAGAAGTGAAGTGTCATTTTTATTTTATCACTGAGGCAAAGAATTGCCTTCTTATTTGGGAAAAAAAAAAAAAAAAAAAAAAAAAAACTTTTGTTTTATTGGTTGGGTAACATGACAACCATAATTTACTGTGACACAAAAATATTATCATTTCAGAAGAAAAGGATATTGGTTATAGAAGCTATTAGATAAATAGAAGTATTATAAATAGTTTTGAGAAAATCAAAGAACAGCATTCATATTTGCAAAGAGCATGTTTTACTTATGTTGGTGATGAGAAATGTTTTTTTTTTTTTTTTTAAATCACTAAGATTATGCTTCCAAGATATTATAAATACTTGGCAGTGTTGTGTTTTTTTAACCAGTGAAATAGAATATGAGTAAGTAGCTATTATTTACTTCTTATATTGTGTGCAAAAATATAACCATTTAATCCAATGAAACTGAATTTGTTATGAAATACTGTACATTATTTAAAAAAAAAAAACAGTAAAGTGGGTAAAATAGTGGATGTTTCAAGTGGGTTTTACTGAAAAAACCTGGGTGGGTAAAACCGGATTACCCACTTCGGTGCCAACCCTGTTAATTACCCACTCACTAACCACCAGGCGCCATAGTTTGGTTATATGGTTACCACTCAGCAGTTCCGCAGTATATTACGACTTGGCCTTTGGTTGTCTTGTGGTTAGAACTCCATAGTCAGATTGACAGCCTTGCCACGTATGTACTTGTTGGTTGATCCCAAGAAGTGACTAGAGCTTTTTTGTTATTGTAGTGCCATCAAGGGAAATAAGCTCTTCATCTGCCCATAAATTTACTGGACTGTGGTAGCCTCACCTGGGACATCAACACCTTGAAGGAGGTAAAATGGGATTGGCTGTTATTTTTACCATTTCTTCCATTTAGCTGGAGGTCTTCTCCAAGTCAGTGGGAAAAGAATATAATGCTGTTGTTCTCTCTCAGGGCCTACCCATTGATGACTTCTCCCAAGGCAAACTGGATGCCACTGCCAAGGAGCTGTGTGAGGAGCGTGATGATGCCATTGCTGCCTGCCAGGATTAGGGAGATGCTGCAGCTAAACCCAGACTTTGAGAACAGGTGCACTTAGTCAGTCATCTTATCAATAAATGACTTAGGAACAATACTCAGCGTACAGATACTCCTATTTTTATATAACAGACTGACAGTAAACTTATTTTGGAATTCAGTCAGTTAACCCAAACTTGTGAAATTTATCCATCATTCCATTTCCACTTACGTCAGCTGTGGTGTGGATGGTTGCACTTCTAGTTGTTTAATTGTTCTCACTCCAATGACATAGTTTTTATTTTATTGTTGCTTCCTCTATATGATTTATTTAGCTCATGAGAGGCTTTCTGAACTGGAAGGGTTGGGATACACCTTTCATTAATCCTTCAGTACAAAAATTTTTTCCTAAGGTAAATAGTCAGTGGGGGAAGCAAGAATAAACCACAGATGATGTCCTCAAGCTGAAAGGATTAATGTTACAACTACTGTTATGGATCAGCTAGTGTTACTAGTGGTTCCACTTGAGCTCAGATATGTCTTTCTAGCTAAGATCAGGGATTGATTAACCACCTTCTAAAAACATTGTTATAGTGTGTATAGTACAGCTTAAATAAACATGAAGAGTTATGTAGTAGTACCTGCATGTATATAGCTTTGAGGTTGTTATATTATGAAACCCTTACCTCTCTCTTGAGTTTAGCTGCCCTCGGATGTCAGTTCCTTTTAATGAAAATTCTGTATGCTGTAGTTTTATTTAACTAGCTGTTGCTTAATACAACAGCACAGTTTGCAGCTTTTATTGACCATGTTAACTTCTCTTCCTAGTTAGTTTGTTGTTGAAATGGGTTTTATCACTGCTGTCTTTAATCTTGCAGAAGATTGGGGTGTATTTGTGTTAAATAAATATGTTGCACTGTCATTGTTTGGCCTCATACCATTTTTTCAGGAGATTGTATTTCCACCATTGTTGCAGCAAACCATCCTATTTATGGTTAGGCAATGTTGGATTTATTTTATAGGTAACAACAGCAAGGCTCATTACCACTGAACATCAGCACCATTACTTAAATTAAAATTAAGGAAACAATTGCTGTACATACACTACAGAGGCACACAAAGAAAAGCACAATAGAACCTTACCAGTTTTGCTTGACTGGGACTCTGGCCCTACCAAAATATCCAAATTACAGTCTTTTAAATGCCAAGTATTCAGGGTATGGCAAAAATCATTGTAGCCAGTAGATGGGTTACTTTAGCCCTAGGAAAACTACCATGACAGTGAAGTGTCGCTGTAAGCTTGGTAACCAACCACACAGTCATCACTCTTAAGCAGGAAAAATTCAGCTACAAGTAAAGTCCAATCTGAGAACTCTCATGTTGTAACTCTGATTACACACCATAGATTTTTTTCTTCTCTCTCTCTCTCCAGCAATGTCTGGCTATTGTTGGGAAGTTATTAGCTGGTTTTGGCACTTGGTTTAGCTTCCAGTCCATAGAAAACATCTGTTGTGGCATGGCCAACTGCAGTATGAGGTTTCTTTTAAAGGAAGCATGGAGTCATTTTTATGTATATGTGGCTTCACTAGCACCTTTTTTAACATACATTTCATAAGTGGTTTCAGTGTTTTTTCAAACCAAACAATAATGAGTTAATGGCAAGTAAGCTTTGTGGAAGTACAGTGACCACTCTGTATACAGTTGTTGTTAAATAAATCCCATCTGGCTGATAAGGAGACTCATCAACCATAGGCAAGCAACTGCCTCTGTGGGGCCTTCCCATGCAGTGAACCGGTGTTCTCTTGTAGACAGCATCTTGCCACATTGAGGCATGGAAAGTAGTGTGGAGGCTTGGTTCCTGGATGGACACAACACCTCCATCTCCACCCAGTTAATGGGAGCATTATACTGTAATAGACTCCATATCACACCATTCTTTAGTTATATGGTTATCACCCAGGGTTGTACTTGGTTTCACAGGTTCCAGGAAACCATTACGCTTAACCCTGCTCAGGTAGATGTTGGTGCGTGTTGCATAGCAGGTGGATGTGGGTTTCCCAGACCCAGAAATATAAAAATTCTGAAATGTTTCCTTTAGTCCAATACTGAAAATACAGTAACATATATAAAAGTTTCTGCAACACAAACCTGTAAAAAAAAAAAAAAAACTTTTCATATTTTTAACAAAAAAAAAGAAAAAAAAAAAAAAAGAAAAACTAATTAAAGTTTGGCCTTCTATAAGAAAAAAAAAAAATCTGAATGGTTGCTTGAGTGGTCTCAAAGCTTGGTATGGGATGGTGCTTCATGGTGTGAAGAGAGGTTGCCAGACACTGCATTCATATCTGCAATCAGGGAGAACAAAATACTGTATCTCACACACCTCAGGTAGATGTGGGTCTCACATACCCAACTTATATTCACATACCCTTATACTGCAGAAATGGAGAGAGGGCTTGAAGTAACTCCCTCACCCCTTGCATGGATACACAAAGTTAGGAAGCCACTGAGAAGAACAGGGCTTCCAGGTACGTGTTTAGAAGTTAATGAACTAGAAAATAGGACAGGGGGTATAGGTCTCTCAGACACCTCTACCTGAGCATGGTTAATGTAGAGCCATCTGAAGTGGAAAGAAGAGTAGTAAAAGAGACAGGAAGGATGGAAGAAATAGGAACAGAGGAGAGCAGACACAAAAGTAGGCAGAACTACAGTATGTAGGTGAAGTGTTGATCAAGCGTCCGTGCATATGGAGGATGTGTAAATGGCCTCCTTTAACCTTGGTACTCCCAAGGAGGATGGGAATGCCGGTGATAGGGAAAGCTGGAGATCCTATTACACTAGCCACGAGGATATCCTGACCATCCCCATTTGCTAACCTTTTCAGTGTGTCACAAACACAGTAGGCTGGCATACTCTCCCAAACACTTTTCTGTAACGATCTCATTCACTACTCAACATGTGTTTTACATACTACACAAAGTACACCACAGTGTCACAAGTTGACACCAGCAAGGGCATGTGGTCTGCATACTTTGCCCCCATTACTTAGTGGTGGACCTGAAAGGAGGTATGGCGCAGGCTCCACCAACGTAGTTTTGCAACTGGCATGAGATGGGGCTCCAATCTGTGCCAAGAGATTACAGGGGATTATGGTTCCCAGGCTGCTGCATCTACCCAATAGAGAGGGGCCCAATCCTGGGAGTAGCGCCTCTGGGGGCTGTCCTATCAGTGGTATGTAATGGTAGGGCAGTTATAATGCAAAGGCACGCTTGGAAGGTGTTCTTGTAGCTGTCCTGGCAGCGTGCCTCAAGGCCATTGTTTGCTGGTGAGCTATGGGTCCCAGGTCCCATGCCTGGACTCGGGGCTGTGCAGGTAGACAAGGCCTGTGGTCTGTCTACACATTTGTTTACCAACTTATGGCTAAAAATGAGAAGCAAAAGCAAACCTGACAAATTAAAATCACCCAAGAGATTCACAGTGGCTTCTTGGGATGTGGGTAATTTGAAGGGTACAGCAGGGGACATGGTGGAGGCTGTGAGTAGGAGGTGGTGGATGTTGGTTGTAAACTGCAATTTAGGTATAGGGGAGATTCAGTCAGAATGATTTGCTGGGGAGGACTGTAGGTACAACCTATTCTGGCAAGGAAGTGAAGATGGGTATGGTGGTGTGGGTGTGCTGTTGAGGAAAAATATCGGAATGTGTCATGAATGTAATGGGAGTGAATGAAAGGATTATAGTAGTGAACATATTGTATGGCAGACTCACAGTTTCATTTATATCTGTGTCACTAGGTTCTTGTTGTTCTTCTTTATATCTGTGTATGCTCTGTAGGCTGGCTTGGATGATTTAGAAAAAGACTGATTCTGAAATGATTTGATACATGTGGTAAGTGGTGTGGGGGATGAGGAAATTGTTATTTTGGAAGGGGACTTATGGTCATGTGGGTGAAGCAACTTAAGGGTATGAAGGGATGTACATGGGGGATGCATATATATGGGGAATGTGGAAGGGGAAAGGATACTTAAATCTGAGGAGGCAATGAACATGATATTGTGAAACATGCATTTTAGGAAAAGAGAAAGTAGATTGATTACATACTTAAATTTGGTGGGGCAATGAACATGATTTTGTGAAACATGCATTTTAGGAAAAGAGAGAGAGTAGCTTGATTACATAGGATTCTGGGGGGAAGTAGCAGTTGGATTGACTATTTCCTGGTCAGGGATGTTAAAGTTACACTCAATCCTCGTAAACTGCAGCAATTTGGGTCTCGACCACTGCCGTGGTTTACAAAATCCGCGGTTTATAAATAAAAACTCATGTGAAAAATTAATTAGGGTCTGGATTTTGGCCAACCACCCCCCAAAGCACCCTACCTACACCTATCTAGGCACCATCAAACACAAACATACAAATTTAGGAATATTCAGAGCAAATATTTAATAGAAATAAGCTATGTTAAGGGATCTCACCTTAATCTTATGACGATATTGCTTAAGTGAATGAAGTGGGGTGGTATTGGGAAGAACTTAGAACCTCTCACCATGAGATGGGGGTGCTCCCTCATGCTGTTCTCCCTTCTTCAGCTCCTCAGCCTCCCTCAGGAAGCCCTCAACGACTGCCCCAGAGATGACTGATGCTTTGACGCACTTCCTCAGTTTCTCCCTGGTTTTGTAGATCGTCCTTATGGTTGACTCGTTCCTCCCAAATTCTTTCGCCAGGCATGCAAACTTCTCTCCCTTCTCAACACGACAAATGAGCTCCAAACGTTGACTGTACGACAATGGCGGCTGCTTCTTGATGCCATAGTGCTTAGAGCGCTTCTTCGGGGGTTCGGAAGGGTCGGTCCATGGAAGGTAGGAGGTGGGGGGAAGTGCACAAAAAAAGGCAGGCACTCTCATACTGCATGGTGATGCTCTGTACTGTGCGGGTTGGCGGGCAGAACAACAACAACATGGCGGCATTAGTATGCACACTTGCCACCAGGGACAGATGGTGATTGGTTGTTGGGTCGTGGTTATCAAACTGAACGCCGCGGTTTATGATTCTCCTCGGAAAAGGCCCACTTCGGTGCTTAGATCCGCGATTTTCGTGACTTAACAGCGATTTAAGGGTGCCGGTAGTCTGACAGCCACTTTGCCACGGTTTACGAATCCGTGGTTTACAAACGCGGTTTACGAGGATTGAGTGCATATGAACTGAGGAGTGTGTGCAGCAACACGAATTACTGGTATGTGACATGGGGCTTAAGGAGCAGGTGGTGAAGAAGAGAACTTATGCACCTCGGAGGAAAATATGGAAGTTGAAAAACCATGCGGTGAGGGATGCCTTCTGTAGCGAGATGAATAGAGTTATGACTGAACAGGAAGCTGTCCATAGAAGTGTAAATGAACAGTACAGAGCTCTCAAGAACAATCTGAGAGTTACCAAGTACTGACTCGAGTGTGTGGATGGACAAGGGGCCCTCTAAGACATAAGGCAACATGGTGGTTGGATGAGGGTGTAGAAGCCACACTTAAGGAAAAAGGAAGGATCTTCCAGAAACAGAAAAGGGGTGGCAACAGAGGAGAATACTTGGCTGTCAAGCATAGGGCGTCTCAGAGACTTTTACTGGATAACCTAAATAGCACTGAAAGGAAGAATATGGTATCTAAGGTGGCAAATCAGATAAGGAGGGAAAAACGTGGATATACTGAGCAGTGTGTGAAGAATGATAAGGTCAAGGTAATAGTGGACAGTGAGGATTTTAAAGGCCCCTGGAGAGAGCATTATTACCAGTTGTTGAATGAGGAGTTTGACTGGAACAGGGAAGGTTTGTCAACAGGTCTAGTGCTTGGGCCTTGGCCTTTGATTGATGCTGCAACTCGTGAGGTGGACAGTAGACAAGATGCAGTTGGGGAAGGCGGCAGGTGTGTCTGGGTTGACTGCTGAAATGCTGAAGGCCTCAGGAAACATACAGTAGGGCTAGGGATACTTACTGATTTGATGACTGTTATGCTTCGTACTCAAGACTCAACCTCTTGTCCCCTGAGTACGAGTAACTGATCTGGGGTTCTTTTCAAGACTGGGTCTAGAGCTTGCAACTATTGGAACAGGGCTCAAAAACACAGGTCAACCAACTTTATACGTATAGTGTTACATAAATATACAATGCTGGACACAATACAACTGGGCAGATTAAGCACACCAGGATGGATACAAAGGACCAGAGCTGGGCTACAGGTACAGGGTAGCTGTAGGTGTCGTCTAGGTTTGGGAAGGGTCCCGTCGGGCATGCGCTTTCTTAAGGGGTACAGGACCACTGTTGTGGGCTGGGTCATCCGGTGTGGGTTGCTGGGCAGTGTAAAGGGAGGCATTTCCCTGGTGGGGCCTCGGTGGGTGTGTCGGCCCTCAGGACTGGGGCCAAATAGGGTGAGCAGGCACACTGCCTTGCGCCTGCTCCGGGAGGAGGACGGCTCGTCACCTGAGCTGGGAAGGTCTCGGCCGGGAGTCCTGAGGCACCCCTGGATGGCTGGGGGCTGAGGCCTTGCCTTGGCCGAGAGGTCGTCAGGGGCTGCCCGCAGGCATCTCTTCCTCTGGGAGTCTGGCAACGATGGGCAGTGTAGGGGCTCTGGCTGCAGTGAGCGTATCCCCAGGCTCACTATGGGGCCGCTCCAGGTCCTCTCCAGCTGCAACTCCACTGGGGAGCTAGCTGTATCCTCTGGGGTGTGGGAAGAGCTAAAGGGATGTCCCACTCAGCCTCTGGAGGAGTGAGGTGAGCAAGGGGTGTCACCCTTGAGGGACATCACAGAGGTAGCAGACAAGGGAAGGACTGTGGCCGTTCCCTCCCTGACGGGCACAGTGGGTGCCGTTGTAGTTCCGTGGGACCCTGGGACTGCAGGTGAAAGGAGGACAGTGGCCGTTCTCTTCCTGGTGAAGTCAGTGGGCATCACTACAGTCCTGCTCCCTGTAGGGGCAGCAGATGAGGGAAGGACAGTGGCCATTCCCTCCACGACGGGCACAGTAGGTGCCACCGTGGTTCTGATTGGCCCTGGGAAGAACAGGTGGAAGGAGGACAGTGGCTGTCCTCTCCCTGGTGAGCACAGTGGGCGTTGTTGCAGTCCCGCTTCCTGTGTGGGCAGCAGATGAGGGAAGGAGAGTGGCCGTTCCCTCCCTGACGGGTACAGTGGATGCCGCCACGGTTCTGCCTTGCCCTGGGACTACAGGTGAGAGGAGTTCAGTGACTGTCCTCTCCCTGGCGAGCATAGTGGGCATCGCCGCAGTCCTGCTCTCAGCAGGGGCCGGAGGTGAGGGAAGGACAGTGGCCGTTCCCTTCCTGATGAGCACAGTGTTCGTCGTCACGGTCCTGCAGGGGGTAGTAGGTGAGAGGAGTACAGTGGGCGTCCTCTTCCCGATGAATACAGTGGACGTTGTCACAGTCCCACTTGGGACAAGTGCGCCAAGGACAATGCACCACCCACCAACTACGCTGATCCTGGGGAAGTAGAGCTCGAAGAAGAAGACACACACACAAGGCCTTCAACACCACCCACTATGCAGGGGACAGAGCTAGCTCCCCAGCAGAGTTGCGGCTGGAGAGGATCTAGAGTGTGCCCATAGTGAGCCTGGGGATAAGCTCACTGCAGCCAGCACCCCTACGCTGCCCATCGCTGCTGGACTCCCAGAGGAAGAGATGCCGCTGGCAGCCCCTGAAGGTCTCTTGACCAAGGCGAGGCCACAGCCCCCAGCTAACCAGGGACGTCCCCAGGACTCCCGGCCGAGACCTTGCCAGCCCAGCCGACGAGCCGTTCTCCTACAGGAGCAAGTGCAAGGCAGTGCACCTGCTCGCCCTGTTCGGCCCCAACCCTGAGGGCAGGCACACCCACCGAGGCCCCACCAAGGAAAGGCCTCCCTCTACACTACCCAGCAGCCCACACCAGACGACCCAGCCCACGACAGTGGTCCTGTGCCCCTTAAGAGAGCACAAGCCCGACGGGACCTCTCCCACACCTAGACGACACGTACAGCTACCCTGTCACATGTAGCCCAACTCTGGTCCTTTGTATCCATCCTAGTGTGCTTAATCTGCCCAGTTGTATTGTGTCCAGCACTGTATGTTTATGTGACTATACGTGTAAGGTTGGGTGACCTGTGTTTTTGAGCCCTGATCCTCTAGTTGTATGCTCTAGACCTGGTCTTGAAAAGAACCCCAGATCAGTTACTCATGCTCAGGGAACAAGGGGTTGAGTCTTGAGTACATAGCATAACACTGGTGGCTAGCGGTGGTTCTAGATCCGGTCAGAGAGCAATGAGGAATGAAAGGGAAAGTCTAACAAATGGCGGCCAAAACACACAAACAATTGCCAAAATTCAATCCTGAACTGTGTGACATAGACATGTACTTTACATGTGCTTGATTAAACCACTATTGGACACTGGATTCGAGCACGACAGGAAGAAAATAGCAAGTAACTCTACCCCACTTGGGAAATGCTGTGTCAAACATCGCCACGAAGATCGTCCCAGAGCTGACATGGGCGAAGATCATACAAATCGTGACCTAAGCAGTCACACCATCACTAGGGAAAGTCGTCGCTTTATCCCAGCTTGACGCCCTCACCTATGACGGCAACCAGGCCAGGCGACTCGTCACCGTCACTTACCCGGAGACTGACACGGCCACCTGGGAACAACATATCTTCAATACCCTGTTAAGGATCCTCCCTAGCACCATAAGGGAACATTTCACACTCTATGACCCAACAGGAGACCTCGACAAAGATGTCCACCTTCTAGCCGCTCACCCCACCCCACAGCACATCGGCGCAGTCAGCAAATTCCCAACACAGAGGGCACCACACCCCAACCCATGGATGCCCCCCACTCATGGAAGCCCTTCAACAACACCCACTATACCAAGGGCACTCCCTACCAGAAGACGCCTGCCCCTAAGGTGAATACTAACCTCATTTCTATCACCCAATGGGAATTCTCCGCCTGCAGTCACTGATGCCCTATTCACGACATATGTGAACAGCTAAAAGCTGCCCGGCGCAGACCAACCACCCAAGGGTACCGCAAAATCTCCTCTCTAGCTCTAACCCCCTACCTCCTGGATAAAATCTAAGGGTCAATCAGGAATACAGAGATAAACAATGGAGAAAATTCCCCATAATCACCTAAATTGATAATAATGATCTAATAAATTCAGTACTGAACAAAACATGTATAATTATATACCAAAAGAAAGGTAATAATCTCTATTTTGTGATGGCACAAAAAGAATTGTAAAAACTTGCAATGGGTAATCACATACAAAAAAATAAATTCATCACCAGCTCTGGCCAAAGACATGAAGAATTGAATATCTTGTGAAAAATGCCTGTACAGGCAAAGTACTTACAAATAAATCTTGGCAATGGTATATACATGCTTTGAGATTGATGGAACATTACTGCTGTTGCATTTCATGGTGCCTGATATAGTGACATGTACCACAATATCCAGTGTCACATCTGGGGCAGTAGAAACTGGACCGCACATGCTTGGCATGGTTCCCAACACACTTTCTCACTTTCCCTGCTGGTAGTTTTTTCAGTTCATGTCCATCTATTGTCTGTACAACATGAGGTGGAGAAGCTATTGGTGTGGGTGAGAGTCTACTTTCTTGAATCTGATCTGCTGTACGGCATCTTTTCAGGGTTTTTGGAGGAGCATGATTTTCAACAAGGGCCTCTATGACAGAGATCATCTACTTGTATCTGGATAGAATTGGTTGATGGGATGTATTTTTCTTATAGAGTATATAGCTGTTGAGAACAGCTGTGCCAAACAGAGAAAAGGCTGCCTTTGTTGTCCACTTGAGTGTTCTTCTTTCTGAAAGATAGGTGTAGAGCTTAGTGTCTTTGAGGCCAACACCACCCATTACTTTATTGTAGTCAGCAACAATGCAAGGCAACTCTTTGTTAGCTTTCCTCTCTCTGATCACTGTAGTGAAGCCACCTTTTGTGACTGTTGACAGGAGCACAGGAGTCTTTTTTTTCCATCTCTGTAAGCTACACACAGTAGTGGCCCTTTCCTCCGCTGGGATACTTGGTGGTTTCCTAACTTTTGCCTCACTGCTTTTCCTGGCAGACCTTTCCGATTGATTCTCACTGTCCCTGCTGCTGTTGTCTGCTTCTGCCAGAGGTCCAAGAAAAGCTTGGGTGAGGAAAAGTAATTATCCAGTCCCAGATGATGTCCACAATGCAGGAGGTCTGCCTGGGTCAGTAGGCGCATCACTAGGTCATAGGTTGCTCCATTTTCACTTACTGGTGTGCCTGAGGTCCCTTTGTACACTTCAAAAGTCACTGTATAGCCTGATGCTGCCTCACACAAGCACCATACTTTCAGTCCAAAACGGGCATGGTGCTTGTTAGGCATACATTGGCGTAAATGAGGGGTTTTACCACAGTACCCCATGATACTTTCATCAATTGAGATATTCTTCTCAGGATAATAATGAGCCCTGAACACTTTCACAAAATGGTCAATTAGTGGTTGAACTTTGTACAACTTGTAAGCAGGATCTTTTACCTGAGGCACTTTACTGTTATCACTGAAATGCAGGAATTTCAGGAGAAGTTCAAACCTCTGTCTACTGAAATGATCCTTGAACCAAGGTGTGTCCTGACTGAGATTTGAGCAGTCCCAGTATGACCTGATACTGGGTTTTCTTATAAGCCCAATATTCATCATTACTGCCAGGAATGCATAGAGCTCTTTCACTGTTGTTTTGCCCTGCTTTATCCACATATGCACTACAGAACTGGGTTTCTGCCTCAAATACTCAGAATGACTTTCAATCCACTGCTCTGCATATCTGGTCGTCTCAGTAGCTATAATATTCATCATGTAATGGCTGAAAAATAGTTTGAAATATTCCACTGGGTTTGCATCATTGTTAGGTGGATGTTTCAACCCACTTGCCCCTATAAATGGCACTGGAGGAGGGCTCACATCATTATCTGGCACCAGATGCCACCTATCTGCGGGTGACACAACACTCGCCCCACTTGCGTCACTGTCACTACCTTCACTATCATCATCACTGTCACTGCTCATGTCATCTACATCAACTTCTTCATCACTAGTATCATCACTAGGCTCCTCAGTCAACTCTAAAGTACTACTATGCTCCTCAGTCACGTCTACGGCCTCTAAAATCTCGATGACTACCTCCTCGTCACTGGCTGCCATGGTCGGTCAGGAATAAAAGCGGTCTTATTTCAGTCGATCTACAAGTAAAAAAGCATTGTCATGTCTATAACATCGATGAATATCAACCTCAAAGCACTCGTGTATATGTAGAGATATGTAATTCCTTCTTATTTCAACGCTAAATGTCTCAAAATATGACCAATTATGAGAATACCTGCTCACACACGCACGTTGCCAGAAACCAAGCCACGCCACTGCTTCCTTTAACTCGCCCATAAAACCGTGAATTCTCATTGGTTGGCTGTATCAGCTGGGGAAGTGATGGGCCAATGGTAACACTGGGCGATGGTGAAAGGTTCCCGGATGTAAACAAATCCGTGCTGCCAGCTAGACCGGGAAATTTAAGCTGGGCCAAATTTTGGCCCTTAGGAGTCGGTCGGTACCTAACAAATTTTGGCTCCTAGGAGTTAGAGGGCTACGACAAGTGCACCGAGAACGACACCTCACCCGCCGACTCCGCTGATGCCGGGGAAGTGGAGCCAGAAGAAGAAGACGCCCCAGCTGGATTTTTAGGACCGCCCCCGCACCTTCCCACGGTGGCGGGGGCCACCTCTCAAAAATACCGCCCCCCAGTCTACAACAAGGTGAGACCGAATGGGGTAAAAGCGATGCTACTGGTCGACACAGGAGCAGCCAGACCCTGCCTCTACAGTCACTTCAATTCCCGCCACGCCTCAACTTTCGGCCCGCTCCTCCCCACTTCAGCTCACCTCGTAGATGCGGGGGACGTTCCCCTGCCGATACATGGGGAAACCCGGGCCCTGCTTGCTGTTTCCCACCAGAAAGTATCAACCCAGCACAAACTCATCATTCTTGACTTGACCTGCCATGCCTACGATGGCTACTTAGGGCTGGACCTTCTGCAGAAGTTACATACCAATATCGATTGTCACAAGCGACATCTCCACTTCCAGAAGCCTCCAGACTCACCCTCTGTACGTGCACACCTCCACCTTCTCCCTCGCCCTGCACCCCCCGCCATGTCCTCTACCCTGCCTCCTATCCCCCCTACCCCTCCTGCTCCTTCACACACCACGTTCCACGCTACCATTGCCTGTTCTGTTACTATTCCCCCTCAGCACGAGGCCTGGCTTCACCTGAACAGACCCACCGGAACCTCCATTCTATTCTCTCTTAACCTGCCTTCTGGAACCATCTTCTGTCTGTTGTCTCCCACCTTCCTCTTCCCCCCCACCTCGGGGGTGGTATACATTGCCAACATCTCACCACCCCCCTCACCCTCCCCAGAGGATTAATGGTCGATGAAATGGAAGAAGCTGAACCATGCCCACCACCACCCTCCTCTCCTGCCACCCTACCCCCTCTACCAGAACACCTCTCGCGACACCTGACTGACAGCCTCCGATGCCTCCTCCTGGACTTCCAAGACCTCTTCTTGTCGGGACCGGCAGACATCAGCCACACCACATACCTGGCGCATGAAATCCACACCACAGGACCACCCATTCGTCAACCATCACAGCGGAAAAACCCCAAACAACAGGCCGAAGAAGACCAGCAGGTCCAGGAAATGCTCAATATTGGCATCATATCCCCATCCACCAGCACTTGGTCCTTTCCAGTTGTCCTAGTTAAAAAGAAGGACGGCACCATGCGCTTCTGTGTGGATTACCGACGACTAAACGATGTGACCACAAAAGATGCCATCCCCCTACTCAGGATAGGCGACTACCACGACTCCCTGTACGGAACATCCTGGTTTTCCACCTTGAATCTCCAATCAGGATACTGGCAAGTCCCTTTGCACCCGGAGGACAGGGAGAAAACAGCTTTCACGACCAGCAACGGGAAGCACTATGAATTCAACGTCCTCCCCTTTGGACTTTGCAACATCCCCGCTACTTTTTCCGGCTAATGGAGTCAGTCCTCAGCACCCTCACCTGGTAAATTGCCTGGCGTATGTGGATGATGTAATCATTTTCAGCTGGACATGGGCCGACCACCTCCAGTGGCTCAAGCAAGTCTTCCTTCATATTCGAAAGGGCCGGACTTAAGCTCAGTCCGTCAAAATGCGTCCTGACTGAATGGTCCGTCTCTTTCCTAGGACATGTCATCTCTAAGGAAGGCATAGCACCCAACCCTGACAAACTGCATGCTATCGCAGACCTCCCCCTACGGTGAAATGTCCACAAAGTTCGCACTTTTATTGGGTTTACGTCCTACTACTGGCGGTTTGTGAAAAGATTCGCAAACATCGCGAAACCCCTCCACGACATGACAGAAAAGGGCGAACCTTTCACCTAGACAGATGATCACATTACAGCGTTTTACACCCTCAAGACCAGGCTCATCACTGCTGCGATCGTCATATTCCTCAACTACACCCTGCCCTTTCACCTATGCACCGACGTATCCGTAGTGGCGAACGGTGCCATCCTTGCCCAGGTCCAAGAGGGGCGAGAGCTCATAATCGCCAGCACCAGTTGTACCCTCAACCAGGCCAAGAAAAACTATGCCGCCACCAAACGAGAATGCCTAGGCATCATATGGGCTTTGGAACACTTCTGAGCTTACCTCTCAGGCGCACACATCACCATCATAACCGACCACCAGTCCCTGCAATGGCTACGCCAGTCCCAGACCCACAAGGCCCAGCTTATCAGGTGGTGAGAAATCTCGAAGAATTCGACCTCGGGATTGCATACCAGCCTGGCAAGTTACACACCAATGCCGACGCCTTGTCCCGACTGCCCATCAACTCCATCAGTGCCGCCACAAGCCTCCTACACCAGTGGCGAAACAAGGATTGCCCCAACTGGATGCCACCCCATGTATTTTCTAAGTTCCACCAGCACGGCGACCACCTGTTCACCCAGTCTGAACACATGGTGCTCGACACTGACACTGCCCTTGATGCGATGACCCACTTACACTCGAATAACGGCATTCATCACGGCACCAAGAAACTATCTATCTGTCTATCTATTGCCGGATGCCTCAATCCCTTTCGGGGTGGCCACAAACAAATCGCCTCCACGTCGCCCTGTCCCCCGCCATTTCAATGCCCTGCTCCCAGCTCACACTCCCCTCTCATATACCTCTCCACTCCATCCCTCCATCTCATCCTCGGCCTCCCCCTCCCTCTCCCCCCTCCACCTCACTCACATACACTCTCTTCGTCAGTCTTTCACCCTCCATCCTCTCCACATGGCCAAACCACCTCAGTGTATTCCTCCTAACGCTTCCTATCACATCTACATCCACACCACAACGGTCCTTTATATCCTCATTTGTCAGCCTGTCTCTCCATGTGACTCCACAGGCTTCTCTTAAATAACTCCTTTCCACTGCTCTCACTCTTGCCTTGTGTCCTTCCAACAACCTCCAAGCTTCACTTCCATACGTTAGAGTTGGTATCACAATACTGTCATGTAGTAACTGTTTCACTTCCATGCTCACTTCCCTGTTTCTTATCACTGCTTTCAAGGAACCAGCAACCTTTCTTCCCTGCTGTACCTTTTCAAGCACTTCACCCTCCAAACCTCCATCCTTACTCATCACACTACCC
Organism: Coenobita brevimanus; assembly: GCF_032717465.1. Taxonomy (NCBI): domain Eukaryota; kingdom Metazoa; phylum Arthropoda; class Malacostraca; order Decapoda; family Coenobitidae; genus Coenobita; species Coenobita brevimanus. The sequence continues at coordinate 4,982,003 of NC_137053.1, read as the reverse complement.
AAGTACTTAAACGTACTCACATTTTCCAATTCCTCACCATCCAACCTCGATATACATTCATTGACTTCACCTCTCTCAAAAACCATCACTTTACTCTTCCCTACATTCACCTTTAGATTCCGTTTCTTACACACTCACCTAAACTCATCCACCAAGCTTTGCAGCTCGCTTTCATCTTCATTCAACAACACAGTATCATCTGCAAACAACAGTACAGGGAGTTTCCAAACGCTACCCTCTCTCACCAGGGCCACTCCAACATCCCCTACCCTACCTTGTACCTCTTTTATTACCCCATCCATGTACAGATTGAAAAGTCATGGAGACATGACACATCCCTGTTTCAACCCAGCCTTCAAAGAGAAAACTTCACTCAGTTCACCATCTACACACACTGCAGCCTTAGCACCATCATACATACTCTTCACAGCATTCAACAACTTCCCATCTACTCCATATATTCTTAATACTTTCCACAATCCTTGTCTATCGACCCTGTCATATGCTTTCTCCAAATCCATGAAAGCCGCGTACCGTACAACTTCTTTCCCTTCTCTAGAAACTTTTCCACTAAAGATCTAAGAATGAATATCTGATCTACACAACCTCTTCCCTTCCTAAAGCCTCCCTGTTCTTCTGCAACTAATTCCTCTGTTCTTTCTCTAACTCTGTCAATAAGTATCCTACCATACACTTTTCCTATTATACTAAGAAGACAAATGCCCCTATGATTACAGACACTTCTTTTTCCCCTTTTCCTTTGTACAAGGGAATAATTATACCTGACTTCCAATCCTCCGGGACTCTACCTTCCTCCCAGGCCAATCTGCACAACTTCCACAACCATTCTACTACTATCTCTCCCCAGTGCTTCAGCATTTCACCACACACTCCATCAGTTCCTGGGACTTTCCCCAATTTAACTTTCTTCATTGCTTCCACAACTTCTACCCTACTGATTTCTTCCTGTCTTCCCACCTCCCTCCTTCTCCCAGCCATTCCCCAGCCACTTATACTCGCATTACTTCCATCCTCTATGTTCGACAATTCCTTACAGTGTTCTCTCCATCTGCTCACTTTTCCTCCCTTCTCCACTAGTAATCTACCATTTTATCATTCACTCCCCTGCTAACTTCAATACCACCCTGTCTTACTCTGTTCACCTCTTTCTAGAACATTTTCTTACAGTCCCTCCACTTTACACTCAAATTCCTTCCAAATTCCTCATCCACTCTCTTCTTACTCTCTCTTACTAATCTTTTCACCTCTCTCTTTCTTTCTACATATAACTATCTCTTCCGCCTCTCAACTTCTTCCACGCCCCTATTTCTCATCTATTCATTGTATGCTTTCTTCTTTTGTGCCACAGCCTATCTCACCTCTTCATTCCACCACGCTGTTCCTTGCACCCCCTTCTGTCTTCTCTTCATCCCACACACCACATCACATGTTGCACATATTTCTTCTGTGAATATCCTTGACACATCTTCCACGTCCCCCATCTGCTCCAATTCATATTTGCCCAATCGTTCCTCCACTTCTCTTTTATATTCTGCCTTTTTCTCATCCTCTTGTAACCTTTCCACTCTCCTTGCAAATACTCCTTCCCGTCCTTCCCTTCTTCTATTTCCCCATCTTATTTGGATCTTGATTCTGGCATCCACCAAGTAGTGGTCAGAAAGTCCATTCCCCCAACCTCTATAAGCTCTATAAGAAACTACTACGGGTACTTAATGACATGTACTCGACACCCGTCCCCTCCAATCTGGCCAAATTAGTCATTCAGGCCTGTCAGGCCTGCACGCTAGGGAAGGATATCACACGAACGCCTGGTCCTTCGGGAGACATCACCGCCCACTAACCATGGCAACTGCTGTCCATGGACATATAGTCAGCCCCCTTCCGCCTAGAGCTGGCTACAAATACATCATTACCTTCATGGACATGTATTCAAAATTCCTTATTGCTTGCCTGCTCAAAGAACACCACGCCGTTGCTGTGGCCGACGCCCTCGTCTGCCACGTCTTCCCCTTCTTCGGCATTCCCTAAGCCCTTCACTCAGACAACGCCCCGGAATTTACCAGCAAAATATGGAAGGAACTCGCCACCATCTTCGGATACCAGCTCACCCACTCCTATCCCCACTGGCCCCAAGGGAATAGGATATGCGAGAGAAGCCACCTCACCCTCCTCGACCAGGTGCAGGCCAGAATAGAAGAAACGAGAAACAGGGATTGGCCAGCACACATAAAAATTGTACAGTGGGGTATGAACACCTGCCCCTGAGAAGACAGCGTTACTGCTCTTGAACAAGTGTTCGGAGAAACCCCTCTGACACCACCTACAATCCCCTCCACGTCCCCCACGTCCGACCCCCTTCACCACCTCAAGATCCGACTGCATCATCTACAAAGACACCAAGACGTTTAACCTGACATCGCCCCCTCTAACCCCTACAAGCCAGGGGACTCAGTTATGGTAGCCCAGCTACCAGTCCCGAGCAAGCTCTCACCATGGTTCGTAGGACCATACAATTATCAACATCCCAACCCAGCGTACCTACCGCAACCGCCATGTGCGGCTTTTCCGCCCCCCACCCGCCACCTCCCAACCATGCCACACTCACTCCCCCACACACCATGCCGCACCACCCCCAGCCACACATCTGATTCATACGCCTGATACATTACGCCCTCTCACTCCTCACCTTCATGCACTCCCCCTTCCACAATCACGTCCCCCACTTCACCCTCCACCAGTTCCAAACCCTCCCCACATACCCCCGCCACACCCCCAGCTCACCACCCACCACCACAGGACACAAAGGTCCCGCCACCCGACCGTCTGATCCCCCACCCACCCCACCACATGACCAACGCTCCACGCCATCTACACCTGCCCTAACCACTGCCACCAGTACACCCACACATTCCTCTCCCCCACCCACCCCATTCCACACCCACATCCTACGCCAGACCCCACACCAGCCCCTCATCCTCGACCACCGCCACGACCCCACCTCCTAACACCAGAACTCCACCACCCAAACAAAAGACCATCCACCCTCACCCGGCCGCATCACCACGTGGCCCCTTATCCTCGCCACCCACACCTCTCCTCACCACCACCACGACCAGATCCGGCCGGCTCTCACCCACCAGCTAGATACGCATCCACACCCTCACCCCCAATGCCCCAAACACCACCCAAACCACCCACCTCGACCTCCCCCACTCCCAACATATCCCCCATAACGCTAAGGATACATCAGGCGCAGTGGAGAATTCCAGTGTCCAATCAGGGCAAGGATTAGCACCTGCCCCCGCCTACCTCATAAAACCCAGGTCGCCTCACCTGTCTCCAGCATTCAACCGTGAGTCACTGACCACTCACCACGCTCCGTGCCCCCAGAAATGAAGATCCGACGGGTGACCCTGCCCAGAGGAAGCACCACCGCCTCCGGGGGACACCTCCTGCAAAGGACGTCACAGGCCTCCAACCTCCACGTAGCCTTTGACCCACACCAGGAACCAAATTTACCTACCCACCACCGGACCGCCCTTCTCCACAACCTCACGCCGACCCACCGAACCTCTACCTCCGACACCTACCACCTCCAGCCACAAGGACGTGACTTTTACGACCACGAGGGTGGTGAAATACCAGCAATGTGAAGACCAGCACCAAGAGGAGACCACAGGGAGGCGTGAAAAGGGCCCGAGCCAAACGGGCATACATCCCCTGTCACCAGACCCCCCTCTTCTCCTCAGCGGAGCCCGCAGGAAGTACGCCACTCCACCGCACTACTCTCGGGCCAGACCAGCACTCGCCAGGATTGGGGTGGGACTTGCTCCTTGACAGTCCCAGGTAGAACCGTGACGACGGCCACCGTCCACGTCGGGGAGAAGACAGCCACCGTACACTTCTTATCTACCATCCCCTGCAGGACCGCAGCGACGGCCATCGTCCGCACCTGGGAGGGAATGGCCACTGTCCTTCCCTCACCTGCAGCCTCCGCTGGGAGCAGAACCTTGGCGACGGCCACCGTCCGCGCCAGGGAGAGACTGGCCATCATCCTTCTCTCATCTGCTGTCCCAGGGCAAGGTAGAACCGCGGCGACGGCCACCGTCCGCGCCGGGATAAAAACGACCACCGTCCTTCTCTCACCTGGTGTCCTAGGTTCAAGCGGAACCATGACGGCGCGGCGCCCCCCGTGCCCATCAGGGAGGGAACGGCCACTGTCCTTCCCTCGTCCGCTACCCCCGTGACGCCCCTCAAGGGTAACATCCCTTGCTCTCCTCACCTCTCCAGAGGCCGAGTGGGACACCCCTCTCGCTCTCTCCAGAGCTAGCCCCCCAGCAGAGTTGCAGCTGGAGAGGATCCAGAGCGGCCCCGTAGTGAGTATGGGGATAAGCTCCCTGCAGCCAGAGCCCCTAGTTCGTCCCTCACTGTCGGACTCTCAGAGGAAGAGATGCTGTAGGCAGCCCCTGATGGCATCTCGACCAAGCGGGACATTATCACGTATACAGTGTATATATATATATATATATATATATAAAGCGTTGCACCCCACCGTGAGGCTGCTAATCAAACACTAACGTCTCAATGAACAATGTGAACATACCGTACGGTACAGTGAATGGTCCGACCAAAGTTACCGGTTAGTGACTATTACATATATTAACAATTCGGTACTTCATTTGGTTTGGATTATGCATAATTCTACAAATTCATCATAATTTCATAAAAGAAGGTCATTTTATATATAATGTAATAATAATTTTCTAAAAGCGGGATATTTAAGATAATTTGTTCAAAAAGCGGGACATTTTAGTCAATTTAAAAAGCGGGACAGACGTCACAAAAGCGGGACAGACGTCACAAAAGCGGGACTGTCTCGCCTAAAAGCGGGACTCGTCACCATATCCCAACCACCCAGGAGTGTCCCCAGGACTCCTGTCGGAGACCTTCCCAGCCCCACCAATGAGCAAGTCCTTCCCCAGGAACAGGTGCAAGGAAGCGCGTCTGCTCACCCTGTTCGGCGCCAGTCCTGAGGTCTGACCTACCCACTGAGGCCCCACCAGAGAAAGGCCTCCCTCTACACCGCCCAGTAGCCCACCTTGGACGACCCAGCCCCTGATAGTGGTCCTGTCTCTCCTGCGGAAGAGTACACCTGATGGGACTCCTCCCACACATGGACGACACCTGCAGCTGCCCAGTCACCGGTAGCCAAACCCGGGTACTCTGTCTCTCCGAGTGTATTTAATCTGTACATTGTATTGTGCCCATCATCGAGGTAAGGTTGGTTGACCCGAGTTTTTATATCCCGTTCCTCTAGTTGCATGCTCTAGACCCAGTCTTGAGCGGACCCCAGACCAGTCGCTCGTGCACAGAGAGCAGGAACAAGCGGTGAGCGCGTCAACACGCAAACTGCTCGCTTGTGCCCGCGGGCACTACCCACTCGTGTGGACAGGGCTTAAGAAACAGACTGTAAAAGTGAATGTAGGGAAAAGCCAAGTTGTGATCTTCGAGATAAATGAAGTCTCTGAATGCACAGTGAGGCTGGATGGTGAGGCAATGGAGTATCAGAGCATTCATCTACTTGGGTAGTGCGCTGAATAAGGATGGTGATGGAAGTTTTGAAGATGAAGTGCTTGAAAAAGTTCAACAGGGAAGAAAGGTCACCGGTTCTCTGAAAGCAGTGATAAGGAACAGGAAAGTGAGCATGGAACAGAGATGCTGCATGATAGTATTGTGGTAACTCTCTAACGTATGGAAGTAAAGCTTGGACCTTGTTGAACGGAATCTAGTCGAGTGAGAGCAGTTGAAATGAGTTATTTGAGAGGAGCATACGGTATGAAGTTACATGAGAGAGAGACTGACAAATGAGGAAGTGAATGAGCGGTATTGTGTGGATGTTATAAAGTATTAGAAATACACTGAGGTGGTTTGGCTATGTGGAGAGGAGGGAGAGCAAGAGCTTATGTGCGTAAGGTGAAAGAGGAGGAGCAGGAAGGGGGAGACCAAGGATAAGATGGATGGATGAGTGGGGAGATATGTGAGAAGGGGAGTGACCTGGAGGGCAGCAAATTGGCAGGGGACTGGGTGGCATGGAGGAGATTTGTTTGTGGCCACTCCTTACAGGATTGAGGCATCTGGCTGTGATAGTTAACAGTACTCCCCACAATATCTAGGGTATGACCGTCACATAACTACCAGGACACAGCCATGAAGATGGTGAATGATACACAGCTTACTACATACTTTATTTGACCAGAAGAACCTTGTACTGAGAAGTTACAAAAAAATAAAAAGGTACAAAGTCACGCGGTACAGAAGGTGGACTGGTTGGTTGACATGGCCTGCCCAGAAACAGGTCTTTACTCAGTTAGTCAGTCAGTCCTTGTTATATGTTCGGTTCCAAATTGCCAACTTGTCCATACAACTGGTACTGTAAATAGGCAGAACTGGTAAATCAGCTTTACAGGTTGCAATGGAACTTTAAAAGGCCTTTTTTTGTTTAATCTGCTAGATACTGTGAACCAGAGAAAAAAGTAAAAGACATATACCAAGGACTTTCTGTACTGTAACCATACTGAAAATGTAGGCTTGGTGACACAGGTTTTATATATTTATATATATGTAAGTCAGGGATGGTTGAAAATGGCAGTCTGTATATATTTTTCCTGCTCCACTGAATGGTAACTATTTTTAAGTGAAGCAATTATTTTTGACTGGTCAACAATATCACAATCATGACAAACTGGTGATTCACTCAGATGCACTAATAATACAGTACAGTAGAAATAAGCACATTTACATACTGACACAAAGATTGATAAAAGTGCACTATTCTGCTATGACGTTAATCCATTACTACAAACATATGTAATTTGAATGACGAGCTATACGTAACAACAAACGTGTCTGTTCTGAGCTGACTTTTAATTCAGTCTATTGCTTTGGAGGAGGAGGCCACAACTGCCAACATTTAACCTAAAGAAGACACACAGTTTTGTTGCCATTTGTTGATTGGAAGCTACAGGGTGTGGTTTGAGGGATGGGACTGAGAGGATGATTCAGTCCCAATAACAATTTTTCATGTTTTTAATATACCGTATGTTTGCACTTAAAGCTAGAGATACCAAATTTTTGTTGAACTCAATTCCTTGACTCTAAAACAAGTCATATTAGACCAAACTAAAACCCACTTATTCTATAGTAGTTTTTCATCTGGTATACACAATTACTTTTTGTATCTAAGCTAAATGTTATTTATGATAAAGCATCACTGAGGTCCGAGGCAGATGTAGTTACATGCGAAAATTCCTCAACACAACAAACCAGTCACTACTGACAATTTGCCTACACTTTAAGAAGAAAGTGATGGACATTCATGGTGCTTGGGTGGGTGTGAGTGCAGCAAGAAAGTGAGAATCTTCTTCAATCTTAAACTTTTAGAACATGGTTAAGACAGGTAACAGATCTGAAGAAACTGCACAAACTAACAAACATTATGATCATTACCTTAACACTCAATAGTACAAAATGTAAATATAAAAGCATAATGACGCTGGTACTTAATATTAACCACAGAATTAGACATTTACAACTAAAAGATGGTGACACAAGACTCCTAACAAAAAGAGAAGCATTAACCCACGGGACCTGCCCACACCAGCATCACATGCCCCAGAACAGAATAGGGTAGGGGTCATTTAGGGGTCAACACTAATCAGCTCCACATCAAAGGTGAGGACGGCATTGGGTGGGATGACACCAGGGAACCCTCGCTCTCCATAAGCATAGTCAGGGCTTACCACCAGCTTAGCTTTCTCCCCTACTGACATCTGAAAAAAAATACCATCCATGCATCATCATCATTAAGAACTCTTCCAATCTGCTAGGCTTTCTCCCCTACAAACATCCGGAAATATATATACATATTATATATATACAGTATATCATCCAATCCTACATTGCCCCATGAGGAACGTAAAAGCCTGGGGCTAGCCAGTTGGTCCCAACATTTAAGATGAGAGTGACCAGCCTCATTCATCCCTGAGTGGCAATACATGAGCAATCAACCCCAACCACACCTTGGATATAAACCTTCACAGGCTCAATCTGACTGGAGCACAATAATTACCCACTAAACCACCAGGTGCCAAAGTATGGTTATATGGTTACCAACCAGTGCAGTAAATGGTGTGTGTGTGTGTGTGTGTGTGTGTGTGTGTGTGTGTATGCACTATTCGAGCGAGTGGATGGTAAGTGCCTCCACCTACCACTTATATATATATATATATATATATATATATATATATATACACACTATTCTCTTAACAGCTTGGCCTTCTACCCTACAAACATTTGAAAACAAAATTTATACAGTAGTCACAGTTCCAGCTTTACCCTCTAGTAGGAAGAAAGGGTAAATCTGGCAACAATGGTTTTGTGTGTGTGTGTGTGTGTGTGTGTGTGTGTGTGTGTGTGTGTGTGGTACACACATGGATGCCTGCACACACACAAACTGCAGTGGTGCCACATTTACCCTTCTCTCTACTATGGGGTAAAGCTGTAACTGTGGCCATTTGTATATCAACATCCTGACACTTTTCCTACTCAATGTTGGGGTGGGGCAGTCATGGTAATTTTAGTTCCACATTTTTTACTTTTACTTTGCTCAGAGTTTTGTCCTTTTCTGCTTAATCCAAGTAACTCAGCAGTAGAAATGGACACTGCTACACCTCAACAGATGCTTTCCGTGTCACTTCTTCATAACTATATTCCAGTATTAATCTTTGGCACAAATCTGCATCCAAGATGGAGAGATGGTAAGTTAAGCCAAGTTGATGTGAAAGTACAGTATACTTAACCACCAGTTTAGCCTTCTCCCCAACATATACCTGGAAACAAGAACTTGTAAATCATCCTGACCCAAATATGAAGTGGGGCAATCATGGTAATGCAGGTACAACTTCACTCTGATTTAAGTATTTTATGTTCTAGTAAACTGCTACCATCATTTTTTTTTAAATCAGCTTTGGAGTGACTGAATGGAAGGAGTCAGAGCTTTCATTAACCCTTTTCCCTACATGAGGTCTTTCCAAACTGAATAAAACTGTTTGGTGGTGGCTAGAATATAAACAATACTGTCACTGAACTGAAGTGGTTTACCTCACTACCACATGGTCAGTGATCAAACAGTGTGGTATTGGAGCTAATGCAGGTGCAGCGAGGTGAAATAAGTGCCAGTTTAGGTAACCTGGATATTTTATTTTATGCTGATGTTGTGTAGCTGACCATTTCCAGAAACTTAACTCCAATGAATCCAAGTTATGAAGGGTTTGATCTATAATCAAAGGTTATTCAACTTGTTTTCCAGTAACGTATTCCAATCATAAAATGAGCTCTGCCTGTATAGTGCATGCACACGCACACACACACATGCAGGTTTAAGAGTTCAAACCAATTTTAGTGAATAATCAACATACCTTGGCGACACCTTCATCCCAACCCTTGATGACTTCGCCCTGGCCAATGCGAAACTTGAAGGGCTTTCCACGATCACGAGAAGAATCAAACTTTTTACCATCAGTCAAGGTGCCTGGTGGGTTGATTATGTAATAACTACTTATCCATTCCAAGAACTAAACAGCTAAAATTATCCACTACATTCTAAGTCTATAATGAATACAGTATTCGAGACAATACTAAATGCACTCTTTACTAAGTGATTTATCATACACTGCTGTAATGCTAATACTGTACTCTGAAGTGTATAGTAATTTCTTACTTAACACAGTGCATGTGTTCCTAAAGATTACAATGTTTAGTAAAAATGAGAAGGTATGTTTCATCAGGGCACAATCTATCTATCTATTGCCAGACGCCATAATCCCGTAAGGGGTGGCCATTTGACTCTGAGTTATTCGTTTTACAGGAAGGGGCACTAACCCTCCACCAACCCACTTTTTGACACATAGGGAGCACGTATGGTTCAGTTATATGGTTACCACCCAACGTTGTAAATGGTTTTTTGGCCTACAGGAAACCATTTGGCTTGTCACTCAATGTAAAGCCACCTGTAATGGAAAGAAAAGCAGTAAGAAGTGACAGGAAAGATGGAAGAAATAGGAAGAGAGGAGGGGAGGCACAGATAAAGAATGCTAAAGGCTATGGAAGAAGTAGGCAGCACTACATCATGTGAGTCGATGATGGTCGCATATCTTCTCAAATATAAAATTATATCCACAGCTGCTAATAAATACAGCAACAAAATGCATCTGATGTTAACAAGGTGTATCCAAGTTCATAAGCAGTATATACCGTAAGATGGGGTAACTGGGCACCATTTTTACCTCGTTTTTGTCAATATTATAGAGATGTGCAGGAATTTGGAAAGTGAAAAATGTTTTTAAATAACTCATTTAGGGCCATCTTTTGGAACCAGACACATACTTAAGGATACAAAAACAACTTGCTCAGAAATAAAACAAGGTGGGTGCCCGTTTACCCTAGGAGATGGGGCAACCGGGCACCCAGACCTTTTTATTACTGTATGAAAGTGCTCATTACTGTTGACTTTTTATTTTATTTACTTTTTTTTTTTAATTTATCCGTTTCTGAGCATAGGCTTCACAGCCTGCTATCAAGGCCCAGCAGTCCTCCTACATACCATACACCTCTACATGTCACCACTTCGACACTAACACCCACCGTCCCTATTGAATACATGCTAGGGCTGTCTCCTACAGGACTGGTGTACTGGTATTAGCGGGGGTATTTTTACATGTCGGCGGGTCTTATGGTAGATCAGTAAAGCCCGATTTAATGAAATTCAAATCCTTAAACTGTTCTCCACCCCAGCCGGGATTTGAACCAGACTGCTACTAAATAACATAAACTTAGGCAGGCAAATATAATATGTAAAAAACTTATATATAACATAAGCAGGAAAAACAGGTGTACTTCTTCTACTCAGGATTTTGTAGTTCCACATCATCACTGTGGCTCTGTGGGCAAACGAGCTAACAGATTCAGAGCATGGTGCATCCCTGAAACTTAGCAATATAGCAATATATGACAAGGAGTCTCTGAGACATATTTAGAAACTAAATGATGAAAATTAGTTCTAAATAATGAAAACTAGTTAATATGACTAGTTGCCCTCCCCAAAGTGCCCAGTTACCCCACTTGAATTATCCTTGCCATTACCCGGTAATGCTTAACTGTAGAAACATGTTACTGGTTCCCATCCAACCTTTGATAATGTCCAATAAATGAGCATAAGTAGAGTTCTCTAGCTAACTTCTAACATAGGTAACTTATCTTTTGCATTTCCAACGTTGGGGCTTCCGTGAATTCTTGAAAACGTCACTCTTATGCATGCAAGGATCAGTGGGCTATTTCTAACTGTTGAGTTTGAGGTATGTTATTGCTGGGGGACAGCTAAACAAATAGCACCAGAAAAGTTTAGAAAATTAAAGATTTATAGGTTTTATACAGGAAAGTTTGCAAATAATTTAGTGGGTGCCCGGTTCCTCCGCTAAGTGCCCAGTTACCCCATCTTATGGTACATTGATAGATAGATAGAAAGAAAGACAGATAGATAGGTAGATAGATAGACAGACAGACTGATAAAGCGATGCACTGCACTCTATTGGTATACAATACCGTACATGCAACCAAGTTCAACTACCATGATCCTAAGAATTCACTGTTGTGATAATGTTCTTATGATATATATATATATACCTGTATAGCCTGAATAAAAATAAATTTACCATCTACACAGATTTGGTGTTGGCTGCAGAGAATGAAAGCGAGATGGAGGAAAGATTTAGGAAGTGGAGAGATGGTATGGGTCACAAGGGCTTAAAAGTAAATGCAGATAAAACAAAAGTGATGGTATCTAGGGCTGGGGGTGGTACTATCAAAAGAGGAGGGAGAGTGGCCATATGCGATATGTCACAAGGACGTGGGAAGTAATGTCATCTTGTGCAGTGTTTGTGATAAGTGGGTGCATAAGACATGTAGCGGTATTAGAAGCAGACTGCGAGATAATGCTGATTTCATGTGTGCAGTATGTCAGGGAGAGCATGTGGATATTGCCAGGCGTGAAAGAACTGAACTTGCTGGTGAGTCTCTTGAGTGTGTGGAAGAAGGGCAGGGAGCTGTTGCCTCTCCTGACATTGACATGGTTCTCCCTCCATGATAAGGGATCTTTCTATGCAGCATGTGTCAGGTGTAATGCTGTATGGTAGTAAGACCTGGGCGGTAAAGGAAGAGGATATTCACAGGCTCAAATATACAGAAATGGCAGTGATCAGGAGGATGCGCAGTGTGTCCTTGGGCCATTTTCACAGTCGTTCCCAATGCAGTCCCCAACAGCCTACTTGCCTCTGAACACACATTCTCGTTTTCACAGTTGCCCCCAACCAGCCTTCTGAGGCCTCTGTTGGGGACGGCATTTGGGACATCCTGAACAAATTACTGGAACATTCTTGGAGATTATGGAGCCTCCCCGAACAGACGGTCCCGAAAGTATTAAAGTAAAAGAATAACTATATGTAATATTTTCAATAATATTTCAATATTAGATACCCAATGTGATATTGCTGAGATAAATAACACACCTGGTATGGGGGGGGGGGGAAAGTACTTTTATGAGACTTTCTACTATGTATCCAAATACTAGCCTTTCGCAGACTGGTGAAGGCTCCACAACAAATGGACCTGAAAGACATACAAGAATCATTGTCTAATATGTATTTTCATTAAAATTCTAATATCTGATGTCCGATGTAAAGGCTGATATAGCTAACACCCCGTTTAGTAAAAAAAAAAACATGTTCATGAGCTAATACTATACCTGTTAATAAACCACACCATAACTCATTAGATGTTATTATACATGTTACTTCTTCATGGTTATATTTACTTAAGCCTTTTTTTACAATACTGTACTTAGCATTCATCATGATTCAGCTTACAGGTCTCCCTCATTTTTCGTTGTATCGTTTTACGATATTTCGCATTTACGATCCTTCTTCTTTAGTACCAAGTGTTCATTTAACAATTGAGCTCCCTCGCATTTACGATTGGGCATGTGGACATCCTGCGCTCACAGGCAGATCGGCTGAGAGTTGCGTGGCATACCCGCCCCACCCACACAGTTTCCCGCGCTTTTGCCAGTCTCTCCCGCGTGCTTGTTCAGCATACAACCTCTGTGTGTCTGTGTGCATCAGTGCCCAGGATATTACTATTTCTCCTGTTCTTCCTATTTTGCACCCCTAGTCCCACCACCGTGATGTCTTGTAAACGCCCTGCAACATCTGGTGCTGGTGATATGAAGCCAAAGAAAGCAAGAACGTCCTTAACCCTGGAGTCTAAGCTTAATATTGTGAAGCGGCACGAAGCAAGTGAGGGGGCAAACTCTATCGCTCGTTCCATGAGTATTGCACAGTCGACTGTATCGACTGTTATAAAGCATGCTGTCAACATTAAGAAAGCTGGGGAGACAAGCACGACTCTACAATACATAAAACATCATCATTATTATTGCAATTAGATCACTTGTATGGGTCTTGGGTTCTGGGTTCCTTATACACGAGTCCAGGAACGCATCCCTATTTTTCCCATTAAACCTTAATTTCACTTTACCGTATTTTGGTTTACGATTGCCTTTCTAGGAATGCATACCAATCGTAAAACGAGGGAGACCCTTTCGATTTCAAGCAGGAGTGTGGTACGGTTGCCGTTAGTTAGCTCTTCATTCCGATGTTATTTCCTATTCGTTGTTTTTGCTTCCTTCTTACAAATATCTTCACTCCTGAATATATTAGTGAGAATTGTGTGAAGTGGATTTTCCAGCCATGTTATTCACCACATTCCAATCTAAATATTCTTATCATATGGAAGGTGCTGGGTTAGGTGTCATTTTCTTCTATCAGTTTACTTCCTTCATGCTTTCACCACCCAGAACTACCAACCCTACCGCATCAACACACGCAGACGTCCCCAAATTAGTAAGCTCCCGAAAGCCATTTGGAGCAACTGTGAAATCCACAGATGCTTTTGGATCGGGCCCGAAAGGTTAGGGAAGACTGAAAACGGCCCCTTGAGTGCAAGGCCTGGGGGGGGGGGGGCTAGGTTTCTAATGGAAGAGTTGAGAAGTAGGATGGGACTGAAGTGTGTTGGTGTTGTGATGAGGAGAGGAAGACTGAGATGGTTTGGGCATGTGGAGAGGATGGGGGATGATAAATGGACTCAGAAAATGAGTAGTGTTAATGTTGGGGGTATGGTTGTGAAAGGCAGACTGAAAAAGACATGGGACGAGGTCACTGAGTGTGACCTCAGGGTTAAGGGACTAAATAGGAAAGCTGTCAGAGATCGAGCAGAATGGAGAACCGCCAATAGGCGACCAAGGTCGATGCATGCAAGCACGTTGGAGCCTTCAAATACGAAAACGGTAGACAGTCCTATAAACTGGAAGGAAGCTGGCAAATCAGCCAGACATGTACAAGTAACAATGGAATAAATCTTTAAGTTATTGTGGATTTAACGTAAAAATGGGGCATAAAGGTGAAAACATGGAATTATAGTGTGCATTAATGTACATTTCAATTTCAAATGCCATATCTCACCTGTATAATGAACCACCACCTGCTGGCCAGGCTTGGGGTAGGTCTGGCCTGAAACAAACCAACACTGAGTAAGTAACAGACAATACTATACAACTTTACCCCCACCCAGGTGAAGCAGCCCTATGCTAAGCTACTACAGTCCAGTACAATTAAAGACGGTGAAATGCCTTGCTTCCACTGATGGCATTATATGATCAAAAAGCCTCCAGTCAACTCTTAGGGGCAAAATTATTGCAGGCCATCACTGACTAGGTCTTTCTAAGAACTAGACCACCATCATACAATGATATACTGTAATGAAAAAAGCTGTAACATAGTTAGCACTGAAATGTTAAGCAGCATGAGATTCCTGTCCAGTGTACTAAATAATGAATGTTCTGGCACTAAACATAACACCTTAAAGTTAGACAACACAGTTGCTGCAACTACAACACACACATTATTGGCCCCTCAATGGCCACTGGCATTGGATGACAGTTTACTGTAATCGAGCCGGTGACGTCGAATTAGCGCGAGCTATAGAAAACTGCGAACAATTATGGGAGGGGAACGAAGGTTGCTGGTATGCTTACCCAACCTTACTCTACCATCCCAAGCACTCAGGTGGTCACTTTTTCTTGGAAGCTTTCGCCCTTATGTTTATATGCTAATGGCACATAACTGGTGAATTTTATTGTATCTTCTGCGAATAATTGCAAAGTGCAGGATGGGTTTCGAGGTGCTAAAAAACACAATGCCAGGTGTGCCAGACAATTCTCTTCACATCTGTATGAAAAAGAAATCAATTTTCGAACTCTGGAAAAACAGTCTCGGGGCCGGCCAGGGGAGTCTGCAAATTTCTGAACCCACGGCCATTGAGAGGTTAATGTACTTCAGGCCTAACCACATTTTAATTCCTCTGCTACAACGTGCCTTTCACAAGGCATGTCTGATCTCTGGCTGTGTTCCTTGCAGAATCTTCAGTAATTTTTAAAATTTTATACATTTCCTTATGACACAAAGTGTTTGTTTATGCTTGATGAATGGCCAGACACAGGGTGAGGCAACCATTATCTTCCTCAGTGGTTGTGATGGCTGCTGCACTGTACTTCCAGCACACTTGAGTGCTCAATGACTATACGTTTCTACACACCAGAACAGGGTGCCATTGCGTCCTTATTCATAAAGATGCACACCGATTCTTCAGGTTTGTGCCATTTGTAGGTTTACCAACTGCTTTACTTCATAAATTAACGTAAATACATTACCGGTATATCTATCAAGCTTCTTGCATTTAAAATGATCAGTTTTCCCAAATTATCAAAACTGTTACATCTTGTCTAACATATATGGTATAGCATTAGTTACGGTAACTAATTAGAAAACTATTTTTTTCTTTTTTTAAGAGTAGAGAAAGAAGTATGCAGCCTTCATGGATCTGGAGAAAGCTTATGATAGAGTGGATGGACTAGGAATGTGGAAAATATTAAGAATATATGGAATAAACGGGAAGCTGTTCAATGTCGAGAAGCGTATGTATGAGGATGCAAAGGCTGCAGTGCGTGTGGATAGTGAACTGAGTGAATTTTACTATTTGAATGCTGGATTGAAACAGATGTTTCATGTTCCTATGGTTATTCAATCTGTATAAAAGATATACAAGGTAGGGTAGTGGATGCTAGATCTGCCCTAATGAGAGAGGGCAGTGTTTGGAAACTTCCTCTACTGTTTCAGATGATATTGTAATGTTAAGTGAAGACAAAAGGGAACTGCAAGTCATGGTGAATGAGTCTGGAAGTGTGTGTAAGAAACAGATTCTAAAGGTGAATATAGGAAAAAGTAAAGTTATGGTTTTTGAGAGAAACGAAGTCACTGGATGTACAATGAGGCTGGATGATGAGAAAATGGAAAATGTGTGTGCAATTAAGTAATTGGGTAGTGTGATGAGTAAGGATGCAAGTTTGGAGGATGAAGTGCTTGAAAGAGTACAACAGGGAAGAAACGTTGCTGGTTCTTTGAAAGCAGTGATAAGGACCAGGAAAGTGAGCATGGAAGTAAAAAAATAAAAAAAATAAATAAAAGTCTGCATGACAATATTGTGATGCCAACTCTAACATATTGAAGTGAAGCTTGAACCTTACTGGAAGGACACAAGTCAAGCGTGAGAGCAGTGGAACAGAGTAACAGTATTTGAGAGAAGCATTGTGGTGTGAATGAGACAGAAAGCAGCAGGAGAAATGCAATGAAGAGATTTGGCCACGTGGAAAGGATGGTGAGCAAGAGACCGGTGAGAAGAGAATGTGTGAGGTGGAGGAGGGGAGAGGGTGGGGGAGGTGGAGGAGGCGAGAGGGAGGAGGAGGCCAAGGATGAGATGAAGGGATGGAGTGGAGGTGTATATATATATATATATATATATATATATATATATATATATATACACACAAGAGGAGTGTGTGAGCTGGGAACAGGGCAGCAAAATGGCGGGGGACAGGGCAATATGGAGGCGAATTGTTGTGGCCACCCCACATGAGATTAAGGCATCTGGCAACAGACAGATAGAAGGAACGAAAGGCCAAAGGCCTACAAATTGTTCCCTAACAAAAAAATAAAACTAATCCCTCCAATATCCGACGTAATAGGGCCATAGGCAGGTCCGGATAGTGGTCCTGTCCGGATATTGGGACCCAGCTTATGGACTTGTACTTATGGACCCTAACTCGGAGAAACACCTATAAAACTCCCTCTGGACATGCATAGCACCTATTTAAGACCCAAATCACACCAATAAGGCACATAAATGACTGAAATAAATGCAAAAGAAGCATAAAATGAGGGTTTAGAGGTAGGTTCATACAATATTAAACATTCTGGTTACTGGCTCCTGGACTAGTAATTATGGACCCTAATCTAACATAACTCAGAAAAACACCTTCCTACTGCACATGCATAGCTCCTAACACCCTATTCACACCAATAAAGGACATTAAAGAGTGAAATGAGGTGTTCGAGGTAAGTATAGTATGGAAAAAAGTACAGTATGAAACATTCTGCCTACTTACAGCAAGTCCATGGCCATCTCGATGAATAACCGCCTCCTCTCGGACTCTGACAGTAAGAAGGATATCCTGAAGCACTTCCAGTACACTGTTCTTGAAGTCTTGCACTGAACTTAGTCAATCGCACTCAGAAGTCTGTTCTTTTCACAGTGCGCACTCTTGTCTAACTTATGCTCCATTGTAACGTACTAAGTGTTGCACTCTGCACTTTAACTTTTCCCACTCTTCTAACCATTTTCTAAAGCAAAAACAAACAAGTCTATTTACGTTAAATTTTGTTCCAAATTAGTCTTTTCACTCACAACTGTAAATCCTTAACACAACACACTGTTTTTTTCACTGCACAACACTGTAAATTCCCATGTGGTCTAGTGGAGAAGTTCTTGCTGTTTAATCACTGTCAGAGTCCAAGAGTATCACTGGCAGGTGACCTAGGGGTGAGTCGCTGGGTCGTGGTGATGGCATACCCACTGCAGACGACTCTGAAGACAGACGCAAACTCACGTCGAGCGGTGACTCCACCGTGGCTGATGTGCTGGGCTGTGGCTCGGAGCATGAGGCATGAGGCATGAGGCAACGGAGTGGAGCCAGGGCTGGGCACAGAGGGGGTCACGGGCCTGAAAAAACTGTCAATCGTTGATTGACGCAAGGACCGACGATTCTGACGATTGATGATGCGCTGCCTGAAAGCATGCACTTCCTCCACAAGTCCCAAGGGCCCCATCTCCCTGTCGCAGTCCGGGTGTTCCAGGTAGTCAAGAAGGAACTCTAGGTGTTCCCGGAGTGCGCTCAGCTTGGGGATGGCTGGAGTAGTGTCATGCCGAGGGGAGTCCGCATCATCGTCGCCGTCCTCGTCGGAATCTTCAAGCTCGGTACTGACACCTACAACTGAAGACGCAATCTCGATATCAGACAAGGTCTGATACCCAGGATCGCCCTCGTCGTCATCCCACCACTCACGCACATCGTCCACATCAACATTGTCGCCATGCGTACGTAGCCGTACGTGGAAGTCATCCACGTCAAACCCTAGAAAATCGTACTCCACATCCGTTCCGAGAAGCAGACGAGACCAACCATTTTCTAGAGTCTTGACAGGGACTTCCTTCCATGAACTGGCCCAGCTGTAGATTGCAGACTTGATGTTGTAGCGGCGAAGGTTTTCCAAAGTCCGCTGGCCTCGCAAGTCCCGTCTCTCCCTGTGATCGTACTCGTCCTCGAGAACAACCATCACCTCGTCCAGGAACTTCCGGCGGTATAGGCGCTTTGTTGCCACGATCACTCTTTGGTCCATTGGTTGGATGAGAGCAGTCGTATTAGGTGGCAGAAACATGCACCTAATCCGGCCATTCTCAGCCACCAAGTCCTTGTCGCATGGGTGGGCAGGTGCATTGTCGAGGAGAAGGAGGGCCCTTACCTGGTCACAAAGGATTCCCAGTGTCTTCGTCTGGTAATTGATGAACTCCTTGACGAAGTGGCAGTGGAACCAGTCTTTGAAGATCTGGGCTTCAAAGAATGGTACCAAACGACAGGAAAGACATCCATCACCCCACGAAGACACAGAGGCTGCTTTGCACGGCCAACAATAACAGGCTTAAGCCGGTGCATGCCGTTAGCAATGGCACAACACAAAGCAGATAGGCGTTGCTTGGAGAGCTTGCGGCCAGGTACAAGCTTCTCCATCTCCTCGGCTTGAGTGTTTGTTGGCAAAGAGCGATAGAATAAACCAGTTTCGTCAGCAATGTAGACTTGACCGAGAGTGAGGCCCTCCCTGTCAATCAAGTCCTTCACCTTGTGCCAAAACTTGTCAACTCCATCCTTGTTAGCGTCCAAAGCTTCGCCATGAGCTTTACAGTTGGTAAGGCCATGCCGTAACTTGAACGCGAAGAGCCAACCCTCGGATGCCTTGAAGTCTAGGGAGTCGTGAAGCCTGGCGAACTTCTCAGCAGCAGCCTTCAGCTCTGTTCCACGTACTATCACACCAGCAGCACGTTGCTGTCGATACCAAATCAACGTGGAGCGGTCGATTTCAGCAAACTTGGGAGTAAACATCACCTTCCTCTCCACGTTGCATTTGCTTCTCGACGAGAAGTCAGCCGTGTACTGCATGAGTTTGTCTCGGGATCTCCTGATATCGAACAAAGTAGATCGGGCCAGGTTGAACTCGCGGAGGATGCGGGAAGACGACCACCCTGCATCTACTTTCTCCAATATCTCCAGTTTCTTCTCCAGAGTCAACACCACTCTCTTCCTCTTCTCAGGCAGCGGGGCCATCATCACACACACTAATAAGAGGCCCGAGAGCAGCAGGAGTGCCTGCAGCAGGTAAGGAACCACCACAAAAGCAAGCACGTGGGCAGCCATGACGACAAGCGTGCACTCACAGCGAGAGACAGGTGGAAAGTGGGGAGGATGCAGCGGCGCTCTATCGGACGTTGGAGGAATGACGCGCCACAACAAAGCTGTCCCGCGCGGCAAGTTCAAATTACGGGCGGGAAAAATTCCCCCCCCCCCCCGGACCATTTTGGGAATGTTGGATCCCGGGACAATTATGTCCGCTTAGTGGGGATGTTCGGATATTGGGCGTTCGGATATTAGAGGGATTACTGTACCGGTAAATAAATAAGACAGCCATATTCAAGATCTGTTCATTTTGAGATGCCTGGACACACTGCATTTAAAAGACTGAAGGTCATAGGCAGTAGGAAATACAGACACAGGAAGACAGTTCCGGAGTTGACCCATTACATACATGAAGGACCGGGATTAAGAGTTAACTCTTGCATTAGAGAGCTGGACAGAAAAGGGATGTGTTAGCTACTAAAGGTGCTACACACCCACCGTAGTGGTGGAGGGATGCAAGCAGACAGTTCAGAGAAGCAGTGACCATTGAAATAGAAATAAAGAGGAGATAAAGATGCAATAGTGTGGCAAAGAGATTGAGCTTGAAGGGAGTCACTAAGAGGAAGAGTAGTTAATTAGACAAAAAGCCTCTGACTCTACCTTCTTGAGAAGAGATCAAAGTGGAGAGCCTCCTCACACGAGTTGTACTCTACAGAGGGGCGAATAAAACCTGTTCATTAAGTCAACAGCTGTGTAGGGGTAAAGAAGGCACAGAGTTGGTTTAGGACACCTAATCTCTTGGAAACACTTTACTTGAGGGGTAATATCTTTCCAAGACAAATCCTGACAAATGAAACTCCAAGTATGTTCAAAGATGATGCAAGACTGAGTTGGGTATTGTCAAAAATTAGAGGATATTCCTGTGATAGATTCTGATGGGTCAGATGTAAAAACTGAGTTTCTGATGCATAACAAGATTACTTTTACCCCAGAGACATAAGCCAAGTCAGACATTAAGTATGCCATAATCTCATCCACTTTATGTAGAAGTAACTGCCGAGACGGATGCAGCAGGGGCGGATGGAAAGATGAAAGGTTGAGTCATCAGCATGTGAGTGGGCAGGGTTTGATGTACAGCTTAGGTCACTGATGAATAGAAGGAAAAGGGTTTGTGACATGACAGAGCCCTGAGGAGCACCACTACAGATAGCCCTAGAGAAGAACGAAGGCTGTCTACAACAGCAGCTATGGTACTGAATGACCAGAAAGGTAACTAGAAATGAAGGCACAGATAGAAGAGGGCAGTCTGGAATTTACAGATTTATGCTAGACTCAACTGAAAGCCTCTGAGCTGTCAAGCGCATTGGCAAAGCTTTTGCCAAACTCCCGAAAAGAGGACAACCAGGAGTCTGAAAGGGGGGTAAGAAGATTGCCAGTGGAGCATCCCTGGCAGACCCATTTTGATGGCAGGATGGGTGCTTTAAATTTCTTCGTAAAGAATAGATTAAAAAACCTTAGAAATATGTGATGTTAAATCAACTGGGCAATAGGCTGAGGGCTGGGAATTGTCACTCTTCTTTGGGACATGCTAAATGAGAGCACACTTCCTGCAAGAAGCAAAGGTGCAAGTTGACAAAGCCAGAAGAGTTTACTTAAGCAGGGTGTAAGCACACAAGCACAGTTCTTGTGAACAGGAAGGACCCTATCAGACCCATATACCTTGTCAGTACTGAGGCCAGTGATTGCAGAAAACACAACTGAATATATTTTAATGTCAGCCTTGGGGGTGGAGGCGATGGAGGAACAGCACTGGAATCATCTAAGGTGGAAATGGAGGTGAAAGTCTGAGTGAGGAGTTCTGCTTTATCAGTAGATGAAACAGCTGGAGTTATCAGATCAGTAAAGAGGAGGGAAGGATGATGAAGTAAGGTTGTCAGAAAGGTTTCTGGCAAGGTGCTGGATGGAAAGGGAAGAATGTGAGGTGGTGTGTTCAGAGTATTAAGTACGAATGAAATTATTTTTAGCAGGGAAGACAGACAGCACGATTCCAGGCAGGAACATAAGAGAGATGAGATTCTAGGGTGGGTTGGCTCCAGTACCCATTGAAGTCCCTGTCCCTGTTGCTGACAACATTAGAACAAGCGCGATTAAACTTTTTTTGTTTTTATTTTTTGCATTAGTCACAGGATAAGAGAAAGGAATGTATGATTCCATGTCCGAGAGTATAACCTCCATAATGTGCGAGGAACACTCAGATGGCTCTCGCCCATGGAAGCAATAATCATTCCTGGGAAAATCAAAGAAGTACTGGTACTGCCTGAGGGCCTCCCAACAAGCAGCTCCAAAGTGCCAAAGCTGCCACTTCACAGGAGGGTCCATAGAATTCACTGGAGTGGCAGGGCAGGTTAAAGTGATAAGGTTGAATTCAGAGGAGCCCAACAGAGAAAAGATTAAGTGTAAGCAGCAGGATTAGCTGTAAGGAAAGGTCCAAGCTTGCTTGTCATTGGAACTCTCCAAAGTGGTCTGGGATAAGGGTAGGGTGTTGTACAAGCTGTGAAGCTGCTCTAGGCCATTAAGGATAGAAAAGATATAGGATTGTTCACCAGGTGGAGCAGTTAAAGTCAAAGGTGGTGGTCATCACTGAAATCACCTAGAGTGGAGATTTCAGAGAAAGGTGAAACTGATAGGATGTGTTCCATCTTATAAGTAAGATAGCCAAAGAATTTTACATAGTCAGTAGGAGTAGGGGGTAAGTACACAGCACAAATACCGGTATATTTAGTCAGAGAATGAGAGGACAGCCGAATCCAGAAAGCAGAGAATTCTAAAGATTCATGTTCAGGAACACAAAAGCAAGATATGCTGCTGTGTACATATACACAACAGCCGCTTTCAGCTTAGAAACGACCATAGAAAAAGTTGGTGGATATAGAGAAAGGTTTTGTATCAGTCATCTCAGACAGCCAAGTTTCAATAAGGAAGAGAAAGCAAGGTTTTGAGGAAACGAGGTGGTGTTCAACACAGAAAATTAGAGGAATGGCTGTGAATGTTACAAATTTGAAGAAATGAGTCAGATTGGTTCCAAGCATGGCATCTCTTTGCCATCACTTTGGGCTACTGTTAAGAACTTACATTATCCTTTCTCGTGATGGTGATGCAGTATTGTCAAACTGTTCAGAAATCTGCTTACAGTAATCCCTGCACTATCCAGACGCCCACTATCCGGACTCGCAACTTACTGGACGTTTTGGGCTCAGGCCTTTGGAACCCAAAAATGGCCAAAAAAAAATTAAAAACAAAAACAAAAAAAATCAGACATTTTTTTCAACCGTACTTTGAAATTGGTGCGCAGCACCGAACAGCTAGACCACATGGGAACTTACAGTGTTGTGAAGTTAGAATTCAGAGTGCAATGATTAAGTACAGAGTGTAAACTGGCGGTTGAAAATGGCGTGGTGCAATCAAGAACAGAATGTGCACGTGTTAAACAATTATAACTCACAGAGCAAAGGATTAAGTGCTACACAACACTGGATTACTGTACGTGCTTCGAGCATTTTCACCACTGCCAGAGCCTTAGAGGGGGCAGGTTAACCTTCGTAATGAACAGCCACAGACGTGTTGTAAGTACTCTGTACACTGCTAAATATTTTCCATACTCACTTCTAATTCCTCATTCTCTGGTTCCTGTTCATTATTTCATACTTTCTGTCCCTTATTTGTGTGAATAGGGTCAAATAGGTGCTATGCATGTCCAGTAGAGAGTTATGTAGGTGGTTTTCTGAGTTAGGCTGTGTTAGGGTCCATACGTAACAGTCCAGGAGGCAGGGGCCCACTATCCGGACGGATCCAACTTCCGGACATGCCTTTGGCTCTATTACCTTGGACAGTGGAGGGATTACAGTATTCTGACAGAGCCAATCTCTGCTTACATGAATTAAAGAAAAAATAATTGGCTCCAATATTAAACCTGGTATGGTACTGCCTGAAGGGTTAGCTATGTGTAAATCAAACTAAGAGGACCTACCCTAACTATGAAAGTTATATCCTCCAGTCCCGGTGTAATGCAGTCTATAAAAGCATGTGTTGCTTAAAGGCAAAGGGGGGATCCTCTCTTTAGCTCAGTGGTTATGTGCACGCGTCTGGAGAATGAGGGCCTGAGATCGAATCACAGCCAGACCAGTGTGATTAATTTGTGAAGTTTCATTTCAGTTATTACACTGGTGGCTGCAGTGGGATTTGAGGAAAGGCTTGGAGGGCAATAATGATGCTGTTCAACTGACAGCATCTTAGTCCTTACATCCTGGGGATGAGCTGTTCGGTGTGGTCTGCAGCGTCCTGCCATGCTACGCTATCATGTGTTAAACTCACCAAATTAAACACCAGGGAGAGATATGAGCGATATAATGGGGTCTATAAAAAAAAAAAACCATGCTGCTTAGAGGCAAAGCAGGGATCCTTTCTTTAGCTCTGTGTTATGTGCACGCATATGAAGCCCGAGGGCCTGAAATTGAATGTCGGCCAGACCAGTGTGATTAATTTGTGAAGTATTACACTGCCTTATAAAACTTTATCATACCACTTTAACCTGTGAATCTGCATTTTTGTTGAGTTACCTTGAAGTGCCTGACTATAAAGTTCCTTCATGTTATTTCCAACAGCTGTAGAGAAATGCCATTGGACAGTGTTAATTTTATCGATTAACACTACCTGTTGGAAAATGAATTTCATGGCCCATAATATAAAGACAAACCAGTTTTAGCCCTCTGAAGTACAATACATAAGAAAAAAGGAGGGGGAGAGTAAGAAAATACAGGTACATGCCTACGGTAACATTAAATAGCACATCATTGCTAAAAACATACTGAACACTTCTTACAAGTGCAGTACAGTAACTGACAGTCAGGAGCATGGAAACAGTACTTGGGCAAAATATGGTCAGAAAATAAATGGCTAACTTTAATTTGCCTATATGTACTTTAAAACTGTTTGAACATTTCTGAGGTGCACTACATAATCCTCTGAGCCACTGAAACTAGGTAAATAAGTAAAATGTCTGGCAGCGGGGTGCAATAGCAGCCCAACCTCCCGACATGCGCGCTCTGGAATGCCGCCACCCCCTCCCACCCCACACCACCCCCTTCTCAACCTTCTCTTACTTTTGAGAAATGTTCCTCACCCACTCCGTTATACTACTTCACTGAGAAGCAGATCGTACCAAAAAAGGTGAGGCAACAACGGTGTGCAGCGTAGGGCTAGGATAACAACGGCAAGCCGAAAATAACACAAAGTGCATGTTCCTGCCGGGATGGACCTGCCCACGCCAATCTTCCCTGTTCTCTCTTGACCATACATATTAGACACCAGCAAAGTAAGGTAACCAGCATAAACAAGGCACCTTAACGTTACTATTACAGCGGTTAGAACAAGGTAATTTTGGAATAACACCTACCATTGCCGCTCTGGTATGTCTGCACCTCGACACCCATGTTGTTAACTCCAGTCACAGTGTGGCTCTGATTCTTCTGCCAGGCTGTAAGTTTCAAGTGTCGTACGGTACTATTCCAAACCAACTTCTTCTTTCGGTACAAATGTTACATATGTACCCTCTTGCTTTCCTATACAAACAGTAAATAAACACCTAAACCTAAAATGTAAAGGAATGGAACTTAGATAGGTTTACATTTGTGACGCTAGGAAAGTATCGTACATCTGACATCGCTGTACGCGATATGCCGCACCTCATGAAAACAGTTGAGCATAAAATTAAGAATAAAACATCTGCAGGAAATGTGCTTTATATGAAGAAAAATTGTAAATGATATATATATATATATATATATATATATATATATATATATATATATATATCCTCTAACCCAACTGGTTTACATAATTTCGCATCCAGATGCAGAAATATGTAAGCTGTTAAATGGTCGGTTGTCCCACGCACATATTAGGTGTTAGATATACGATCTTCCAAGTATGGAAGAACACCCGATATTTCTTCACACATTTTTTACTTGCAGCAAATATGATTATGTTCCCATGGGGAATCCGCGAAGAGATGGTAGCTATTGAGATCTAGCTGGAACCTCATGGATACAAAAGTACATTATAGGTGAATTATAGTGGCGGATTCAAGGGGAAGGCTCCTGGATGGGCACACTTCCTCAATAATAATAATAATAATTATAATAAAATGCAGCAGGACATCAAAACAGACCGCAACGAGCCACCAGAAGGAGCCCATGGAGTGTACACAGCGCAAATGAGCTCCGGGCGGAAACGGCTAAGTTCACCCGGGCCGCGCTTCCCTATGACACGGAACTCGCCCGCCGGCACCATAGCAGGAATACGAGACGACCTGCCGGGCGAGCTGCCCACAGAACAGGCAGGGGTGGAACTGTTTCTCCAGTTCCTAATAGCACCCCTAAGACAGCTGATAGCCGCTCACCCTCCTACAGGAGACGGCCGGAAGCCGCTCTGGAGGAAACTAGCAGATGGCCTGAAGCTGCTCCCACCTTCATCATTAGATGGCTTGAAACAGCTCCGAAGGTGTCTCTCGGAGAGACGGCCTGCGGCCGCTCGCCCTCCTACAGGAGACGGCCTGAAGCCGCTCTGGAGGAAAAGAGGAGACAGCCTGAAGCTGCTCCTGCCTTCGTCAGGAGACGGCCTGAAGCAGCTCAGAAGGTGCCCCTTGGAGAGACGGCTTGCAGCCGCTCACCCTCCTACAGGAGACGGCCTGAAGCCGCTCCAGAGGTCAATCAGGAGACAGCTGGTAGCCACTCCCGCCTTCATCAGGAGACGGCCGGAAGCTGTTCTGAAGGTGCCCCTGGAGAGACGGCCGGTAGCCACTCACCCTCCTACAGGAGACGGCCTGAAGCTGCTCCGGAGGTCAATCAGGAGACAGCGAGAAGCCGCTCCCACCTTCATCAGGAGACGGCCGGAAGCTGCTTTGAAGGTGCCCCCGGACAGTTGGCCTATAGCCGCTCTACCCTCCTGCAGGAGGCGGCCGGTAGCTGCTCTGAAGGTGTCCCGAGACAGCCACGGCCAGTAGCCGGGCCCTACTGCCAGAGACGGCCTGAAGCCGCTCCTTCATCAGGTGCTGAGCCCTGTCCACCTACCCACGACTTGGAGGGAGCCCCCAGCCTGGAGGAATATTGGAAAGGCCCTGTGACCACCACTGGGCTCTTCTCCCTACAGCCGGTGGAGATGCCCCTGACGGACCTTGATGCCAGCCAATGCCGCAGCTCACTCCTGACAGCGTCCCCGACTCGTGGGGACCGCAGCCTCCCGACCGCCCCTCAGACTCCCGGGCGGGACCTCCCTGCACCCAGACGCCGCAGATCCTCATCCTCCATCAGGCGCCTGACTCAGAAGTTCAGGTGACTGTTCGGCCCCAGCCCAGAAGGCCAGACTCCCACCCCGAGCCCAGAAGCCTCGGGCCCCTACACCCCCAGCAGCCCCGGATGAGAGAGGATGCCCCTACGCGCTGTCCCCCGTCCCCAGGACCTTGCCGCCCCTGGCAGATGCCAGCCCCGTCAACAGGGAGGCTGAGACTCCGCTGCCGCCCCTGCGCCTGAGTGACACGCCCGACCTGACAATGAGTGAAAGTGAACACACGCAGCATACAGACAATGTAGGAGTGACAGAGTAAAGTGGGCCAGTTAGAGCATAAAAGCAAGTGGTGAAAGATAGTGCCATAGTAAGACAGTGAAGGACGGGCCTACCATAGTGTACAGTGCCGCCGTTAGACAGCGATCATACATAGGCCCCTGAGTTGAAGTTCTAGTACCGCCAGCTCCACCCGGGTACATAGTAAAGTAATGTAAAAGTGATCTACGGGTCAAGGTACGGTGAACACTCTATGCAAAAGTGACGGCACGTCTCGATAAGGTCACGCTTAGGCTCAGTGTAAAATATTAACGCAACACTGGGAAATCGAGACAACCACCACCACCTGCCTAGGAAATCCAAACTCTCCCACCAACATAACTGTCTAGCTCAAGTGTTGTTCCCCCTAACCAATCTGGTCCTGTACAGTATCCTGCGTGATACTATTATTCCATATCTGCAGCCCAAGGATTGTAATTGTCCAGAGTTTGTATTTGTGACATTTGCTCGTTCCTGTGTAAGATTTAGTAATACTCATGTAAGGTGTTGCCTTGAGTTTTTGTGTCCTGTCTCTCTCTTATTTGTCTATAAGCTCCGGTCTAGAAAGAGAACCCAGCTACTCACTAGGTGCCCTAGGGACGGGAGGCCGACCCTAAAACACCTAGCATTACAAATAATAATAATAAAATTAATAATAATAATAATACCAACTTTCCCAAGGGAATGCAGGATAGTTTCCAAACATGACACTGAAAATTTCTGATGATTAATGAATTGATGATTAATGGAGTTTGATCCATAAATCCCCTTAAATGGCTTAAAGAGAAAAAAAGGGGGGGCTGAGGGCATTTCCGTACGGAACACTTGTACACTGGTCTGAATATATATATATATATATATATATATATATATATATATATATATATATATATATATATATATATATATATATATGGAGCTTCTGTGGTACAGTAGTAGATTGTGCGTTTCGCCCGCTGGTGAGCGCGGGTTCGCCTCCCGCCAGAGATGTAAAAACTTTGGGAAGCGTTCACCAAGCCACTTGCTACTTTGGCGGACACAAGGGGTGCAGTGGTTGAACCAGTGTCGCCTACTAGTATGCTTGCACCCAATCGGCTTAAGGCGGGCCGATTGCACTTGGTTCACAGACTACACACACATCCAAAGCCACAACAATCACACTCATAAGCACTTCTCATCCTACATACAGTCTCTACCAGACAGCCTAAGCCACTATATATATATATATATATATATATATATATATATATATATATATATATATATATAAAACTCCAAACTGAAAGGACTGGAAGAAATAAGAAAAGCTGAACAACTACAGGTCATCACACTATCTATCTATCTATTGCCAGACACCCTAATTGTAATGCTAGGTGGAAAGGCCCGACTTCTCGGTCCTAGAACACCTAACGTGTAGTGGGGTCCTCTTTCGAGATCGGGGCTTAGTGCAATGAAGAGAGGTAGGACACAAAAACTCCAGGCAATAACCTTTACACGTATATTACCACAGTCAGACACAGGACAAAGACAGCAGATATTACAACACAATATATGGCAAAGAAATAAAACCTTAACTAGGATATTAGTATCTCGCAGGGTACTGGTTTAACTGATACTGATGCCAACACAATTAATTCAAGTGCACAGGTGTACAGGGAATACAGACGCGCGTGGGGACGCGGGGAGTGAGGCTCACAAGGGAGGGGGCGAGGGGAGTGACTCGCGGCGGGTCAGAACAGAGTTATAGTAATACTGGGAAAGAGTGAGTATTATTAATTCATACTTAATATTTTCTAATAGCAAAGGAATTTTGGCAATTGATTCTATTTCTCGTTTACGTTCACGCTAACTGCTGGGAGGAGATTTGTAAAGAGAAGGAATGACACTAGGAATTCACTGTGTTCACGATAATACAAGTGGGAAAATATTATTAACGCTTTCTCTACTGTTTTCTTATAACAAGAGGCATTGGAGTATTTCGCTACAGAGGATTTCTCGGGAGGAACAGTCTTACTGGTTTTCTGCAAAGGCGTCACTCGTGAGTCTGATTCACCAGCACTTAGTTTCTGCACTCGTCCCTACTCATCCACCCGTGATTTCACTTGCCCCGATATTCAACACACACATTAAGTCACTGCATCATTGTTACACTAGTTTGGGCAACGTCACACTTAACCTAAGTCAATTCACTAGTTCTGGGGCAACACCACACTTATCATGAGTCACTCACATCGTGGGGGCGGCGGGGAGACACGCCGGCGACAACTCGGCCGGGATAGGGGCACCGCCAAGGGGGGGCGTGCCGAGAGAGGACGGGACGACTCGCAGGGGCGTCCTCTCGCGTCCAGGGCTGTAGGTTGCGAAAGGACCCACAGTCTCCGGGCTAGGCTCAGGGGTGTGGCCCTCAGGACTGGGGCCGAACAGGTCCAGAAATCTCTGGCTCAGGTCTCGGCCGGAGGTGGAGGTCTTACGCCGCCTAGTGGGCGTGGAGAGATCACGCCCGGGCGTCCTGGGGAGGGTCTGTAGTGACTGAGGACTGTGGTCTCCCAGAGTCGAGGGGCGCCGTCAGGGAGGGGCTGCGGCACCGACCTGAACTAGGGTCCATCAGGTGGGTCTTCTCCAGAGCCAGGCGTAGGGAGCGGAGGCCAGGGGAGACCATAAGGTCTTGCTGGGGCGCTCCGGTACTGGAGGTCCGGGCCCTTTTCTCCTGCTGGGGCGATGACTCTATCAACACCTCCCTTTGGCCGTGGGGCCCGGCAATCGGCCGTGGCTGCCCAGGGGCGCAACTATAAGGTGCCAAGGCCCGGCAATTGGCCGTGCCCTGAGTGGGGGAGTCAGCGCACCTCTGGACACCTTCGGAGCTGCAATCGGCCGTCTGACGAAGGCGGGAGCGGCAGTAGGCCGTCCCCTTCTGCCGGAGGGAGGAGCGGCAATAGGCCGACTTGGGGGCAACACCTTCGGAACAGCAATCGGCCGTCTGACGAAGGCGGGAGCAGCAGTAGGCCGTCTCCTTCTGCCGGAGGGAGGAGCGGCAATAGGCCAATTCTAGGGCAACACCTTCGGAGCGGCAATAGGCCGTCTGGCGAAGGTGGGAGTGGCAATAGGCCGACTCTAGGGCAACACCTTTGGAGCGGCAATAGGACGTCTGGCGAAGGCGGGTGCGGCAGTAGGCCGTCTCCTTCTGCCGGAGGGAGGAGCGGCAATAGGCTGACTCTAGGGCAACGCCTTCAGAGCGGCAATAGGCCGTCTGGTGAAGGCGGGAGCGGCAGTAGGCCGTCTCCTGAGGGGCGCTGTCTGGAGCTGTATGAGCAGCTCCACTCCTAGCTGATCCAGCAGTCCCACTTCCCGAAGGTAGTGTCCTCCTCCTGATAGGGTGACGGTGCGACGGCTGGGTGTTATAGGGGTGCACGGCTCGGGCTGACTTATACCGTTGTTGCACGGCATCCCATAGTTCGGCTGCGGCTACTCCGTGGGGTCCGGGTGGGGGTTTCGGTGCGTTTCTGGGGACACTATGCTGTACACCACTCATCTCGTTTTCGGGGGCACTAAGCTGTATGCCACGCATTTCACTAATCCTGTAAGGGGTGGCCACAAACAAATCGCCTGCATATGTCACCCGGTCCCCACCATTTCATTGCCCTGCTCCCAGCTCACACACCTCTCTATCATATACCTCTCCACTCCATCCCTCCATCTCATCCTTGGCCTCCCCCTCCCTCTCCCCCCCTCCACCTCACTCACATACATTCTCCTTGTCAGTCCCTCGCTCTCCATCCTCTCTACATGTCCAAACTACCTCAGTGCGTTACTCCTAACGCTTCCTATCACATCCACATCCACACCACAACGCTCATTCACTTCCTCATTTGTCAGTCTGTCTCTCCATGTGACACCACATGCTCCTCTCAAATAACTCATTTCCACTGCTCTCACTCTTGATTTCTGCCCCTCCAATAAAGTCCAAGCTTCACTTCCATAAGTTAAAGTTGGTATCTTAATACTGTCATGTGGTAGCTTTTTCACTTCCATGCTCACTTCCCTGTTCCTTATCACTGCTTTCAAGGAACCAGCAACCTTTCTTCTTTGTTGTACCCTTTCAAGCTCTTCACCCTCTAAACTTCCATCCTTATTGATCACACCACCCAAGTACTTAAACGCACTCACATTTTCCATTTCCTCCTCATTCAGCCTCACTGTACATTCACTGACTTCACTTCTCTCGAAGACCATAACTTTACTCTTCCCTACATTCATCTTTAGATCCCGTTTCTTACACACTTCCCCAGACTCATCCATTAAGCCTTGCAGCTCCCCTTCGTCTTCTCTTAACAACACAGTATATATCATCTGCAAACAGCAGTACAGGTAGCTTCCAAACACTGCTCTGTCTCACTAGGGTCACTCCATCATCCACTGCCCTGCCTAGTATCTCTTTTATAACCCCATCCATATACAGACTGAACAACCATGGAGACATGACACATCCTTCTTTCAATCCAACTTTCAGATAGAAAAATTCACTCAGTTCACTATCCACACTCACTGCAGCCTTAGCACCCTCATAAATACTCTTCACTGCCTTCAGCAACTTCCCATCTACTCATATATTCTTAATACTTTCCACAATCCATGTTAATTCACCCTGTCATATGCTTTCTCCAAATCCATGAAGGCCACATACAGCTTCTTTCCCTTCTCCAGAAACATTTCCACTAAAGATCTAAGAATGAACATCTGATCTACACTGCCTCTTCCCTTCCTAAAACCTCCCTGCTCTTCTCCAACTAATTCTTCTGTTATTTCCCTAACTCTGTCAATGAGTATCCTACCATACACTTTTCTATTACACTAAGAAGTTAAATGCCCCTACGATTACCACACACTTCATTTTCCCCTTTTCCTTTGTACAGGATAATAATAATACCTGATTTCCAATCCTCCGAGACTCTACCTTCCTCCCAGGGCAATCTGCACAACTTCCACAACCATTCTACTACTATCTCTCCCCTATGCTTCAGCATTTCACCACACGTTCCATCAATTCCTGGG
The DNA here is from genome assembly GCF_032717465.1 of Coenobita brevimanus. NCBI lineage: Eukaryota > Metazoa > Arthropoda > Malacostraca > Decapoda > Coenobitidae > Coenobita > Coenobita brevimanus. Next base: position 4,949,269 of record NC_137053.1, on the reverse strand, counting down.
GCTTCCCCCATTTTAACTTTCTTCAGTGCTTCCACAACTTCCATCCTACTGATCTCTTTCTCTCTTCTCACCTCCCTCCTTCTCCCAGTCATTCCCCAGCCACTTATACTTGCATTACTTTCATTATCTATGTTCAACAATTCCTTAAATTGTTCTCTTCATCTGCTCACTTTTTCTTCCTTATCCACTAGTAATCTACGGTACCATTTTTATTTTTCACTCCCCAGCTAACTGCTTTGGCACCCTGTCTAATTCTCTTTACCGCTTTCCAAAACAGTTTCTTACATTCCTTCCACTTTACACTCAGGTTCCAAAGTCCTCATCTACTCTCTTCTTACTCTTACTAATCTTTTCACCTCTCTCTTTCTCTCTACATATAACTCTCTCTTCCGTCTCTCAACATCTTCCACCCCCCTGTTTCTCATCCACTCACTATATGCTTTCTTCTTTTGTGCCACAGCCATTCTCACCTCTTCATCACACTATGGTGTGTTATGTCTCGGGAAATTTGGTTACTACGTGGGGTCGCTTATCATCCAGTTAGTCGACGTAGTGCTACTTTCGTGTGGTTACACCGAGTGACAAGCCAATTTAAATAGTTTCCTGTATTTACTACAGTTACTGTGCTAGAGAGTGATGCCTGTAGACTACATTGTATAATGTAGCTGCTCCGGTGACTTGTTACACAAACGTACCTCAATTTCCTCCCTATCCCCTGAAATGAAGGTCAACTGATTCAGGTGATGTCAGAGGTACAACAATAACAACTACTAAAGTTACCCAGCGTGATAAACAAGAGTAGTCTATAAACCAAAAGCACTTTGAGAGCGCATACCACCTCCATTGCCAATAAAATTTGAGTTACTGCAGTAATTTCTTTCCTACCAGACATGTAAATACTTTTACGGTGCCACATAGTCAATCAATCCCGTTACATAATCTTAAAAGAACGCATGCCTCCGTCAACGCTAATAAAATTTATAATTTATTCCTGCATCCGGATCCCGATCCACCTTAAAATTTAAACCCTTCTTTGAACCACTGACCACCTGTTCACCAGATTTCATTGAAATCAAGTTAACTTTCTTGGAGATATGTGGTAGGCTACACAGACATATACGAGTGAACACAAAATCTTCAACTTCATTAGCGGAGGTAATAAACGAACCACAGTCTAAGACTCAGTAATTATACTTAGACTGTGAAACGAACGCCTTGGGGTCTAATGGGTTAAGATGCAGTTTTGTATATACATTGGGCTAAGCGCTCCAACCGGATGTGGCCCATATTGATATAAATCAGCGGAACGGTTGGTGCTTTTTGTTTTCATAATGCTACTTAAAGATGGGCAGCTCATATCCGGACCCTCTTGATCCTTATATGTCAATGAAATAATGGATGAAATGTGCGTTATTGTTGTAACATATGCGTGAGGAAGGCTGGGATCGCTCAAGCCCCAACCTGCACTAACTGCGACCCGCCAACCATAAGAATTTACGGTAAATCGTCTTCACTGACCACTCAGGCCTAAATTTAGATCAGTCATAAATTAGAATATATTACACAGAATAATGTGCTCACAGTATCTTTAAAAAGTAACACAGCCGCCTTTTAGGACAAGTGAAGATTTTGTTGGCTGTGACAGTCTTCTCTGCCATATCGTCCTAGTGCTAATTTTCCCTACCCAATAGCCTTTTTTTTTTTTTTTTTTAATATGACTGCGAGGGCAATACTCTCAGTGAAATTAGCCCTAGTAGCACCTCCTTCTTAGCTATTTATTATAAATGAGACATTCTCATTACTATATGCTTATTAGTAACGACAGCTAGCATCTATAACATACCAAAGAATACTAAGAACAGGTGGTAAAAACTTACTAAAGCTTGACCTTCATGCGAATGCAAGGATAAAACACACACACACACACACACACACACACTATCTCCGGGTGACCACATCAGTGAGAAGGTACGGAACGTGTATACACTGCTTGCAAATATGAGAATAGCATTCACAAACATAAATGAAGACATGCAGAGAAAGATAATAACAACACTCATCCGACCAACCCTGGAGTATGCATCAGTAGTCTGGAATCCTCATCTCAAAAAACACATAGATAAGACTTAAAAAGTTCAAAGGACCTCTACAAGATGAGTACCAAGCTTAAGGGATCTAAGCTACGAAGAAAAACTGAATCTGCCTACATTACAGGAGAAAGAAAAGAGGAGGCATGATTAGGCTAGCATATCAGGGAAGGAGAAAATAGAGTTAAGTGAATATATATTAACCTATGGGGAAGCATCAGCAAGAGGACACTGCAAAAAACTGCATGAAAAGAGAGGCGATAATGACGTAAGGAAATTTAGTTTCCCAAATAGGGCAATTGATCAGTGGAATGCACTACCGAATAGTGGGTGCCGATTAAAAATGGTTTAAGACACGGGACAGTACGAGCTTGACTCATTCCTCCAAACAGTTATAGGTAAGAACTAGGCCAAGGCATACATTTGCTCTGTATTCGTCCCTCGTGCGCCTCCATAACTGCACACTAACTTCACCTAAAATTGCCAGCTATCCATCTTGAACAATGACAATAAATTAACAGTATGATGCCAGCACCAAGTGCTACTGTATGGAGAGGATAGAGCTAGGGCTGTAATCTAAATAATAATAATAATAATAATAATAATAATAAAGAATAAAACTGATACTCCTCAAAACTCGCCTTGAACTTACCTCCTAATGACGTTCCACCTTGAAGTTCGATCTAAAGGTCATATTTCAACCTCTGGAGATTTCGTAACACATTTTTCAGCGATTTATTCTGCACATTGAACCCTAACTCAGCATCCTCTTGTATAATGTTGATACAAACTGCTGTATATCTATATTAAAATGACATGGAGGAGAATGTAGAGGTGTAATATGCAAAATGGATAGCTGTAAAAGTGCTATGCCACTTTAATACGGCTAAAAATGCTGTTACTCAAGTATGCCCTCTCCGGAGTTTATTGCTAGATGGGCAGGGCCAGCAGTGATAAAATCCTGCTATCGCACCTGGTTATGAACTTTTTTAGCAGATGAAAATTATAAAATCCCGAAAAAAATTGAACAAATCAGTTTTCGTCGTAGGAGGTTGGACTACAAAATCGTGGCAAGACAGCTTTATGTATTTTTCTAGCCATTATACAAGCGGCTTAGAACAGTCGGAAATCGTATTATCCTGTGACTACTAAAACATGCCAACGTCATGTAAACAGCGGTATGTGCCAGATCACCTGACGTGTCATTTTTACCCGTGCAGTTTATTTTTCTCTATAATTTTACGAATATTATTGATTATAGAACAAAAGAGATATCAGTGTTTTCCCTGAGCCTGCGTGACCGGCGTCATGTATCAACCCTGACAGCTGAGCACGGCCAAATAAAACTTTAAAATTTCGCGCCATCTTACAACCACGTATTTTTCCGCGGGCCGGGAGCAAACACCTGCCGCAACACTGATATTCAGGAACTATTACTTTTATTTTAAGAAATATATTAAACTGTATGTTATTAACGCAATCTACCACATAACTGTGTCACTTTGTGTTCACATGAAAGGTTCATTTTGGACTAGTTTACGCTGCGGAGGGTAGTGTTGTTAGTGGTGGTTGTGTTGTTGAATGTAGGAGACGCGATGGACGCTTTTGAATTGTAATATGGTGTCGACCCGAGGGAATCCCTTGCTGGCCAATGAGCGAAAGAGCAGTCTACCATCCCGTGAATCCCGGAGGGGTACGCGGGGGGCGCTGCAGGAACCGGAGGATGAGGTACACCGCTTCCTTTGTCTGAGGCTACTGGGGCCTGTCACAGGGTTCACCACGGACCTGTAATTTGAGGCCTGGCTAGAATAAGACAGGGAATTTATGTTACAGGCTGATATTTGCACGACATATATTGCAATGTTAATAATATGTGACTGAGTTAGACGCTTTTTGGAAATGGGAGCTAGTTATGTAACTGTTTTCCGAAGAAAACGCAGGTTAAAATTTTGGAAAGTTCCTGCAATTATCTTATTTGTAACAAGAAATAAGGATAAATAGGAATGACAGTGATGCAGAGATTCAAGCTGTTTTCTTAAAATCAATGTTCTTAACCAAAGTAATTTTAGTACTATGTTAGATGAGTATCACAGGTTACATTTAATTTTTGACCAAAGAAATAAGCAAAGTTTACCGGTAAATTTGAAGACAAGTGACTCATGGATTCATGCTGTTTTCTTAAAACCAATGTTCTTAACCAAATTAAATTTATTACTGGATATATCGCAGTTAATTAACATTGAATTTTTTTACAAAAGAAAGAACAAGCAAAATATACCTATCTGTATATCTATACCTATAGGCCGATGCCCTAATTGCGCAAAAGGTGGCCGCAGACAAAATGCCTCCAAGTCTCTCTGTCACTCACCATTTGACTGCCCTCCCCCCAACTCACTCCCCTCGTCCTCATATATATATATATATATATATATATCCTACCTCTCAACTCTTCCATCATAAACCCAGCCCCTCCAGGCCTTTGACGCAGGGACGCACTGCACATCCAGCTAATCATTGTCATTTCTGTACGTCTGAGCTGGCGAATATCTTTCTCCTTCACTGCCCAGGTCTCACTACCATACAGCATTACACTCCTAACACATGCTGCATACAAAGACCCCTTAGCACGTAGGGAGAGTCCTCTCAATGTCAGGAGAGGCAAGAGCTCCCTGAACTTCTCCCTAGCCACAGAGCTAGCTCCAGCCCCACCTCCAGCACATAACATGTCTCCCAGATAACAAAACTCTTCCACACACTCGAGAGATTCACCAGCAAGTTCTATCCTTTCACGTCTGACAATCTCCACCTGCTCACCCCGACACGCCGTACACATAAAATCAGCTTTATCTCGCAGTCTACCTCTGATACCACTACATCTCTTATGCACCCATTTATCATAAACACAGCACAAGATGGAATTACTTCCCACGCCCTTGTGGCAGACTGCACATAGCCACTCTCCCTCGTCTTTGACAGTACCGCCACCAACCCTAGATATCATCACTTTTGTTTTATCTGCATTTACCCTTAAACCCTTGTGCCCCATACCATCTCTCCACTTCCTAAACCTTTCCTCCGCCTCCCTTTTGTTCTCTGCAATCAACACCAAATCATCAGCATACAACAACTCCCACAGGAGTCCGTTTCTCGAGTCATGTGAAAGGGCTTCAAGTACCATGATAAACAACATGGGACTCAAGACTGCCCTGATTCACACCAACATTCACGGAAAACTCATCACTCAAATCTCCATTCACTCTTACCTGGGTGTGAGCACCCACATACATAGCCATAACCACCCTAACCAGCCACTCCTCCAAGCCAAGCTTTCTCATTGCCCACTTCACCACCTCTCCAGGGACTTTGTCGAAGGCCTTTTCCAAATCAACAAAAACAAAATAAAGATCCCTTCTCCTACCAATATATTTTTCCTGAAGCTGTCGAACAATGAATATGGCATCAGTGGTCCCCCTACCTGACATAAACCCAAACTGCATCTCATCAATATTCACTCTTTCTCTAATCATACCTTCTAAAACTCTCTCCATTACCTTCATTAGCTGATCTAAATGCTTTATACCTCTATAATTTCCTCTTTCCAGGGCATCATCCTTCCCTTTATACACATTTACAATTACACTCTTCAGCCAGTCATCTGGGACAACACACCCATCCATGAATATATTAACCTGCCGCGTCCCGGAGACGTGAATTCACGTCCTCACATGATGTGCACTCATATCCAGGAGACGTGAATTAACGCGGCAACATTGCAAGGTTCCTGATTTGCAAAATTTTCAATTTTTGCGAGTGATTTTTGGCACGTATACACGGGACACCTTCCTCTATTCCTCTACAAGATGCCAAGCAGGGACAATGCCTTACATCGCATAACCTCTCCCCCCCCCCCCTGCACGCCATTGTCTCGGCAAGTCACCTGTTACCAGTGACCTGGCCAATAAAGACATTCAGGGCCAGAGTGATTCCCCAATCGATGACAATGTGGAGGACAAAGTTTACATAGCATTAGAGGAAGAAACAGTCAGAAATGATGATCAGGTCCATCCATCCATCCATTGCCAGACGCCACGTATCCCAAATGGGGTGGCCAAGGGCTTAGAGTTAATTGTTTTACAGGGAGGGGCACTAATCCTCCACCAACCCCACTTGACACGTAGGGATGCCAACAGCATCTGGTGTTCCCAGGCGGTCACCCATCCAAGTACTAACCAGACCCAACGTTGCTTAGGTAATGTGGGAATAAAAGGTCATGAATGGTGATGAGTTAGTGAGTGAAACAATGCTTATAATGCCTATATTACTGTTTGAAAACCAATATACTCTTGTACTACATATAAATTCGTACCAAGTAAATAAATAAATACTGTTTATGATTGGATAATATAGTTACCCTCCCATAGAACTCGTTTTCTTTGGTGCCAGCCTGTCAGGTAAGGAGATACTCGTACCTAGATCGAGTATTTTAAACCTCAGGTGAGCGATTTCTCTATGAATTATCGATGTTTCTCACCAAAAGCGGATGTTTGAGCCAAAAAAAAAAAGGTCCAAAAATGTCGGGACTGGGGCATACCACTGCCCAGAAAACGTCAGGATGGGGCGGGTTAAACAGCCATGGAGACATCACACATCCCTGTTTCATTCCCACGTTTAGATAAAAGAAC
>NC_137053.1:4905000-4940000 GCF_032717465.1 Coenobita brevimanus | reverse complement strand
GGGAATGGAAGAAGGGTGGTGGCAAAGAGGAATATTTGGCTGCCAAGCGTAGGGCTAGAAGAGAGGTATACAGGGCAAAGTCTGAGTCACAGAGACAATTACTTGATAACCTAAAACATGGGGAAAGGAAAAATATATTTAGGGTGGCAGGTCAGGTGAAGAGGGATAATCGGGATATCATAGGTGAGCAGTGTGTGAAGAATGATGAAGGAAGGGTAGTGGTGAACAGCGAGGATATTAAAGATGCATGGAGAGAGCATTATAATCAGTTGTTGAATGAGGAGTTTGACTGGGACAGGGAAGGTTTGGAGCCAGCAGATCCAGTGTCTGGCCCTTGGCCTTTGATTGATACTGCTACTGTGAGTGAGGCAATAGGCAGGATGAGGGTGGGGAAGGCAGCAGGTGTGTCTGGATTGACTGCCGAAATGTTGAAGGCCTCGGTCGATATAGGGGTGAGTTTAGTCACTGACCTGATAAATAGGATTATTTATGAGTGTGTTGTCCCAGATGATTGGCTGAAGAGTGTAATTGTAAATGTGTATAAAGGAAAGGGTGATGCCCTGGAAAGAGGAAATTATAGAGGTATAAAGCTCTTAGATCAGATAATGAAGGTAATGGAGAGAGTTTTAGAAGGTTTGGTTAGAGAAAGAGTGAATATTGATGAGGTGCAGTTTGGGTTTATGCCAGGTAGGGGGACCACTGATGCCATATTCATTGTTCGACAGCTTCAGGAAAAATATATTGGTAGGAGAAGGGATCTTTATTTTGTTTTTGTTGATTTGGAAAAGGCCTTTGACAGAGTCCCTAGAGAGGTGGTGAAGTGGGCAATGAGAAAGCTTGGCTTGGAGGAGTGGCTGGTTAGAGTGGTTATGGCCATGTATGTGGGTGCTCACACCCAGGTGAGAGTGAATGGAGATTTGATTGATGAGTTTTCCGTGAATGTTGGTGTGCATCAGGGGTCAGTCTTGAGTCCCATGTTGTTTATTATGGTACTTGAAGCCCTTTCACGTGAGTTTAGAAACGGACTCCTGTGGGAGTTGTTGTATGCTGATGATTTGGTGTTGATTGCAAAGAATGAAAGGGAGGCGGAGGAAAGGTTTAGGAAGTGGAGAGATGGTATGGGGCAAAAGGGTTTAAGGGTAAATGCAGATAAAACAAAAGTGATGATATCTAGGGTTGGTGGCGGTACTGTCAAAGACGAGGGAGAGTGGCCATGTGCGGTTTGCCACAAGGGCGTGGGAAGTAATTCCATCTTGTGCGGTGTGTGTGATAAATGGGTGCATAAGAGATGTAGTGGTATCAGAGGTAGACTGCGAGATAAAGCTGATTTTATGTGTACGGCGTGCCGGGGTGAGCAGGTGGAGATTGTCAGATGTAAAAGGATTGAACTTGCTGGTGAATCTCTTGAGTGTGTGGAAGAGTTTTGTTATTTGGGAGACAGGTTGTGTGCTGGAAGTGGGGCTGGAGCTAGCTCTGTGGCTAGGGTGAGAAGTGGTTGGAAGAAGTTCAGGGAGCTCTTGGCTCTCCTGACATTGAGAGGGCTCTCCCTACGTGCTAAGGGGTCTTTGTATGCAGCATGTGTTAGGAGTGTAATGCTGTACGGCAGTGAGACCTGGGCAGTGAAGGAGGAAGATATTCGCCGGCTCAGACGTACAGAAACGACGATGATTAGCTGGATGTGCAGTGCGTCCCTGCGTCCAAGGCCTGGAGGGGCTGGGTTTACAATGGAAGAGTTGAGAGGTAGGATGGGACTAGAGTGTATTGGTGTTGTGATGAGGAGAGGTAGATTGAGGTGGTTTGGACATGTGGAGAGGATGGGGGATGATAATTGGGTGAAGAAGGTGAGAAGTGTTAATATTGGGGGTGGGGTTATGAGGGGTAGACTGAGAAAGACATGGGACAAGGTCATTAAGTGTGACCTTAGGGTTAAGGGACTGAACAGGGAGGCTGCAATGGATCGTGCAGCGTGGAGAGCCGCCATTAGGTGACCAAGGCCGACACATGCAAGCATGTTGGAGCCTTTAAAAATGAAAACGAATTTATATATATATATACAGTAATCCCTCTAATATCCGAACGCCCAATATCCGAACATCCCCACTAACCGGACATAATCCTCCTGGGATCCAATATCCCCAAAATGGGCCAAAAACTGCAAAAAAATCGAAAAAAATCTGACTTTTTTCCCTCCCATAATTTGAAATTCCCGCCTGGCGCCAAGCAGCTGTTACACCATGGTCCCTTCACCCCTTCCTTCCTCCCCCTCCCCCCTCCCCTGTCAGGTTGCCATTTGATATTTTTCATTACCAAGTGTGGGCCAATTTGGTAATAAAAAATTCGTTTGGTAATGCATTAGAATAATGCATTACCAAATGGATTTTTCACATGTATGAGGATACACAGGATGGAGATGGTGGATTGTTTGCTCTCTCTGATTAATCTGCTACCCTACATAGTGTGAAAATAATCAACATGGTGTTAGTTATAAGGAGAGTGATTACATGTATTTCCACTTGTATATATAATTAGTGAAGAATATATGCTAGCTTTACGAATTTGGTAATGAAAAGTTATATTTGACAATGAAAGTTGAGGAGATTGGTAATGTGGCTGTTGCGATCTGGCAACTCTGTTACCCCACCAACATCAACAGTCACAGCTTAACTCCGATGGAGAGCAGATACTCATACCAGTGCAAGCCACAGATGCTTGTTTTTTGTGAATAAACAGTGAATAAACTGCAATACCTTGCCACTAGAACACACAGGAATTTACAGTGTTGTGCAGTGTTAAGAAATTAGAATTTAGAGTGCAGAGGATTAACTGTGGACTGGAAACTGGCGGTTCAAACCAGTCCAAGACCAAGGGACTTGTAAGTACCCAGAATGTTTAATAGTGTATAAACTCACCTCTAAAACCTCATTTTATGGTTCTTTTGCATTTATTTCAGTCTTTTATGTCCCTTATTGGTGTGATTTGGGTCTTAAATAGGTGCTATGCATGTCCAGAGGGAGTTGTATTGGTGTTTTTCAGAGTTAGGGTTCGTAAGTACTAGTCCATAAGCTGGGGCCCAATATCCGGACAGGACCACTATCCGGACCTGCCTATGGCTCTATTGATCCGGATATTGGAGGGGTTACTGTATATATATATATATATATATATATATATATATATATATACACAGTAATCCCTCTAATATCCGAACGCCCAATATCTGAACATCCCCACTAACCGGACATAATCGTCCCGGGATCCAATATTCCCAAAATGGGCCAAAAACCGCAAAAAGTTAGAAAAAAATCTGACTTTTTTCCCTCCCGTAATTTGAAATTGCCGTGTGGCGCCGAACAGCTGTTACACCATGGTCCCTTCACCCCTTCCTTCCTCCCCCTCCCCCCTCCCCTGTCAGGGTTGCCATTTGGTATTTTTCATTACCAAGTGTGGGCCAATTTGGTAATGAAAAATTCGTTTGGTAATGAATCAGAATAATGCATTACCAAATGGATATTTCACAAGTATGAGGATACACAGGATGGAGATGGTGGATTGTTTGCTCTCTCTGATTAATCTGCTACCCTATATTGCGTGAAAATAATCAACATGGTGTTAATTATAAGGAGAGTGATTACATGTATTTCCACTTGTATATATAATTAGTGAAGAATAAATGCTAGCTTTACGAATTTGGTAATGAAATGTTAAATTTGGTAATGAAAGTTGAGATTGGTAATGTGGCCGTTGTGATCTGGCAGCTCTGTTTTCCCGACTGTCCGACATCAACAGTTTCTCCCTTACTTCGATTGTGGGTAGATCCTTATCACACTGAAAGCCACACTTGCTTGTTTTTTGTGAATAAACTGCACTACCTCGCCATTAGACCACATTTGAATTTACAGTGTTGTGCAGTGTTAAGAAATTAGAACTTAGAGTGCAAAGGATTAACTGTGGAGTGCAAATTGGCGGTTTAGACTGGTGGTTAAAACTCCCGTGATGCACTTAAGAACAATGTGCAGTATTAAACATTTATTATTCACAGTGCAAAGAATTAAGGGCATTACAACACTGGATTACTGTACGTGCTTCAAGAGCATTTTCACCACTGCCAATACCTTAGAAAGGCAGCCACAAACGTGATGTAAGTACCGTGGCAGAGGTACAGTCACTTCTAATTCCTCATTCTTTGGTTCTTTTTCATTTATTTCATGTTTTATGTCCATTATTGGTGTTAATAGGGTCTTAAAAAGGTTTAAATAGGTGCAATGCATGTCTGGTATGGAGTTATTTAGGTGGCTTTCAAAGTTAGGCTGGGTTAGGGTCCATAAATACCAGTCCAGGGCCATTGCCCACTTTCTGGACATGCCTTTTGCTCTATTACATCGGATAGTGGAGGGATTACTGTGCAGTATATATATATATATATATATATATATATATATATAAATACTGTATATGTATATACAGTATATACACTCAATCCTCGTAAACCGCGTGTTTATAAACCACGGATTCGTAATCTGCGGCAAAGTGGCTGTCAGACTGCCAGCACCCTTAAACTGCTGTTAAGTCACGAAAGTCGCGGATCTAGGCACCGAAGTGGGCCTTTTCCGAGGAGAATTGTAAACTGCGGCATTCAATTTGATAACCGCGACCCAACAACCAATCACCACCCGTCCCTGGTGGCAAGTGTGCATACTAATGCCGCCATGTTGGTGTTGTTCTGCCCTCCAACCCGCACAGTACAGAGGATCACATTGCGGTACGAGAGCTACCTGCCTTTTTTTGTGCACTTTCCCCCATCTCCTACCTTCCATGGCCCCTCCCGAACCCCCGAAGAAGCGCTCTAAGCCCTGTGGCATCAAGAAGCAGCTGCCGTTGTCGTACATTCAACGTTTGGAGCTCATTTGTCGTGTTAAGAAGGGAGAGAAGTTTGCAAACCTTGCGAAAGAATATGGGAGGGACAAGTCGACCATAAGGACGATCTACAAGACTAGGGAGAAACCAAAACAAAACCAGGCAGAGTTTGAGGGCTTCCTGAGGGAGGCTGAGGAGCTGGAGAAGGGAGAACAGCATGAGGGAGCACCCCCACCTCATGTTGAGAGGTTCTGAGTTCTTCCCAACACCACCCCACTTTATTCACTTAAGCAATAACGTCATAGGATTAAGGTGAGATCCCTTAACCTTGCTTATTTCTATTAAATACATTTCTATTATTTCTATTAAATACATGTATGTTTGTGTTTGATGGTGCCTAGTTAGGTGTAGGTAGGGTGCTTTGGGGGGTGGTTGGCCAAAGTCCAGACCCTAATTAATTTTTCACCTAAGAGTTATTATTTATAAACCGTGGAATTTGTAATCCGCGGCAGTGGTCCAGACCCAAATTGCCGTGGTTTACGAGGATTGAGTGTATACAGTAATCACTCTAATATCCGGACGCCCAATATCCGAACATCCCCACTATCCGGACATAAGAATGTTTCATACTGTACTTTTTTCCATACTATACTTACCTCATTTCATTCTTGAATGCCCTTTATTGGTGTGAATAGGGTGTTAGGAGCTATGCATGTGCAGTAGGAAGGTGTTTTTCTGAGTTATGCTAGGTTAGGGTCCATAAGTATCAGTCCAGGAGCCAGTCACCAGAATGTTTATTATTGTATGAACCTACTTCTAAACCCTCATTTTATGTTTCTTTTGCATTTATTTCAGTCATTTATGTGCCTTATTGGTGTGATTTGGGTCTTAAATAGGTGCTATGCATGTCCAGAGGGAGTTGTATAGGTGTTTCTCTGAGTTAGGGTCCATAAGTACAAGTCCATAAGCTGGGGCCCAATATCCGGACAGAACCAATATCCGGACCTACCTATGGCTCTGTTATGTCGGATATTGGAGTGATTACTGTATATATATATATATATATATATATATGTGTGTGTGTGTGTGTATATATATATATATATATATATATATATATATATATATATATACAGTATATATACAGTATATATATATATATATATATATATATATATACACAGTATTTATACAGTATATATACAGTATATATATATATATATATATATATATATATATATATATATATAAATATACCGGTATATTTTTATATATATATTCGTCATTTCATCACCCAATATCACGTTGCCCAATGAGAAGTGCAGGAGCCCGGGGCCAGGCAAGTTGGTCCTGACATTTAAGATGAGAGTGACCGGTCTCACTCATCCCAGAGTGGCATTACATGAGTAACAAACCCCAACCACTCCTTGAATATAATCCTTCACTGGTTCAATCCGATTGGAGCACTGTAATTATCCAGTTAACCATCAGGCGCCAAAATTTGGTTATATGGTCGCCACCCAGTGTACTAAATGGTTTCGTTGTGTACAGGAAACCACTTAGCTTTTCGCTCAGTGTAGAGTTACTCACAGGCAGAATGAAGGAGAAAGAATGAAGGAAAGAAAGACAGAAGAGGGAGTGTAAAGTCACCCATAGGCAGAAGGATGAGTAAAGAATGAAAGAAAGAAAAACAGAAGAGGATGGAAGGAAAGAATGAAGGAGAGGAAAGGGCAGACACCTGAGAGCAGCACTACTTTGAGTGAGTGGATGGTGAGTGCCCCTACCTACCACAATATGGCTTTCATAAATGTTAATATTTATTTAGAATTATTATTATGTATTCCATGTTAGGCTAAATGTTCACTGGTCAGACACAAAATATTGTTTGTTGAGTTGCCTCGTTGTCCACACTGTTTTGTACCTCGTCTGATGGGCGAGAATCCGTACCCCAAATGACAGTGTTCACTCCACCTATGACTAAACTACATCAGTCTAAAAACAGTTTGTAAATCAACCTAAACACAAAATTTAAGTCTAAAATATCATCACATTTGTTTAAAAAATATCAAGACCCATCGCAAAACCAGGGGTACTCCTACGAATGGTGGGGTTGGGTGGTATTTCTACCCCCATCACTCTTCTGGGGTATCGCAGCTAGGGGTATTGTAAATCTGGGTTTGCCTGTATATAGGAGGAGGGGTTGCATGTCTGTAATGAAAGAGAATACTGGTACTGTGTGACATTATGCATACAGTATTGTTTGGGTCTGTTATTTTAGTAAGAAATACTGTAACTTTCTTTTGTGCACAGATTTTCTGGGACAGTGATGAGCAGTCTGTTCGAGGTAACCGGCAGACTCGGAACATGAAAGTGACCTTCAAGAAAGCCACCAATCCCAGATCTGCAACCAGTCGGTCCCCAGGTAAATGTTGAAACAGCCAGTCAGTGTTCACACATAAGCTGTAGGTACTGCCCCAAGAAACAAGATATGGGTACCTTAAGTTGAATTGACAAAGGTAATGTACTCTAGTTGCTACTGTGTATGTCCAGTATATTGATTTTTTGAGGTTCTTCTGTCTGTTATTTCTCTGATTGATGGAATTTCAGTTTCCTCCTATGATTGCTATTTCCTACACATTTGGTTTGCAAGTTGCACAGTGTGCTAGTTGCATAAAATTTGTGTTTTATTGGAAAATGTTTGGTGTTACAGTAGGTAAATCTCTTAGTTAGACAACCTTATGTTCACTCATTTAGTGCAACATTGTTAAAGTACAATACTGTAAGTAAATACGTGTACCATTGTTAGTCAACATTATGTTCAGCCGTTTAGTGCAACAGTATTAAATAAGTTACCACATGAGTGATGCAAAAATTGTGTGTGTAATTTCTAAGTTTTTAGGAAATGGTGGTTTGTTTGTTTTACTGTAGTCAGTTGCCATTCATCAGTACTGATATTTTTCGATATATTAATAATTCCCACCAAACTCTTGTCGAGTGACTTGCAGTACAACTGCTGCTTATACAGTACAGTACTGTGCAGGTATACAGAACAGTATTCCAGAATGTACTATGGCATTTTAATTTTATTGGCTTGTATTTTTTATATGCAAGATGATTTAATGGGAAACTAGATGAATAGAAACACTGAATTCTGAAACGTAATTTCAGTTCTTTAAAGTCGCAGATCTGTAAGGTGTAGTTGTCCTGGAAGATGGATTTGTTACTGTTACCTGTAGGTACCCACAATTAAATTTCAGATTAACAAGGCCATTTATTAGTTAAATGAAGGAGAATTTTTTGTGAAGTGACTTTTTCATTCTCATCGTAACCCCTAGGATACACAAATCGATCGACCATACCTGCGTGAAAATCTGTATATGGAGCGGATTTTTCAACTCTTACAGAAGTAAAATGTGTTATGCCCAAGATTTAGAGCTTGAATTTGCACACCTTATGCTGCAAGCCGAAGCATTTTAGACCAACTGGTTCTTGAGGTATAGCCTGTCAAAGTTGAAAAAAGTAAGCCTTCCAGGCGGGGTGACTCCAGTTTTCTATGCACTCCCACCCCATTCCATCCTCATTCCTCCCCTCCCATGGCCTTCCTCACCCACTCCTATCACCCTCCCTTCTCTTCCTCCCCATGCCCTACCTCCCTTCAGATTTTTTTTTTTCAATACCATGCAAAATAATTATGTCAGTGTTCCTCTTTTGCTCCCAACACTCTTCCCCCTCAACACTTCCCTCACCCCATTCCCTTCCATCATAGCTGTGTAGCTGTCAAAATAAAAAATTGAGCAAAAGCATGCAAAACCTTTTTCTTGGTGTTACTCACACACTCCAGCTCCCCATTCTCCTTGCCCCTCTCCTCTCACCCTTTCCCCCCATCCCCTCCTCTCAGAGGTGTCAAATCAGGTAGCTGTAGAATTTCAAGGGGGAAAAAAAAAAAGCTAAAGCATGCAAAATAATGATAATGGTGTAAGAGAAAGACAGACACACACATACACAATTTATTATAAAAAACAAACATTACTGTACTAACATTTATAGGAAACATTACGGTTTATACATGGAAATTCATAAAAACAATAATGTATTCCATTATTGCTTTCATAGCTGCTGGCCCTGAACAACGCCTTACTGTACTGGTGTCAGTGACGTTGAGTTAGGGTGAGCTAAAAAAAAATTTGAGCAATTATGGGTAGGGAATGAGGGTCACTGATGTGTTTACATGACCCTACTGTACCACCTCAAGCAGTCTGGCATTCACAGTTCACTTTGTCCCAGATGTTTTCGGCCGATTTATACATGCTGATGTAACACACATCCTAATTTTATTAATTCTTACATGAATCATAGCAAATCACAGGATGGGTTGGGGGGGGGGGAAGCCTGCTGTGCCAGATGAGTCTTTTCACATATGTAAGAAAAAGAAATTGATTTTAGAACCTTGAAAAAATGGTCCCAAGACCGACCACTGGGGCACGCAAATATCTGAACCCGCAGCCACTGAGGGGGCTAAACATACGTTTTATTTTAGTTCTTCCTGATAGTCTGTTATATTTTCCAGATTATTTCTGGGTTGGTAAATATGTTTCTTATTAAATCTTTTTCCCCATCATTTTCAGCTGTTCTGGTGTAACAACTCTTGTTTATTTCGTTAACATAATGGCAGAAAGGACTGTTCTTCCCTAAGTGTTTTACTTAACCTGGCCTAACCGAGCTTATCTGTACCTAATAATTTTAACCTAACCTAACCTCCAGTTGGGAAATTAGGAAATGATATCCACCTTTGAGCACAATGAGTTTCTTCCACTTTGCTGGAAACGATCATAGGGGAAAGTAACGATAATAACGGGGAGGAAATTTTTCAGCAAGAAAAAGTAATTTGCCAAACTGAAAGTTGTCAGAAAATTACAGAAACAAGCTGGAGGATTATGCATTGAATTGATAAGGTCTTTCTGCTGCTTCAAGTGTACAATGAAAGACACAAGTATCTTCCCAAAGTCTGACAAATATAACGTGGAAACATCGAACCATTTGAAACACGCACTAGTAGAAACAGGGTTTTTATTGTATTTCGCCTGGTGTAAATTTTCTGCAGGCTGAACTGGGAAGATAGTTGTGTCTTTCATTGTACATTTACCGGTAAATAAGTCAATCTAACTACTGTATTTCCAATTTCCTCTCAAGAGTGAGAGTATGATGCTGTTTCTTCTTTGCACCTGGTTTCCCGGATGCTGGAGATGATGCAGGGCGCTGGGGAGGCATGGTGAAAATACGAAAAGGTGAAGAACAGCGAAAAACAGCGTAACTTACAGTGAAGCTGAGAGGAGAGGATGGACGTGACTCGACTGGGAAGCTCGCGAAAATGTGTTTACCAGAGAGGGGTTAGTTCGTTTTCTCGCCACAAGCGAGCATGGCGCTGTGCAGCGTGCCCATTTTGAATTTTTCGTATTTCCTCTCGTATCGTTTTTCGTACCATCGAGTCAGATACATTTGTATTGTGGAATTTGTCCTACATTTATTGCTTTCGTACTGTCGGAAATTTGTATTTCGAGTTTTCGTATTTCAAGGACTCACTGTGCTGTACTTTTATTTAAATATTTGCTGATCCATGAATTTTCCTTGTTGTCTGATGGTCCCGGTATCTGGATACCAGATATTGGGGATTCGCGCTATACTGCCATATGTTTACATGTTAAAGGTTTTCATGGTACCCAAGCCAGCCCCAACTTCACCGTTTGGGGCAGTTTTCCGGGATTTTTCCCAGGACATTTACCTACCTAAAAATTACTTCAGTGCATACAAACACTGGAGGATTTCTTACCTAGAAATGTTTATATACAGTATGTACAGTGGGCATGCATAGTATGTGAGTTTATGGGCGGCAGAGGAGGTTGCTTACTAGGAATTTGCATACTGTGAATAAACTTAAGGAAAAAATTACATATGGGTGGCACCCCACTTCATCGGCAACCCTTGAGACACCTTTGAGACCTAAGTATTGTACTGTACAGGTAAACTATCTGAGACATATTACCTAAGATAAAGTAAACCAGCAAGATTATGGCTTTACTACATCAACAAGGATATGGCCTAACTAAACTAACACCAATATGGCTGCTCACTTTAACCCTAGAGGACAACATGCTTGATGGAGGTAAGAAGGAGATCGGAGGCAGGGTGAGGCACCTAGCGTGCACCACCCGCCACACCGGTTCCTTCCAAGACAATTCACCATCAAGTCAATTTGCCGTAAGACAATTGCCCATCAGAACATGGACGATTCCCTGTAAGGACAATTCGCACTCTGAACGATTCCCCGTCATTCTATAAATACTTACTATTCATTAATCAATACTTTAATAACTATATTTCGGGGGATCCATTGAAGTCTGTGTTCAATGGCGTAGGCATTGGATATTATTTATTAGTTGCACCTTTAATTAATAATTAACTTGTTTCTTCCTTGCTGCAGTTGCCATGGAATTATAATCTAGCATCACCCATAGCAGTCTTCATTAATGACGGCGAATTATCTTGTTATTGTTGTGACGGCAAATTGTCCCAAAACCGCCACACCATCCGACAAGAACAGTAATCAAGATGGTCCCCAGCCTGGCAGATCTGTCGTACGGAGAGAGGCTGGAAAAGCTGGACCTGCTTGCACTGAAAGAAAGGAGAGAAAGGGGCGACATGATTGCAGTGTTCAGGGCCATGATGGGACCAGATGAAATTGATAAAAATGATCTGTTTGTATGGGATGGGAGAGTAACAAGAGGACATGGAATGAAATTGAAAAAACCAAGTTGTTTGAAGGATATCAAGAAATACAACCTCCCATATAGATGCATAGACCTGAGGAACAGCCTGGACAAAGAGATTGTCCAGTCTAAAAACGTAAACGAGTTCAAAGCAAAATTTGACTTAATGAGAAAAAGAGACGGGACCCCATGAGCATAGCTCATTTCCTGTATGTCACAACTAGGGAAATACAGCTTGGTAAATAAATACACCACCTGCCTCACCACTCTCGTCACCAGCACCTGTAACAGACACTTTCACTAGCTAATGCACTCACTTCATTCATAAACCCTTCAAAGTCTGTTTCTGACACCTCAGACATAGCATCATCCTCTTGATCCTCTCCAGGAAATGGCTCTTCTGATGTTGAAGAGAGTGATTCCTCACATTCTCGAGGCCGCAGGTAATGGGTGATGAGGGTTTGCTTCCACAACCATTGTCATTTCTTGGGGTGACAATGTCGCGTGCTTGGGGTAACCCCGGATTTGGGCCACTCTTTGCTGCCATCTCGCCTATTACTAGTTCAGTTCACGTCACAATTTAAAAATACACTAAAATTTGATAAAAAATAGGTCCGTGTGCAATGCGTTTTGCATACTGTGAGCTTGCATACTATGCGTGCCAACTATATAAATGTGCATATGTATAAACATATATATATATACAGGTATATATATATATATATATATATATATATATATATCGTTTTCGTTTTCGTTTTTAAAGGCTCCAACATGCTTGCATGTGTCAGCCTTGGTCACCTAATGGCGGCTCTCCATGCTGCACGATCCATTGCAGCCTCCCTGTTCAGTCCCTTAACCCTAAGGTCACACTTAATGACCTCGTCCCATGTCTTTCTCGGTCTACCCCTCGTAACTCCACCCCCAATATTAACACTTCTCACCTTCCTTACCCAATTATCATCCCCCATCCTCTCCACATGTCCAAACCATCTCAATCTACCTCTCCTCATCACAACACCAATACACTCTAGTCCCATCCTACCTCTCAACTCTTCCATCATAAACCCAGCCCCTCCAGACCTTGGATGCAGTGACGCACTGCACATCCAGCTAATCATTGTCATTTCTGTACATCTGAGCCAGCGAATATCTTACTCCTTCACTGCCCAGGTCTCACTACCATACAGCATTACACTCCTAACACATGCTGCATAGCACGTAGGGGGAGTCCTCTCAATGTTAGGAGAGGCAAGAGCTCCCCAAACTTCTTCCAACCACTTCTCACCCTAGCCACAGAGCTAGCTCCAGCCCCACCTCCAGCACACAACATGTCTCCTAAATAACAAAACTCTTCCACGCACTCAAGAGATTCACCAGCAAGTTCAATCCTTTCACGGCTGACAATCTCCACCTGCTCACCCCGACACACCGTACACATAAAATCAGCATTATCTCGCAGTCTACCTCTGATACCACTACATCTCTTATGCACCCATTTATCACACACACCGCACAAGATTGAATTACTTCTCACGCCCTTGTGGCAAACTGCACATGGCCACTTTCCCTCGTCTTTGACAGTACCGCCACCAACCCTAGATATCATCACTTTTGTTTTATCTGCATTTACCCTTAAACCCTTTTGCCCCATACCATCTCTCCACTTCCTAAACCTTTCCTCCGCCTCCCTTTCATTCTCTGCAATCAACACCAAATCATCAGCATACAACAACTCCCACAGGAGTCCGTTTCTAAAGTCACATGAAAGGGCTTCAAGTACCATGATAACATGGGACTCAAGACTGACCCCTGATGCACACCAACATTCATGGAAAACTCATCACTCAAATCTCCATTCACTCTTACCTGGGTGTGAGCACCCACATACATAGCCATAACCACCCTAACCAGACACTGCTCCAAGCCAAGCTTTCTCATTGCCCACTTCACCACCTCTCTAGGGACTCTGTCAAAGGCCTTTTCCAAATCAACAAAAACAAAATAAAGATCCTTTCTACCAATGTATTTTTCCTGAAGCTGACGAACAATGAATATAGCATCAGTGGTCCCCCTACCTGGCATAAACCCAAACTGCATCTCATCAATATTCACTCTTTCTCTAATCATACCTTCTAAAACTCTCTCCATTACCTTCATTATCTGATCTAAAAGCTTTATACCTCTATAATTTCCTCTTTCCAGGGCATCACCCTTCCCTTTATACACATTTACAATTACACTCTTCAGCTAATCATCTGGGACAACACACTCATAAATAATCCTATTTATCAGGTCAGTGACTAAACTCACCCCTATATCGCCTGAGGCCTTCAACATTTCAGCAGTCAACCCAGACACACCTGCTGCCTTCCCCACCCTCATCCTGCCTATTGCCTCACTCACAGTAGCAGTATCAATCAAAGGCCAAGGGCCAGACACTGGATCTGCTGGCTCCAAACCTTCCCTGCCCCAGTCAGACTCCTCATTCAACAACCGGTTATAATGCTCTCTCCATGCATCTTTAATATCCTCACTGTTCACCACTACCTTTCCTTCATCATTCTTCAAACACTGCTCACCTATAATATCCTGATTATCCCTCTTCACTTGATCTGCCACCCTAAATATCATATTTTACCTTTCCCCATGATTTAGGTTATCAAGTAATAGTCTCTGTGACTCAGACTTTGCCCTGTATACCTCTCTTCTAGCTCTACACTTGGCAGCCAAATATTCCTCTTTGCTACTACCCTTCCCTTCTTCCATATATATATATATATATATATATATATATATATATATAAATATGCATGGTACTCCTAAGTTTGGCAGTGTTCTGTGGTCTTTTGGCTGTTTTTTGACGTCAGAACACACATTGCAATGTGCAGTATAATCCTAAACACTGCATAAACAACAACAAAAACTATCTATATGCACATTACCCCTCCTAATTTTGGCAGTGTTCTCTGGTCTTTCAGCCATATTTAAAGATCGAAACACATATAGGAATATCCAAAATAATGCTGATCACTAAGAAAACAATGCATTAAAAAAAAAAAAAAAAAATCTTACCTGTTGGTAGGTGGGGGCGCTAACCATCCACTCACTCGATGTAGTGCTGCTCTCGGGTGTCTGCCCTTTCCTCTCCTCCATCCTTCTTTCCTTCCATCCTCTTCTGCCTTTCTTTCCTTCATTCTTTCCTCATCCTTCTGCCTACATGTGACTTTACACTCCCTCTCCTGTCTTTCTTTCCTTGATTCTTTCCTCTTCCTTCTGCCTGTGGGTGACTGTACACTGATTGACAAGCCAAATGGTTTCCTGTACACCAGGAAACCATTTACTATGCTGGGCGGTAACCAAATTTTGGTTCCTGGTGGTTTAGTGGGTAATTACAGCGCTCCAGTCGGATTGAGCCGGTGAATGTTTATATCCAAGGGGTGGTTGGGGTTTATTGCTCATGTAATGCCACTCGGGGATGAGTGAGGCTGGTTACTTTCATCTTAAATGTTGGGACCAACTTGCTTAGCCCTGGTCTCCTATGCTTCTCATGGGGCAACATAGGATTAAATGTTGAATGAAAATCTTACCTATATGTACAATACCCCTCCTAGTTTTGGCAGTGTTCTCTGGTCTTTCTGTCACATTTAGACATCAAAACACACAAAGGAATACCCGTATTTCGCGGCATGTAAGACGCAGCATTGTGAAAGACGCACCCTAATTCTGGCAGGGCAGTTCTGTGAAAAAAAAGTTTGCCCCAACCAAGACTGCAGTAAGGTTTCTTGATAAGAGCCATTACCACACAGATACACACTCACCTTTCAGAATCTATTCATTACTGATCATCAGCCTTTGGTTTCTTTTTTTATATACAAAGAATGGTACAGGAAAAGAAAACAATGCCCCTTCTTGACAAAACGTGACTGATATGAGCCACTATCACTTAGATACAACACTCACCTTTCAGAATCTATTCAGTACTGCTCATCATCCTTTAGTTTCTTCTTTTATGTACAAAGAATGATACAGGAAAAGAGAAAACAAAACCCCGTCTTAACAAAACGTGACTTCAAACCACGAGGCCATCTCAACTTTGCTGATAAATATGTATCAGTAAACTGATATAAACACTGTTTTTAATATTTTATGAATTTAAAACCATAAATGAAGTCAATAAACTCTATTCTTTCATTCACTTAAGAAAACAAAATACAATGAATGTTCACATCAGTTCATTTATCCTAAAAGAACCCCGTCATATTCCACACCTGTTACGGAATTTCCTCACATTGCCTTGACTCAAGCACAATATCAGACGACTACCATCATTAATCATGCACTCTAACTAACCTGTAATTACCTCCACAAATAATATAAAAAGGTAGCACTTGTAAATACACAAATTACAATGTTTTACAACCAAAGTTCAATTTAGCAAGGCTGCTTGGGAACAGGATAGACAGCTGTTTTTACTCTCTTCTCTCAGTATCACTCCTTCACTGTCAGCTATGTTTGCCTTGCAGCATCAACAATTAAAAATGTATGCTTCACTGATCATAATTTACTATAAACATTCATTTCAAAACATACTATGGTGAAAACATCCATTGTTACACCTTAGTAACACTGCTGCCTCCCAGTCGCTAGACAGCAGTCTCTACCCCTTCCTCTCAGTATCACTTCCTCACTGTCAGCGATGTTTCCCTTGCAGCATCAACAGTTAAAAATACGTTCTTCACTGATCACAATTTACTTAAAACAGACATTCATCTCAAAACATGTTGAGAATGGTGAAACTATCTCTTGGCAACACTGCTGCATCCCAAGAGCTAGACAACTGGCTCAACCCTCTTCTCCCAGTATCACTCCCTTACTGTCAGCTGTTTTCCTTCCAGCATCAACAATTAAAAATGCATATTTCTCTTACCAGAATTTGCTAAAAACAGACATCCATCTCAAAACATTCGAGTACTGTGAAAACATCCATTTTTGGTCTTAACACTGCTGCCTCCTAGTCGCTATGGTACACACACACACACGCACACATGTACACACCACATGCAACATTCGCTCACCTCTGAAACATTTACATCAGTCCGTTTTGGAGTACCCAGTGGCTTTATTATATGCCAAAAACATCAAAATGTATTTGGTTGTTCAATATAAATATCATCACTTAAGGACATGAAACATCTCAAACAATTTATTCATCCAAACATCGTCAGTGCAAGACTAAAGGTGTACAGCACCATTGATCCTAAATTTTCCATGATTGCATCTGTCATGATCACCTAAAACCTATATTCACTTCATATTACTGACATGGTGAAAATTTCACTCGTCTTCAAATCCTGAGAATTCATCACTACTTCCCCCGAGTCCTGAAGCATCACTGGAAGTCATCACCACGGTCATCATCACTGTTTCACTGTCACTTTCATACAGTAAATGGTCCTCAGTACCATCCATTGAATTGCTTATACCACATTTCATACGATTTTAACTTGGCAATCGTTTTAACTGAGCACAGGCGATATTCAGACTTGGGGCATTTGATACAGCCCACATTAACCTCCTCAGTACATGTTTCCTGAACTGAATAAATCATATGGCGAGCATGAATAAACTACACTATAAAATACATTGCTGGGCTTAAAGGATTATAATAAGCAGATTATCAGTTCCCTAGCCTGACTCTTCCCACTTCTACTTCCTTAACTACACCCACACCAAACTCTCACCTACACCTTAGGATTCTGGTCGTTTCGGCCGTAATGTCCAAAATGGCAAACGATTTTACAACCTAACCTAACCTAACCTAATCTAACCTAACAAATTTGGACGTTACGGCCTAAATGATCCCCATTGCCGATCATGAGAGCTTTGCTTAGGCAGCAGAGATGCAGAGAGTGAACGTTGTCAATCATTCTGATCGCTTCGTCTGCTAAGAATACAGCAGAAATGGCGGACGCTGATATGAATGCCCGTCAGGCACTTTTATTTCAGATATTGCATCAGTTATGCTACTCAGTGAATTTTATCCTATTTTCATAACAAAATACTGTAATTGGGTGTGCCCTGAGTTGCATAGACATTGCTAAAGTACTTCACTTGGCTGAAAAAGTGAAGCTGTAACTTCGTTAGCTTGCTAGAGTAGGGTGTACGCTAGACACTAAACTGCTAAGTTGCTAAACCGCCAAACCCCTTGACGGTATTGGCCAGTTGAGCTGAAAACAATCCCGTGAATGCTTTGTGTTCTTGAACTTGCATGTTTTAATATCTGCTGCATATATACACTCACAAAATGTCACAAAAGTAACTGACCTAATTAGGGTTACTGAATTTCCATACGTGACGAAAGTCTGTTTTGATGACTTGGCAGTTTCACTAGCCAGCATCTCTCCAATATGATTGCTTTGCTCGATAGTGAATGGATGGCAAGCAAAGTGGTCATGATTGCCTTTCAGAAGGTTAGCAGACAGTTCACCAGTGATCATGTACGTTAGCTTGCTGGAATAGTGCGGATGCTAAACTGTTAAATTGCTAAACCGCTAAATATCTTCACGATGTTAGCCAGTTGAGCTGTAAACAAACCCGCGAAAGTTTTATGTGTTTCTGATCTCGGGTGTTTCTGAAATCTGCTGCATATACACACTAGTGTATATTATTTTTAAAAATAAAATCAAGTCTGCATACTGTAGAAAACTCCTGTGGTTGCTAAGCACTGAGATGATCATCTTTATAAGAGTTTCTTCTCAGTGAAGCCTAACTAACCTGCCGTAGTCTAACGTGCAGGACGCATGGGGATATTTTAAGGTAACTTTGAGACAAAAAAGTGCGTCTTATATGCCGCGAAATGCGGTATCCAAAATAATGCTAAACACAAAGAAAACAATGCATTAGAAAAAGGCGGAGGGGGGCTTAGATAGAACCCCACCTAATTTAGGCAGTGTTCTTGAGTCTTTCTGTTGTATTTAGACATCAAAACACACACAGGAATATCTAAAATATTCATTCATTGCCAGACGCCATGTATCCCAAACGGGGTGGCCAAGGGCTTAGAGTTAATTGTTTTACAGAGAGGGGCACTGATCCTCCACCAACCCCACTTGACACGTATGGAGAATGTTATGCCAACAGCATCTGGTGTTCCCAGGCAGTCACCCATCCAAGTACTAACCAGACCCAATGTTGCTTAACTTCGCTGATCGGACGGGAAGCGGTGTACTCAACGTGGTATGGCCTTTGCTAAATGTTAATAAAACAATGCATAAAAAAATAAAATTAAAAAACCCTACTTATATGTACAGTACCCCTCCAAATTTTGGTAATGTTCTCCGGTCTTTCTGCCATATTTAGACATCAAAACACACATAATAATATCCAAAATAATGCAAAACATTAAGGAAATAAAGCACTAAAAAAAATAAAAATCCACAAAAACCCAACCTATATGTACTGTGCCTTTCCTAATTTTGGCAGTGTTCTCCAGTCTTTCAGCTATATTTGGACATCAAAACATACATGGGAATGTCCAGTGTAATGCTAGACACTAAGGAAACAGTGCATAAACAAAAAAAATCCACAAATACCCTACCTATAATGTACAGTACCTCTCATAATTATGGCAGTTTACTTTGGTCATTCAGCTATGTAGACATCAAAACACATATGGAATATCCATTGTAATGCTAGATACTAAGAAAGCAATGCATAAGCAACAAAAATATACAAAAAAATTACTGAAGACTGTTGCAAAAACAGTCAAGCTTTGGGGACATCAAATGATGGCTGCTCCCCCCCCCCCAAAACTGGAAATTGGTTATATTGGTATAAATTGTATACCATCATCTATGCTGGTGTTTATACTGTAAGATAAACCAATAAAAACACATGAAACTGATGTGTGAAAGTACAGAAATGCAGTGAGAGTAAAGTTGTTAAAGAATAAAAAATACCTTCAGTTACCTTCCCAACATCGTAGCGCAAAATTTTGCGTGGACCATACAAGATCTAAGCATATGTCTAGATGCAGAATTTCATGAGCTTTCTTGTGGTTTTCAGAATTTTGATACAACCAGTAGTATTCGAATAAATCGCCTAAAACTCACTGGTGGATGGTAGTCAGCATGATGGTGGGATAAGACTGAGGATCAGGGAGGGGAGGGAGATAAGCCTGGGCCCTTGCAGCAGAGAGCATGGAAGGGAACGAAGGAGGGACGGGGGGGGGGGGAGCGAGGCTGGCTGGAGGACTTTACTGGGGATGGGGGGAGAAACGAGACTGGCCAGAGGACTTCAACCATTCGGTGAGGAGGAGGACGGGCATTGTCAGTCAGCTTGTGGGTTGCAGTATTACAGTACTTGCATTTTGGTGGTACATTACCAGTGATCCTGGCTGCTGGATGACTTTGGTCATTTGGTGGGGAGATGGACAGCATTTTAGCTCAGATTGTGGGTTATGGTCTATTACCCGAGCCAGCAAGCCACTCAATGGACCCCCCCCCTTTTTTTTTTTTTTTTTTTTTTTTTTTTTTTTTTTTTTTTTTTTTAAAGGCCAGTCGGCCGCTGATGCCGGAACTTTTATGTCCCGTCGTGGACAAATAAATCTGGATACAGACCTAATAGAGCCAAGGCCTAATGCCCGTATATGGAGCATGACTGAATACAGAGTGTCCAGCTAATTGAGGGATTACTGTACTGTTGTCCTCTAGGTAAGAGTGGTCATATACTAATTGAACTTCATGTTATAAACTGGGTGAAGATGATTTAAAAAAAACTATAGAAAATAAGTATAATTATAGCAGCACTGATTTTAATGCTTTGAGAATATATTTAAGGGAATATGATTGGATAGAGTTTAATGAAGCAAAGGATGAGGAAAATAAGTACATTCAGTTTACGGAAGCATATATTGGGTGTTAGTAGCTGTTCACAATTATGGAGCTAAATTTGAGAAGAAAAGGAATGGTGTAATGATAGATGTAGAGTAGCAGTGGAAAAGAGAAAAGTTTGGAATATGGCAAGAAAAATCAAGAGTAAATCAGCATGGGAGAGCTTTAAAAAATATTAGAAGTGATTATATGAGGATTACAAGAGAAGATGCAACTGAATATGAAAAGGACATAGAGGATAAGTGTCGAAGTGATCCAAAATTGTTTTACTGGTATATAAACAGTAAAATGAAAATTAAAGGTAGAATTGTAAGATTCAAAGATGGTAATAAAGACTGTGAAAAAGAAGACATGTGTAAGATTATGAATCAGAAATTCTAGACTATTTGTAAAGGAAGAGGATTTTCAGAGATCAGAAATAAATTATGAGAATGTTGTAAATAAATGAGGTTGAATTTAAACCTGATGAGCTTTTGGAGTTGATGAAAAAGGTGGATGTAGCCAAAGCCATGGAACATGATAACATTTCTGGTTGGGTAATCAAGGAATGTGCCGAAAAGTTAGTTAAACCAATTTATGATATGATTAAATGTTCTCTAATGGAGGGAGATTTCCCAAGGGATTGGAAGGAAGCAAATATACAATAGTGCCATTGTATGAGTGTCAGCAGGGAAGACCCATTAAACTATAGACCAATGTCTCTTACAGCTATTGTTTGTAAATTGTGTGAAAAAATCTTAACATAGAGGTGGACTGTTCATTTAGAGAATCATTCATTTATTTGTCATCCAATCCTACATTGCCCCATGAGGAGCGTAGGAGCCAGGGCTTGGCAAATTGGTCCTGACAGTTAAGATGAGTGACCAGCCTCACTCATCCCAGAATGGCATTACGTGAGCAGTAAACCCCAACCACTCCTTGGGTATAAACTCTCAGCGTCTCAATCCGGTTGGAGCTCCGTAAGTACCCACTAAACCACCAGGCGCCAAAATTTGGTTATATGGTTACCTTCCACTATAGGAAATGGTTTCCTGGTGTTCAGGCAGAAGGAAGAGGAAAGAATGAAGGAAAGAAAGACGGGAGAGGGAGTGTAAAGTCACCCGTAGGTAGAAGGACGAAGAAAGAATTAAGGAAAGAAAGACAGAAGAGGATGGAAGGAAAGAAGGATGGAAGAGAGGAAAGGGCAGACACCCAAGAGTAGCACTACATCGAGTGAGTAGATGGTGAGTGCCCCCACCTACCACATTCATTTAGAGAAAAATAAGACAATAACTTCTAGGCACTTTGGTTTGAGAGAAGGTACTTCATGTATCACAAACTTGCAGTTTTTATGATAGTCATAAATGCATTACAGGAATGAGGTGGGTGGGTGGGTGGTACTTATTTGGATTTCAGGAAAGTATTTGACAGAGTACCACGTGAGAGGTTGATTTGGAAATTATGTAAAAAATATTGCTGGCATAGATAGTGTTTCATTGAAATGGATGAGGAGTTAGCTGACCAACAGACAGAAGAGAACTGTGATTAGAGACAAATTTCAGAATGAAAGGAAGTGATAAGTGGAGTGTCCCAAAGAGCAGTTTTAGCCCCCATTATGTTCCTGATATACTGTATGTAAGTGATGTAAATGATATGCCCAGCTTGTGGTTGGTGGGGGCACTTACCATCCACTCACTCAATGAAGTGCTGCTCTCAGGTGCCTGCCCTTTCCTCTTTTCCTTCCTTCCTCATCTGTCTTTCTTTCCTTTATTCTTTCCTCTTCTTTCTGCCTATGGGTGATTTTACACTCTCTCTTCTGTCGTTCTTTCCTTCATTCCTTCCTCTTCTTCTGCCTATGGGTGACTCTACACTGAGTGACAAGCCAAATGGTTTCATGTACACCAGGAAACCATTTACTGCCCTGGATGGTAACCATATAGCCATATTATGGTGCCTGGTGGTTTAGTAGGCAATAAAGGCACTCCAGTTGGATTGAGCCTGTGTAAGTTTATATCCAAGGGGTGGTTGTTTATATCTCACATAATGTCACTCAGGGCTGAAAGAGGCTGGTCACTGTCATCTTAAATGCCAGGACCAAATCACCTAGCCCTGGGCTCCTACACTCCTCATGGGGCAACGTAGGATTGGATGATGGATGGATGGATTAATATGCCCATTGAAGTTTTAACATGTACAAGGTGCTACCCAAAATTTCCAGTAATTTGAATATTGTAGGAAAATAAGTTACCTTACCTCCTAGTTCTCACTGTCACCTTCAAAGTAGTCCCCTTGGACATGTATACAGTGGTCCCAGCGTTTTTTCCACGAGTCCATGCATCCCTGAAGGCTTCAGGTGTGATGTTCTTGAGCACCTCCTGCAATTCTGTCTGGATCTCCTCAGTCGACTGAAATAAATGCCATTTCAGTCGTAATTTCAGCTTGGGAAACAGGAACAAGTCGCCGGAGGCAAGGTCAGGCGAATAGGGTGGGTGGGGAATGACTGCTGTGTTGGTGGAAGCCAGGAACTGCCGGACAACAATTGATGTGTGAGCTGGGGCGTTGTCATGATGCAGGACCCAGTCCTTGTTTTTCCACTGTTTTGGACTTTTGGGGTGGATGTTCTTCCTCAGACGCTGCTAAACTTCACAGTACAGGGAGGTCCTTAAGATACGAGCAGTTAGATTCCATTTGGCATAGGCGTATAATGAATTCTCGTATAACAAAACACTGAACTAAAGGTAAAATATTGGTTGGGTTCAAGGACCCCATCAAAGGTAAGTTTTCAAGCTAAAATATACAATACCAAACACACCAAACATATCTGTATTGCTGGACTGTAGAGAAAGCAACCTGAAAGAGCAAATAGTTTGCAGATAACATGACTGCACGTTATTTTAACATATAAAACATGCATAACACTCATCTGTATGTGGTAATGTTGTGTTGGAGGTGGGAAGCTGGCCTGGCAGTCGCCAGCTCAGCAGCATTGCCAGATTCCCAAACACATATTAACGTACCTGGCTCATTAAAATTATGGCTTTTTAATCAAAATTATTGCACTCATGAACAAAGGCATTTCTTCACATAAATTGGTAATTACTTTGGAATTAATATATTTATATATAGAGTGATTAATTAACGTTATTGAATTTGTTTAACTGTTAAGTACCTACCAGATTATAATACTGGTTATCGTAAGAGTTACTAAATCCTACTGTTGTACCAGTCTTACAATAGACTTGTTAATTTTGCAATTCCAAATATATTTTTCAGATTATGAAATTACAAAAGTTATCGCATGTATGTTTTCGCATATCACAAACTGTGGCAAAATATCTCATTTTGCAATAATTATCACACGTCTGGCAATGCTGCAGCTGAGCAATCTCGCTATTTCTTTCTGAGGTTGAGAGAAAACTGCTGTGACCTTGTCCCAGACTGAATGTCTTTTCATTGGATTTTCGAGATCACATATCGAAAATAGTCCCTAATTTTCCCAGATCGTATCATCGGTTTTTCGTATATTAAGTGGTCGTATAACGGCACCTACCTGTAACACTTTCCCCAGACAGATTGACCGGGTGGGACGAATTCTTTGTGAACAGTCCCTTGGATATCGGAGAATACGATCAACATCGACTTGACATTGCTGCAAACTTGACGTGCTTTTTTTGGCCTTGGTGAATTGGGAGACTTCCATTGCGATGACTGCTGCGTTGTCTCCAGGTCATAACCATAAACCCATGATTCATCACCAGGTATGACCTTGGAGATGAAGATGGCATCATCTCTGACTTGATTCTTGAGTTCCCTGCAAACTGCAACGCGATGTGCCTTCTGCTCATCAATCAGCAGTCTTGGCACAAATTTTGCTGTGATGCGTCTCATGTCCAACACGTCCGACAAAATGCGTTGTACGCTCCCATACGATAGTCCAGCGATATCACAAACATCATAGATAGTTTGTCTACGATCTGCAAGGATAGCCTGAAGAACATTTCCGACGTTTTCTGTGTTGTTGTCCATCTTCAATGGACGTTCGTCCTTCCTTGATGTGCTTGTACCGGAAAAATTTTCTGCTTTGGGACATGGCATTGTCACCAAAGGCTTGCTAAAGCAACTGGTGAGTTTCTGCAGCTATCTTGTTGATCTTGAAGCAGAACTTGATGCAGGTTCTTTGTTCCGTGAGGTCTGCCATTGCAAAACCACCAAACCACCTTCACACCACGTTACAGTAGTAAGCGTAGCTCAACAATGCATTCACTCACAGACACGGCTGGGGCCACACTGATGCACAAGGGGTGCTGCTGACTCCTAGTGGCAAAAAGCAAAACTGCAAATGATTGGCTCCCTCTGTTCAAATTGCTGGAACTTTTGGGTAGCACCTTGTACAGTACCCTCGCTTCCCAGACGGTAATATTGTCGCCTGAGGGTCCTGTCTTGGACAAGAAACATCGTGGACTTACACAAGACCTTATGGAAAAAATTAATATAGTCACAAAATCTTCGAAAATTGCCCCTAATAGCATCAACCTAGACCTATTTTGGCACCAAAACAAATTTCCTCACCTTGAAATTGTGTTTCTGAGCTTTGTTATCTCTAGCTTAGTAGCTCAGTTGTCTCCAGCTTAGTAGCCTGAGGTAGATGGCGGTGCTGCACGGGGTTAGCAGACAGTGTCCTAGGCATGATTACATAAGGAGAGGCTGTAACCTAGGAGCAAATGCTGAATGTAACACATGGTATGTGTGTCCATGACACTGGTGAGGGAGACAAAAGCAAGCCCTGCCTGGTCATCACGTGACAAGATTGCGATATTTTATTGGACAACATTGCAAACACGTCACTCTGCGGGGCGCGGGAACCATGTTGGACTGGGTGAGATCATCATAGCTGTATTCTCTTTGCATTTGGGCCGTTATGAACCGTTGGGTCTGTATTGGACATTTGCAGCCATAGTACAGCAATATATTGGATTATTATTTATGGTCTCCATCTTGGATGTGAAATGTCTTGGATGCGAGGGTACTGTATGAACATGTTTGCTGATGCTGGAAAAATCATGAAAAGAATTGTAGATGAAAATAGTTGTTAAAAGTTGCAGGAAGATGTAATCAACCACATAAATGGAGTCAGTTATGGAAGATTGATTTTAACACTAGTTAGTGTAAAGGTTGGAGAGTGAGAGACTAACATGGAGAGTGTTTGTGAGTGAGATGGATGTGGGGAGAGGGAGGAAGTGACCAAGGATGAGATGGAGGGATGGAGAGGTATTTGGGAGAGGGGAGCATGAGCTGGGAGCAGGACAGTGAAATGGCTGGGGCCCAGGGACATGGAGGCGATTTGCTTGTGGCTACTCCTTACGGGATTAAGGTGTCTGGCAGTAGACAGATAGTTAGAAGTGTAATGTAACTGAGATGGACATAATTAAGAGAAGACTTAATTGGGATTACAATATGGGAAATGATGTCAACAAAGCTGCTCAGGAGAACGGTTTGGGTGTAATAATACAGCAGGGATTATCACCAGAGGACCATATAGGTAAGATAACTAGTGGAGCATATAATCTGTTGATGAAGAACAGTATTTAATTATGTGATCGAGGAAATGCTAAGTAAGTTGATAATGATAGTGCAAAGACCAAGATTGGAAGATGTTGCTGTGGTGTGGTCTCTCCACTTAAAAGAAACATACAAATCAATTAGAGAAGCCACAAAGAGCAACTACAAAAATGATACTAAGCTCAAAGGATTTGGAGTATGAAGAGAGATTGGAAAGGTTAAAACTGACTACCTTACAGGAGCGAAGAGAGAAAAGAGATATGATAATGATTTATAAGTGTACTCATTGTATAGAGATCATTGATAGAGATTATTACATCGTAAGGGATGTGGGGAGAAATATAGGACATGGTTTTATTTTAATGATACCAACTGGCTTGGGTAATGTAAGAAAACATAGCTTCTAAATAGAAGTACAGGCAGTTCCCTAAATGCGATACCCCGGCACAGCGATAGGGGTAGAATTACATCCTGCCCCACTGAATGAAGGCCAAACCACAGTGTAACTATTGGTTTTATTTTTCAGAAACCAGTTTGATGATATATTAAACGTAAATTTTTTGTTTAGGTTGATTTTTAAACATTTTAGAGTTAGGTTAATTTGTTTTAGTCATATAGCAGTTGGGGTCAACATTGTCATTTTGGGGTACAGTTTACTAAGGTTAATTTTTTCCAGACTTATTTTTTATGATTTTCATATTTTATTCTTGGGTTTTGGGTGAGTTTATGAGTTATAAACTGCTGTCAGGCTTAGTCTTGCTTGTTTTATAGCTATTTGGGGGTTTAGGTAAGCTAGAAGCTTGTTTTTGGACACATTTGGGTGGATTTAGGACTTGGTTGGAGGGGAAACTCAAGCCTCAAGAATGCATCCCCATACATTACATGTTAAGTCTACCCCGAAATACAATACCCCGCCTAGTGATGGGTTTTTACTTAATCAATTGCATCGTTAAACATGGGTATGGCTGTATAACCAAATGGAATAATTTTGATGAAAAAGTGGTTTGTGCAAAGATATCCATGCTTTCAAAGCAAAGTTGGATAATTACTGTATATCATTGGAGACAGGACAGCACAAACTTAGCACAAATTCAGTAGAACACAAATAGGTTAATACAAACAATACACACACACACACACACACACACACACACACACACACACACACACCGCTCGCTGGTGCAGTGGTAACGTTCTCGCTTGCCAACTGGTGGACAGGAGTTCGCGCCTCTCTCAGGTTGCGAAAAGTTTCACTGATGAAGTAGGTGGTTACTGTGCCCCTTGAGCAAGGGGACGGGTGTGTGCATGTGTGAAGGTCACAGCCTTGCCCTTAGATCGGACTATATGAGCTCTCAGCTTCCTTCTGGGAGGGTAAAAAGCTGACGATCACGACCATCAAGTGATCCTGACTGACCCGGTGAATTACACACACACACACACACACACACACACAAAGAAGATTAGTATTCAGTTCAGATATTAATTGTATTTGTGATTCTAGTTTAAATTTGGGGAAGTATTGGTGTTCTTGTACTGAATTGGAACCTTCAGTTGAGTGATACTGTATATAGTAGTGGAAGTTTCTCACAGTTTATGTAATCATCATCATCAGCATCATCTGGACCTCCTTTCCCAATGTCCAGACAGTTTATGTAATACAGTGTAAAATTAGAATTGACTACATGGTGGCCACCCCTTATAGGATTAAGGCATTTGGCAATAGGTAGATAGTCCATGTAGCGTATGTGTGTGTGTGGGGGGGGGGGAGATTTTATAAATGCTTCCTGTACTGTGATTCTTCTTGCTTGGGTATGCCACAGCATAATACATTTATTTCTTCAGGTATGTGATGACTACCAGAGCTTAGTTTTTAGTCTGTAATGGTAATATGTGAGTCAAGTACTGTGTTGTATGTTTTGTCTTTCTCATCTGTAAGAATTACTTATGTCATCTCTTATCACTATTATGAGGTATTATAAGAAATTTGTAAGCTGTGTTTATTCCATATTTTCAAACTTTTTATTTATTTGGTATACAGCTGCCTTGAGAAAGAAGCGCTCACGAATGCTGGCAGACATGCTGTCTGGCTCAGGCGTAGACAAAAAGCGGAAGGGATGGTCGAGGAAGAGATCCTCGTGTTTCTCCTGCAAGGACAATTCCAGGCCTCAGTCTGGCCGAGGTAGCCACCCCCTTTTCACCCTTTACACGTACCCCCAGCAGTGTGGTAGTGGTTGGGTGCCCGCCAGGGTTGGATAAATGTGCCCCATTGTGGCACCACAGTACTGTACTGCTCTGAGAAGGCACAAGATCAGGCACACAGGTGGAGGAGAAGGAAAACAGCAAAAAGGAGAGCGGTACTAACTGGACAATTGACAGACGCTTGTGATCATGGGAAATTGGAATTGTTATCAAACCCTGGTGGCAGCAGCCTCACATTACACTTATTTTGCTGGTTCACCAGCTTTGCATGGCTTCGTGGTGTAATGCAAGGTGTTCTCATCAGACATTTATGACTGCAAGAAATTTGGCCACTGCCTGGTCTTACTGAAGATTACAAGAAGTATGTTTTTTGAATTTTCAGATGTATAATTGTTTTAAATAATGTAATACATTAAACTCTATGTTTAACAGGAGCTGAGCTGGATTTCAGACAATGTATAGAGCCTTGTACAACAGTGTTTTAACTTACTGAATGATTAGCAAATAAACATAATGGTTTTAAGAAGGATTAGAGCAGTATTACGTTGCATTACTTTCTCAGTCAAAAAGGAGAAATTGTATACCAATTGGATTTTCAGTATGTGTCTACTGTACAAAGGTTAAGTTTTTGGTAGTACAGTACAGTGGTAGAACCCTGGTTGAAGAAGGCTCTGTGCTACCACGTCTGGGTTCGCATCCAAAAGGTGACTGGAGGCTTTTATATCATGTACAGTACTGACAAGGTCATGGGCAGGTATCCTGCTGCTTAAACGATCTGGACTGCGGTATCCTAACCTCAGAACCTCCAGATCCCCAGGACTTCTGGGCCATATATAAGGGATTGACTGTTAATGGTCTTTATTGTTTGCCATTTGGGTGTGTATCATATGTGTGTGATGAGGAGAGGAGAATAATTGTTGATCATTATGGCAAGTAAGTGTGATAGTAAAGTAGTCAGGGACAAAAGGTAAAGAAAGGACTTATGGAAAGAAGGTTAAGGTTTGTGATGAATGGAAAAAAGCAGAGTGTTTTAAATATCAGTATGATGTATGTACCGTACTTCCTGTGTCATAGGACACCCCTTGACGCTGGACGCTCCCTCAAACAGACAAGGCAATATCCAGAAAAAAATAGGAAGGAAATAATCAAGAAACATCAGCAAAGACGACTCACGAAACCACTACTACTTTTACTGCCTTCATACTCTTGCTACTTATTATTTGTGAACATATTTAGTCATTCTTCCAATGTATTAGCTATTGTCCACTTCATTACCTGGTATTATAATAGCACAGCCATAACAAACTGTAATATACAGTAGATATTAAAAATAGTATGATTAAACACATGCTTACTATGTCAGCTGTCTTTGTTGTGTGGACTGTGGAGATTTCAAATCACTGGAGTTTTTGTCACCCACTGACCACTGAATTATTCCAAGATAATGGTAAGTAAAAATAGTGGTAAGTAGACCGTGCGTCAGTTGCCCCACATTTTTCAATTCTTCCTCCTTCTTTCTCCACA
This sequence comes from Coenobita brevimanus, assembly GCF_032717465.1. Classification (NCBI taxonomy): domain Eukaryota; kingdom Metazoa; phylum Arthropoda; class Malacostraca; order Decapoda; family Coenobitidae; genus Coenobita; species Coenobita brevimanus. The sequence continues at coordinate 4,910,227 of NC_137053.1, read as the reverse complement.
TAATTTTCATTTTTTCTGTTTTTCTGTTGGAGGGGGCCCAAAGTGTCGTTCAGCTGCTCGATTTCCATTTTGTTTGGCATATTCAGTAACTTGGAGTTTGTATCTTACTGTGTATGCATGCCTCATTTCCATTGCCATAAACTTTGGATATATGGAAAGGCAGGTGTGAAGCTAATGCCTGCATGCAAAGAACTATCCTGACATGAAACTTGAAGGGTTCGTTCATATAATTATTCTCGCTTCCCGCTTGACAGTTGTTTGACCGTCGTCTGCTGAGCTGAACCACACAACAACAGCAACGAAGCCGAGTTTAACCGACCCAAAAGTAAACAAACAGTTGAGTGAGATGACCATACAGAGCTTTTCTGTGGTACTCTGAATATTGAAGGTCATGTATATACAAATATAAATATATATATAGCACTGTATATATAATATATAATTATAGATGAGTTTGGGAGAGTGTATAAGAAACGGAATCTGAAGGTGAATGTAGGGAAGAGTAAAGTGATGGTCTTTGAGAGAGGTGAAGTCAGTGAATGTACAGTGAGGTTGGATGGTGGGGAAATGGAAAATGTGAGTACGATTAAGTACATGGGTAGTGTGTTGAGTAAGGATGGAAGTTTGGAGGGTGAAGTGCTTGAAAGGGTACAACAAGGAAGAAAGGTTGCTGGTTCCTTGAAAGCATCGATAAGAAACAGGGAAGTGAGCATGGAAGTGAAAAAGTTACTACATGACAGCATTGTGATACCAACTCTAACGTATGGAAGTGAAGCTTGGACGTTGTTGGATGGACACAAGTCAAGAGTGAGAGCAGTGGAAATGAGTTATTTAAGAGGAGCCTGTGGAGCCACATGGAGAGACAGGCTGACAAATGAGAATATAAAGGAGTTTTGTGGTGTGGATGTGATAGGAAGCGTTAGGAGGAACACACTTGAGGTGGTTTGGCCATGTGAAGAGGATGGAGGGTGAGAGACTGACGAGGAGAGTGTATGTAAATGAGGTGGAGGGAGGGGGAGGTCGAGGATGAGATGGAGGGATGGAGTGGAGAGGTATATGAGAGAGGGGGGTGTGAGTTGGGAGCAGGGCAGTGAAATGGGAGGGGACAGGGCGATGTGGAGACGATTTGTTTGTGGCCACCCCGTACGGGATTGAGGCATCTGGCAATAGATAGATAGATATGTGTGTGTATATATATATATATATATATATATATATATCTATCTATCTATCTATCTATCTATTGCCAGACGCCTCAATCCCGTTTGGGGTGGCCACAAACAAATCGCCTCCAAGTCGCCCTGGAAAATGTGATGGGGATATATGTATATATATATATATACATACATATATATATATATATATATATATATATATATATATATATATATACACACATATATATATACATACATATATAGAAATATCTAAATATATATAGATATATAGATATAGATTAATAAATATATATATATATATATATATATATATATATATATATATATATATATATATATATATATACCATATTCCCATCTAGAGCTCGAATATCTTCGTGTGCTGCTGCAGCCTTATGTCTTAGGACGCAGGGTGATTTTAAGGTAATTTTTGTGGAAAAAAAGGGCGTCCTATGACATGAGCAGTACGGTAATTAGTGCTGTCATGCTTGCAAGAGGTGAACAGGATCTTTGCAGATATCTGTGAGTGGTGTGGTTTGCAAATATGCATTAACAAGAGCAAGTCTGGTTGTTGAAAGTGGTGACAGTGTGATGTTCTGGTGAATGGAAAGTGACTTGAATTGGTAGAAGGAATTAAGCACATGGGTGTAGGGAAGATAAAGGAGAGGTGATTGTGTAAAGGCAGTGGAAGGTTTAGTGGCTTAAGGAAAAAGATGGATAGTGCTATAAAGGCTTTAATTAGAAACTGGGTGTGAGTATGGAGGCTGCAAGGGAAATGTTTGAAGGTGTGTTAGTGCCTGATTTATGTATCTGTATGCATTGGGTTGTGGAATGACTGGGAGTGCTGAGACATATGCTTAGGTTGCGTAGAGCTGATAAGGTAAGAAATAATGATTCATGAATGATGTGGAGAAAGAAGTCTGTTGATGAAAGGGTAGAAGAATGTTCTTAAACTGTCATGTAGACAGAACGGACATTGATAAAATGGTGGAAAGGCTATATACAAGTAAATTTGTAGTTGTGGGATGTGTTATATGAAGAAGGTGAAGTATTATAATTTATGGTAAACTGTGTAAAAAGCAAGGTATGGAAGATGAAACTAAGGAATTGATGATTGAATGTATGACATTACATTTTAGAGAAGTATGGTTAATGGATTGATACCCTCATTCAACAGAACTACAATCCAGCAGGTATATATTCAGAGTGTATGCAATGGAAAAAAGTTGGTACATACTGTGTGTATGTGTGTGTGTGTGTGTGTGTGTGTGTATATATATATATATATATATACTGTATATATGTCATCATCATCATCCTCAGCCGTTTGAGTATCCACTGCAGGACCGGCCTATCCCGACTGAAGACGGAACGATACAGCCAATGTATCTCTACCAAGTGGCTTAGGCTGTCTGGTAGAGATTGTATGTAGGGTGAGAAGGGCTTGTAAGTGTAATTGTAGTGGAGTGGCTTTGGATGTGTATGTAGTCTGTGAACCAAGCATAATCGACCCGCGCAAGCCGACTGGGTGCAAGCATACTTTACAGTAAGCAACACTGGTTCAATCACAGCACCCCTTGTGTCCGCCAATGCAGTGCGTGGCCGGGTGAACACTCCCGAAGTTTATTACCCTGGCGGGACGCGAACCCTGGTCCACCCATGTACGAAACGCACACTCTACCACTGTACCACAGAGGCTCTATATATATATATATATATATATATATATATATATATATATATATATGTATATATATCTATCAATGTATCAATTGCCAGATGCCTCAATCCCGTTTGGGGTGGCCACAAACAAATCGCCTCCAATATATACAGTATATATATATTTGTATATATATACAGTACCCTCGCATCCAACTCGGTAATATTGTCATGCATGGGTCCCATGTTGGACCAAAAATAGAGCTTATGGGGAAAAATGAATTATGTCAGCGACCCTAGGAAAAGTCACCCTAAATACCTACCATATACCTATACATATATTGGTACTGTTGTAATTGTAATAAATGGTACTGTGCTATGAATGATAACTAACCTTTTAGGATAGTGTTGGTGGGCTTGCTGGGAATGGAAGGTGGTATCCAAGGCTGTAGGTAGTCCTACTGGGTCCCCGGAGGATGGCTGCTGGTGTCACTAGTGGATAATGGCTGCTGATCCTCCTCAACCTCCCTCATAAATCCTTCGAAATCACACTCAGAATCACTATCTTCGTCCACAGCCATGGAAGGTCCTGCTTCTGCCTGTAATAGCACTCTGTAAGCCTTCACTGCTGCCAGGATCTTATCTTGGTTTTTTATTATGGTCCTCACGTTGGCATTATTCATGTCGTAGGCCTTGGCAATGTCAACTTTCCTCTCCCCTTTCTTCTTCCTCTTGATGCTTTCTAGCTTGGTGGCCTGAGGGAGGTGCCGACGCTTCTTGGGGTTCTCAAAAGGCTTCCTAGGCATTGTGAGCAGGGTAAAATGCAGTAACAAGGACAGAAAATGCAGCAAGAAAAAAGCACCTTCCAATGCGAATTATGCGACTGAGTGGCGCTGTGGCAGGAGAATTTTAAACAAAACATCATGTGACAGCAGAAGCGTTTTTAATTGGGCGGCATCACGATCACCTCACGATAGCGGGCGGGGAAGGCTACTTGATCAGAAGTTTTCATTGGCTATCATCATCATGGGAATGTCCAGTATGACCGAGTTGGATCAGGGGTGATCGTGCTAGAGGCGAACTCTGCGGATTTCGCCCACTTCTTGGAGCTCTGTGTGTGTTATGATAACACACTCGTGTTGCAGTAATTAAATCGTATTAAATAATACTAAATATTTGCTTTCCGTGCTGGACATGAATCGTGCTGGACTAACACGTGTTGGATGCAAGGGTACTGTATATATATATATATATATATATATATATATATATATACAGTGCTCGTCAGAAGTATGGAGCGCCCTGCGTCCCTCCTGAGAAACAAACCTTTCAACATTGAAAAAACATATAAATAATGCATTTTATTTACCTTTAGTGCTTCGTAGGGTAGCCTTTACGTTTCTTCACGGACCTGAGGCGTCTTGGAAGTGAAAGGGCGAGGCTCCTGAGGTGCTGGAGGGGTATTTTGTCCCAGGAGTCACGAATGGCGGCTTCCAGCTTAGGCATAGAGCTCACGTCCTTCCCTTGGAGACTCTTCTTTACGAGGTGCCAGAGGTTTTCAATCGGGTTGAGGTCTGGGCTATATCCTGGCCAGTCTGTCATGAATGATACCTCGCAGTCACGAAGCCAATTGGTGACCGATTTGGCCTTGTGAGCAGGTGCACCGTCCTGCTGAAACACTCGTGCACCTGTTAGCTCGAAGGAGTCTGGTAAATGATCACAAAGAAGCTCCAGGTAAACATCCTGATTCACTCTGAGGTTCTTGGGAAGTACAACAAGCTTACCCAAACCCTTCCCGGAGAAACAACCCCATACCATGAGTGAATCAGGATGTTTAACTGTGCTTTCTACATACCGTGGGTTAAGTGGGTCACTACCTTTGCGTGCTCCTCTGTTACAGGTAACACTAAACTTTGCCTCATCAGACCACAACACTGACAACCATTGCTCCTCACCCCAGTTTAGATATTTATTAGCAAAGGCAAGCCTACGAATTCTCTGGCTGCTAGAGAGAAGAGGCTTTTTCACAGGCCTGTGACTTGTGTAACCAAGCTCATGCACCCTACGAGACACTGTTCTCACTGACACCTCACCAAACCCTTCCGGGTTGCTCTCCTTAATTTTCCTTGCACTCACACGAGGATTAAACTCCACTGCACGTTTTAAAACATTAGCAGACCTTGGGGAAGTTTTCCTAGGCCTACCAGACCTCGGTTTCTTTGTGGGAACTTCACCACTGTTTTCCTCCTGAAACCACGCACACCAACGACGCACTGTCGATCGTGCCACACCAACCAATTCACTAATTTCCTTTGTCTGATGGCCTGCCTCCTTTAGAGCAATGATCTGGGATATGATTCACTCGATAGTTCACGGGTAGGTGCCATAAC